>NC_092345.1:61567328-62167328 GCF_963676685.1 Mytilus edulis
ATAAAGTGTATTTATTTTTTTAATTGCATTTACAACCAAAGGGCAATGTTTCTATCAAAAATATTGAAGTTATGACAATGTTTATCAGATTCTGAGCATGTTTTAATTGGCGTTAAGTTGTTTTTGAACGGCTGAACTATTTAATAAAGGCCGTATGGTGAACTTTGAGACTTTAATCAGTATATTTTTGTTACTTGTGGTATCTTGGACATCGACTCCATGACTTACAGTTACAAAACTGCTCCATGACTTGCAGTTACAAAACTGTCGAAGACGAATATCGCACTCATACATAGAAATCAGCCAACTATATACTGGATTTGATGTTTCGTGCAACAAATTTAGTACTACGATAACTGCAACATGTTATGACTGAACGGCCTGATCTTTTTAAAATGTATGTCAAGATTTTGTTGAACCATATTCTTGAATTTCGAATTTCTAGGTCACAAGTACACTCCCTCAAACAGAATTGGACGTAAAAGGCTGTGGTTGTCATGCTTAGGTTCATTTAGTTTGCATGTTCACTTTGTTTTATACCTTTTGCTTTCCAACTTTTGTGTTCCCACCATATGATTGTTTTCCTAAAATTCGTGTCGCGCGCATGGAAATCAGATGAAGTGTTCGTGGCTGAAAACCCTGAAATACATTCTCTAAAGTAAAAAATGGTTATAATGCTGGGAAAGCGTATACATGGAAACAGCTAAATTTAATATATCATGCTTATATTGAAAGTACTTTTTATGGTACTTAACCTCATAATAGATTTATAACAAGTTGAAGACTAAAAAATAAAACTGACACCTTGAAAATGAAGATTAAAATTGATTTCGTTCCTTTTGCTTTATATTATTTTCAACCAAACAGCTGAGAAACAGAAATTAACAATTCTATATCTCTTGGATTTTTTTTTTTTTTATAATTATGTAATTAAAATGATTATGTAACGAATAACATCTTATCAACAAGTGTTCCACTAGATCTTACGCGTTCTTAATATTCGTTGATACAGTCTGTTCATTCTCTTAAGGTGAATCTGGAGTTCGTTTAAAACTCGTTGATCAATAACGACATGTGGTAATTTCATTTTTTATTTTATAATATAATGTACTGCATACCCTAGGATTTTTTTAGAAACAAAACATATTTTCAGTTTTTCTGTTTATGAAAATCACTTGTGTATAACGTAACATTTTGAACATTACAGTAAATACTTTCCTTTTGAAACTTGCTTAGATCATGTAAAAGTATCATCGGTTTTTGTTGGTTTTAATATAAACTTTAATCACCAGCAAATATAGTTTCAAGAAAGTATAAATCAAATTTTCTCAATTTGTTTATTTTTGTTGCTGTATTTTTCTTTAAAATTCCACCAAGTTCATAGTGAAATCTGTACTACGTTCGTCTAGAAATTTATGCTATAGTGATATGACCCCTGACAAAAGTGTCTTCTTTAACGCGTGGGGGCATTATTCAAATTCTGAAAAATCATTCACCTGGAATCTAATAGACTTAAACATCATAAAAGTAATAAATATTTCAAAAGAAATATGTTATCCTCTTTCTTCCGATATTAAATATATTTCATGACAAATAAGTGATGGTTAATTTCAACAAGAAAGGGAGTTAACTGTGTTTTCCGTATCAGTTGATAGTAATAAAACCATGGCGTCAAGTAGCCAACTAACTTCGTCCGGCGTTTGTGTTGTTTTCATTACTGATGCATTTCTCTGAGTGCGGTTAAGGTTAAAAACGCATAGCTCATAAAGGAGTTAAATAACCGTGCAAGATGGAAAAACTAATTTAAAAGGCGGGCTGAAATATTTTAAGTATATATAGTGTCTTCAAACCGCATATCATTTCAAACTCTTTTAAGTGACTAATAATTTTTAATGTTAAAAGTACCCAACAGCAGATACCAACAGCAGTCAAATATTTTACCAAAAAAGTTTTAGTGAAAACTGTTCAAATCACATGAATCGTCCGAACGGATCTGTTAAGATTTGTATTTGGTTTGATATTTAAATAAGAAAGAACTGTACATCATTAAACGTTCGCCATTTCGTGACATCTACACGCCCCGTTTTATATTATTATTTTGTACACATTTTTGTCAGTAGTATTTCTGGATTTACATTACTTATATAAACATATGATACATTTATTTTATCGTGCGTATTTGTAAAAGAAATAGTAGTTTAATATCATGGAAATATATCAGTTACTGCTTAATCAAGTAAAAGTAACAATCTAAATTGATACAATACATTTACTACCCAGGCTTTATAAGGAAGATATGTAGATCTGTTCGCACAAGAAAAAGGTCGAGAGCAAATGACCTTTCTGCAGAGACCAATAAGAATAGTAAAATGAATGATTTATTCCACTAACTTCTTTGTCGTCAAGAAAAGGAATATTCAAGGACATGCAATTTCTCGATCTCTTTGAATGTACAATAACATGGAAAAACTGGTATATACCAACGTGATTTTTGTAACAGGATATGTATCTTCGACGAGATTTGGGCTAAAAAAGAGGGACGAAAGATACCAAAGGGGCAGTCAAACTCATAAATCTAAAACAAACTGACAACGCCATGGCTAAAAATGAAAAAGACAAACAAACAACAGCACACATGACACAACATAGAAAACCAAAGAATAAACAACACGAACCCCACCAAAAAACTAGGGGTGATCTCAGATTTAATTCCTGTGAAATGATATTCTTTCTGGTATTAGTTAGTTGTTTCTGTTAACCTTCACCAGTAGCGTTCAAATACAAACTTAAGGTTTGGAAGCCAAGCATTTATATCTAGAACTGCATGAACCAAAGGGATCTAAATACCATCCACCTAGTAGTCAATGCACTAATTAGGATTTTCAAAGATACAGCAGTTTTGAAGCCTTTTAGGGGCAACCGATTTACATCTTTATATGCATATATATTTTGATGTTCGATAGTAGCGTTTTTCTAGAGGAACCTTCACCTGGAACTCTTATAGTCAGAAGTTTGTTTCAGACAAACAACTAACTAATACCAGAAAGAATATCATTGATGTTTAATATGATAATTCTTTGCCATCAACATGTGCGAGTGTCGCAAATTAAGGTTAAAATGTCCAGAAGTAAACGATATACACCTTGGTTCGCGGTGGCATCTTGTTTGTATCACTTCCTCTAAACATAATAGTCGCATAGTCTTGTATGATTTTTTATTTTAGTTTCTTGTGTATAATTTGGAGTCTAGTATGAAGTCCATTATCTCTGAACTAGTAACATATTTGTTAAGGGGCAAGCTAAAGGCCTCCTCCGAGTGCGGGAGTTTCTCGCTGCATTGAAGACCCATTGGTGGCCTTCGACTGTTCCCTGCTCTATGGTCGGGTTGTTGTCTCTTTGACATATTCCCCATTTCCATTCACAATTTTATATCTATTTTTAAGGAAGCATAGATAAACATCAGTGGTTTTCATCTTTAAAAAAGTTAATCTGTTACATACGCATAACAATACGTAAAGCTATTCAACAATAATTTATCAATGATACTATCTTTAATTTGATCGTTTCTCCTAATCGTCTGCTGTTGCTGCTGCACTTCAGTTAACAAAGACTGCACTATACGAAGCTGGTGTCTCGATTTCAGATCTCTCCAGAAATATAGCCGATAATTCTCCCTTTTTAATTAGATATCGCTGTCGTCAGATTAAATTTAAACTACAAATCGATATAAGAGAAGACTTTTCATATTAGTTTTAACAGTGCTTTGTCTGTAGTATGTCTCTATGCTTTCATCTTTTGATCAATGTAATTGACATGGTTCTAAAAGCTTCTTGCTGATTGGCTAATCAAAGAAAGAGCGAAATCAACAAAAGAATTAATTTCACTTCGCTTTGCTTGTTATCCGGTTGCATGCGTCTTTCCTCGTATGGAATCAGTATTGACAACAATTACATAAATGAAGGTATTGGTTGCGCTTTTATCGGAATTAGCTAATTTCAAATCATTAAAACTGAATAAAGCTTTAATTACATGGGTAAATTTGTAAAAATAAAGGTTAAGGTGCGTCTGACTGCAATTACTAATGTACATATGAAATCTATAAACGTATTCAGTTTCTTTTTGTAAGAAATATATGGAAATTCCAGCAAATATTTGCACGCTTCATTGGCTTTTAAATTATTTATGACCACCAACTTCTTATTTGCTTTGATTCTAATCATGTGATTATTTACATTTCTTAGTGTGTCTTGTTTAAACATAATTATTTGCAAGATTCAACGCCTTAAATTTCGGTTTTGGTGATATGGGAGTTTTCGAATCCCAATAAATGGACTTTTCCGTACCTATTTTTGGTATCCGTAAGTCAGGACAACCAAAATGATTGGTTCAATGAAAGTTGAAGGAATTTTTCTTACATTATGCTATTGTGCATGATGATGATGCTAGCTTATATTCAACTTCAAAGTTAATGTTTTGTTGTTTCACATTAAAACGTGCATATCTGTTCAACACAAATAAGGGTGAGCTGCATAGTTCTTGTGTAGTATGGTTTGTTTTCATTTGGACAGAACGTTTGAATTGTTTTACATTTGTCATTTAGGGGCCTTTTATAGCTGACTATGCAATATGGGCTTTGCTATTGTTGAAGGCCGTACGGTGACCTATATTTGTTAAAAAGTTGAATAGCATTGAGGACCCGAAATTACAAAAAGTTGTGCCAAATACGTCTAAGGTAATCTATTCCTGGGATGAGAAAGTCCTTAGTTTTTCGAAAAATTTTAAGTTTGTTAACAGGAAATTTATTAAAATGACCATATAATTGATATTCATGTCAACACCGAAGTGCTGACTACTGGGCTTGTAAAACCCTCGGGGACGAAAATGACACTAAAATTAAGAATTTTTATATCAAAAACAATCTAGAGTTTTATTCATATGAGCTTTATAGTGGAATTCGATGGCTCTATATAGAAAGCTGATACTGCGATGCTTAAATTTGAATAAAACAGAAGTTGTAGGCGAATCAATAGAAAACAAATTTCGACCTTCCGTAACGCTTATCAAGAAACAAATTGTTATTTAAAACTTTAAGGTGATCAATTTTTAGATCTCCGATAGTTCTAGGTATAAATGTTTGGCCGTTTATAATCTCCTAAGTTCTTTTTAGTGTTTTTTATCGTGCGTGATGATTCGTCAGATTGGCTGGTGAAAGTGGGATAGTATGAGTACACACACTCGAATGGTTTAAAGGAAATAAGAAATATTGCTTGAATCCTACATTAATACAAATACAGTCTAAATGGTACATTTGTTTGTGAAATTTCTTATAAACTGTAACAAAAGGCTAGTAAAGCTAGCTTCCAACATTTTTATGTACCACTTTTGCTGTATTTGTATTCGTGTAGGATGCCATCAAAATGACCATAACCATTTATTGATAAATATATGTATAAATTTGAACACTCAATAAAGATAAAATCAAACCCCATAAATATTGCTTTACCAAGCTTGTGTCACCTGGTGTTAATCAGATAATTATAGCGTAAAATTAGTCAAATTTCTGTCCTCAATATCCAAAGGCATTTAGATATATGTACAATATCAACTTTGTCAATATCAGTTACAATTGTCAATGAGATATGTCCACTTACTGAACATTTGGGAATGTTAGCCACCATTTGAACAATAATGGCTCTACTGCTAATTACCAATCATTTTAAAAGCCTGGCACTTTTTGGTTGGCACCAGAATTATATGTCTAAATTGAATTTATTTCAGTGCAAACATATATAAATCATATACATGTTTCATCGCAATATTAACAGAGGTTTAAATTGAGAAAAACTTTTCATATTATGTAAATTTAAATTCTGCAAACACACATGAACGTAACATGATACTTCAGGTATATAGTTTCGCTTCTTCTATTTTATTCAGCCTCTGCAGAATTCATTAAACGGAAAGGTTCATATGTATTATTGTTTGTTGATTGATCCATAAAGTTTCTTAATTGTTGCCTAGAAAATTGTGTGTGCTAAATTATCTTTTTTACAACACAATTATCGAATATATATGCTGATTATTTTCGTTTTCTTTGGTATTAAAACTTATGTCTACAATAACCGCAGTATATTAAAATTTATCAGCTAATTCAATTTGAAATAACTTTTTTTGTTAACACATCAACATTTGTGGCTTTTCTTTTCACATCATAAGATTCTTTTAATTAACATCGAGTGTATATTGACTGTACTTACAGTAAGACGGATTAAAAGTTGACAATGAATCATTTAGTAACAGAAGATGGGGTACTGGTCGTGTACTTTAATCATAAAAAATAAAAGTGTATATGCACTTTACGATTACAGATATGCCCAATGTGCTGTTGCAACAACACCCTCTTTTTTCGAATTCATAACATCACACATAACTGGACGAGACATACCATTGGATTTTTTCTAATAAGTTTTCTAATGCGGTTGTCGTTTGTTGATGTAGTTCAGAAGGGTTTCTCATTTTTTATATAGATTAGACCGTTGGTTTTCCCGTTTGAATGGTTTTTGCACTAATATTGTTTGGGGCCTTTTAAAGCTTGCTGTTTGGTGTGAGCCAATGGTCCGTGTTGAAGACCGTATTGTGACTTATAATGGTTCACTTTTACAAATTGGGACTGGGATGGAGAGTTGTTATTGACACTCATACCACATCTTCTTGTATCTTTTGAATAACAGACATTTCACAGGAATTAATTACCGAGAACCACGAAACTTTCGAACCTATTAGAACTTACATGCAGGTGCTCTGATAAGAAGTTCATAATTCAGAAAAAAATGATGAAAATAAACGTTATAAGTTTCATGTCCGAAACGCTTTTCTGAATTAGGCTTTGTCACAATTCAATTGTCTTACGACATGAAAAAATCGTAATAAGCCGTTAAAAATTAAGACTGGCCTGTGGCTTAGACAATTGAAACATATCTATCTTAGCTATTATCTTGGGCTCAACTAATTCATGATGATTCCCGTAAAACTTCGAAAAGGTGACTTCAACTTCTTCAGTAGCTTTGTGTAAGCAAATATAAATGAGTATAACAACCATCATATCTTTTATGTTTTAAAAACTGGTACCTTAATACAAACAAAGATACGGTACTAAAGAAGCTTGAACGTGAATAAAACATGCGGTTTTTTTATCGAATGGCGCAGTAAGGAACTTCCGTTTAACCTGTGTATTATTAGATTTTTGATAGAATTAATAAATTTTATTATCCATGATTTTACCAAACATGAGATAAGGTTGATAAATACCAATCCTTGTCTGTAGGAAATTAATGTTCATATTCAGATACTTAATAATCTGCAGTTGTCCCTTTGGATAATGATTAAATTATGCTCAAGGGTGTTTGTAGTATAGTATGTTAAATGGCGTGGTCATAAACGTTCGTGTGACCTGGCTGTTATCAGATCATTTGAAAATAAGGGAAATTACAAATGTTTAGCTTCCAGTGATATCATTCCGCTAATATGAAGTGTGAACATGTGGCGATTAAGGATGATAATTCTTTATAATATACACAGTGATCAAATAATTTTGATTTTAAACTAATGTCTAAATATATTGTTGTACCATAATTTTTTTTTTTTTTTTTTTTTTGTTCTTGAAACTATAAGTTGGGTTTAATGAAAAAGCATGCGTTCAAAATGGAGATAACTGGTCTGGCCGGTGGGAACTGGTATAAAGTAGGGTTTCATCGTCCAAGGTTTTTCACTGTATATCTAAAGGACTGTTCTGATTGCTGATAAAACAGATGTTAATTACTTTAAAAAAGTTCGTTTATTGGTAGACCAAAGAGGCAGTTGTGACACTTGGGTAGAATAAACAATATAAGCCATTATTGATTGTAAAGTCACTGATGTATTTATAATGTCAAGCAAAGAACATATTGAGTTTTCATCTTTGACGCAAATTTCAAATATTATATAAAAAGACATAGGGAATGGTTTTGTACTTCTTCTATAATATGTTTACATGGAGTACAACTTGGATTTCCACATTTCTACATTATTATCTTATCAAGCAGGTAATATAAAAATTAAATCACAAAAATACCAAACTCCGAGGAAATTTCAAAACAGAAGTCCCCAATCAAATGACAAAATCAAAAGCTCAAACATATCAAATGAATGGATAACAACTGTCAGATATAGTTACAGGTTAGGTACATGGTACAGGCATTTTCTTGTAAATTAGACCTGTTGATATAGCTAGGTCAACCTCTCACTTGTATGCCAGTTGCATAAAATTCCATTATATTGACAACGATATGTGAACCAATCGAACAGATACAATAGGTAAAAATGTCAATATAGATATACAACAAGGTATTGGTACCTTCCGATGAACTTATTTTAGAAAAAGGACGAGACGTTCTTTGACATATTCCTGGTTAATCAACTTCCTGCTCAGACACTGGTGACGTTTTACAAAGTCTGAGTAGCAGCTGCAAGCTGTTGAATAACGAATAAGATGAGAAATGTATATGTCCCATATGCAAGTGAAGTTGGTATATTGTTACTAAGGTGTTTATATAGTATCATTTTGATGATAAGTATACGGCGTATATAGTGGTAAGTTGTCTATTTTTATTCCAGTATTGGCTTACATTGTAAATTGCGAAATTTCATGCGCGTGGTCAACGATTGCGTATATAATTTACAATAAAATGGAGGTTGAGTGCATATTTTTTGTGAAAACTATTAAAACATGTAGTTTAGAAGTATATTTACAGTAGTATATCTGTGTACAGGATGTTACTTGACTAGTAACGAAAATACCATATTCATATATGTAACTCAAGCGCTCCTTGCTTTTACGTAATTATTCCAATCTGGTCTATTTGTGGCCCGTTAATGGCGATGTTGTAACTTTATTTCTGTGAATCGCAATGTTTGGCCAAATTGTTGAGGACTAAACGAAATATTCTAAATAGCTATTATATACGACACATTTTTTAGTTACAATCCTCATTTTAAAACAATCCAAATAAAATTCACCAAACTGAATATGCTTGATATGGCTTTTGTGGTTTCTGAGAAATTGTTTCACGCTCGTCTGAAATCCGGTTGATTGACATTAAGTATAGATACTAAAATAAATTGCAGTTGTATTATGCTGTACAGTTGTCTTGTTGACATTAGCTTAGATTTGATTTTCCTTCTATTATTCGAAAGTTAAGCCTTGGTTGAATATACTTACTTAATTAAAGTATTACATAACTGTGATCCTTTTAGCATACGAACCTCCAAGTAGCATTCTTAAGAAATGCTGGACTTTAGAAATACTATGACATAAGTTAAAATGGCGGTCTCTTATTATAGAGTTAACGTTCTGAAATTAATGTTATTATTTTTTTCCTGGCTCAAACTGGAACAAAATTAACTTTTATACAAATTTGGTACTTGATAGTGGTCTTAATTTGGTTTAACCTAATACCCTGTTTAATACCTCATATAATCCTGGTACCTTTTATATATTGTATGCCAGTTGCATAAAATTCCATTATATTGACAACGATATGTGAACCAATGTTCTTCATGAAAACACTAACACTTTACCGAATAGAACTAACTGTTTCCTATCAATGAGTCCTTGATTCAGGATTGCTTGTTACTAGGAAGCTATCAAAACAGGGGTTTCAAGTGGTGAAGTTGAATTCATCCCTTCGAAAACTTTTACAGACAACATTAAGTTTGTTGTAAACGGTTTCAAATATCTATTTCACTTATGACGACATATATATACTCCGATTGTCGGGTTCACTCGACTCCAATCTTAATTGACTAGGATTGTCAGTTTTCCTATCGAAAGTCGGGTGTTTTCTCCGGGCACTCCGGCCTCCTCCTCCAATAAAAACTGGCCGCCACTAAATAGCCTAAATGCGGTGCTTAAAAGTGGCGTTAAAACACCATAAATCAAATATCAAATCAAATACCCTGGAAGGGCATGCAAATCCTTCTTCACGTGTGACACTCGTCATGTTACTAATATAAAGTATATTGATAAGATAAGATAAGATATATCAATTATTAATGTGTTTTTTTAATTTTGATAGATGCTTTTGTGTGTTTTTTTTGTAAATGATTGTTTATTTTGAGAGAGTAACACAGTGATGACAGCTGTACCCATATTTTGACTATTTTATTTATTATGTCTGTTTTGTTCATGCATCGTTGTAAATATAACGGAATTTGATGCGACTGTCTTACAAGTGAAAGGTTTAGCGCTACAAAACCAGGTTCAATGCACCATTTTCTACATTTGAAAATACCTGTACCAAGCCAGGAATATGACAGTTGTTGTCCATTCGTTTGATGTGTTTTGTCATTTGATTTTGCCATTTGATTAGGGACTTTCCGATTGAATTTTCCTCATAGTTCAGTATATTTGGGATTTAACTTTTTTGATACGGAATCACGCACTAGTAAATTGGTAATTGACTCTAATATAACCATGAATACATGTATTGGTGTAGTTTCAATACCTGTATTCAATATCTCATAGACAGTAGCTAACGACTGCATCAATGATATGGCATGTCATCACAAGTCAGTTGACTCCTTGATCGTTAATAATATAGGGTCGAAACGTCCATCCGTAGTGTCTTTTGTCCTTTCGTTGTAAATAATCATCACTATAAAAGGATCATACTTGGAATGCGAAACGCACGATTCGTCTACAGAAGATTCCTCAACGAAACTCGAATCAATGGTAACAAAGTGATTGGAAACGGTGACGACACAACGAAATATCGTAGGTCACTTTTGAATAAGCTCATTATATATACCATCGATATTCCTTGAAGGTCAAACAGAATTAGATGATGCTATTTAACGTTCGATGAGATGATTTTAGACTAATTAAAATAACACTGTTTTTATAGCTTTCTGTAAGCAGATTTTCGTATCAACTTGGAGATGTCTGCTTTTTTGACGGATTGTCCGGTTCTGATTCATAAAAAAGTCTTGTCCAAGATTTTGAAAAAACATAAATGAAAAGCAACATATAGCAATAGTAAAACATTAAAATGATGCATACAAGTGAGAGGTTTAGCGCTATAAAACCAGGTTCATTCCACTTTTTCTACATTTGAAAATGCCTGTACCAATTCATGAATATGACACATGTTGTCCATTCGTTTGATGTGTTTTATCATTTGATTTTTCCATTTGATTAAGGACTTTCTGTTTTGAATTTTCCTCGGAGTTCAGTATTTTTGTAATTTTACTTTTTCTTAAGGAGACGAAATCAAAATTACGTACCTTTACAAATCGTGTGCATTTTTTCTTTTAAATTAAGTATCCACATTTGATTCACATCACTTTGTGGAAATACAGGAATTGCAATTTGTAAATTATTGAGTATTTTACAAAAGTTGAAATCCTACCTTTCAACTAGTCTAAAAAAGACTGTAAAATATTTTAAATTTTAATCATAAAACTCTTCACAGCTACAATGCTTATAATTTGTTACGCTTGACTCGCGTTTTGTCTAAATAATACAACCATTTCGGTTTCGTGTAGAAAGTTATGCATATTTAACTAATTTCCTAATATTTTTGTTTTCAATCTTGTATGACATAAGCAAGCAGTTTTAATTTACTACAAAAGTGCATACAGTTTAAATCTTCTATGATGGTATCTATATGAGAGTTCAAGTAGAGAAACCATGTTGAAGAATGTCTCCGTATATATTAGACGTTTACGCAAGTACCATTTGTTTTTCTCGTTCCAGATAATGTGTTCCTTTAAAATGATAATACCAGCGGTATACAACTGTTGCCTTTATTTATATATCATACATGCTTATTCATCAATTGACGACAATGCCAAGTTATAGCAAATCAAATTATGAAATAGGTCTGCTTTTGAATTACTTTATCTTAGACTGCTTGATATACATTGTTTCAACCATGTTTTTCAAACATTACCAATTGCTATTTATAAGATTTGCCTGTGGACGTTTAGTAAATATCAACTAATCGTTCACAAAGCTCATGCATAAACATGTTTATATTTCAGACATAATATGTAGTTCGTATGAAAAAACAAGACTTAAACTGTCTTGTTTAAACAATTTTCATCACAATTTTTTTCAATTTCTTTTGAAAATACATGTATACATGGTATAACATAGGTACGTTATAGGTATCATAATTTTTTTTATAGTCAGTCTATCGGAGAGTATAATAGTATTTTATTACCAACAAGATTACAACAACCGCTTCCAATGTAAGTAAAAGAAGACTACTTTTAACATTAAGATTAGTTTCTGCGACAATCAGTAAGTCGATTAAACTGCTAAGTACTTCAAAATTCCAGTATTTGATCCGTGTTAATAACGATTTTGACAAATTAATGATAATAAACCCCAAATCACGCTACCACATCAGTGACAAAATCCCTTGCATCAAAAATTCAATTCCGATTGACGGAACGTGTTGACGACACCTGGGAAGCACATCATTTTAATCCCGCATTGAATGACAGGTACGAAGCAAATTTGGGGATAATTATTTAAACTTCGTGTTTAAATTTTATAAAATACACGACCATGTAATTTGACTCCTGATAAGATGATCGTTGTCATAATCAAGGGCTAAAACCCCACTTCAGAAGATTTCTAAAGAGGAATTTTCACACATATAACCTTCTTGAGTACTAATTAAGTACCAGATCTCTGTCCACTTGAAGTAAAGGTAACATAATGATAAATAAACTTTACTCAAGTGGGGTAAATCATATCATATTTAATTGAGATCGTGCTGACTCATATTAGTACCGTATTTGGCGGGAATTTAATTTTAAAGTAATTTTAAAGGTGGAATAGATAAACTTTTTAATTCTTACAACCAGTCAACGAACGTAATTGATAACTTTGATTTTAAGGGTAGAACTTTGGCCACATATACCTCCCTTAGAAATAACAATGATTCATAGTTAAAGTTCAAAGACCAGAGATAATCCAAACAACATACTGTATGTTGCTTAACCCAACAGCTTTTATTTAGTTTAACAGCGACATCACATTTTAGCCTTGACTTTTCACATTAAGGATTATATATATATTTGCTAACTCTGTCATGATATCGAAAAAAATTGTTCAGCATTTTGAATCATTCATTTTTTTCTTTCAATCTTCTGGTCGATATAGCGGAAGGCAAAGATATTGAAATAGTGTAATATATAATACAACTTAGACTATCCTGTTTGACTATGTTTTTCTTCAGATTTAACATATGCCTAATGGCTATTCATTTTGCTCTTTTCAGATTTATGGTGGCATATGATATGGTTATCTAACTTTATTATTATTATTATTATTATTATTATTATTATTATTATTATTATTATTATTATTATTATTATTATTATTTTTATTATTTGTCCAAGATTTTACTAACTTATATAATACATATATCGTCAACACTGTGTACACAGATTGAAGCATATCAGTAAAAAAAAACCTGCTGCAAGGAAGTGAAAACTGTAGTCATGGTTCAATAAATGTTACAAGAGTACCCCAACCAAAGGATCCTTTTACAAGCTTTTTTACAAGCGATTTTTGCTTTGATTCATCTCGAACATAATAGTCGACAACAATTTCCACCTACACTTATATATTTTTTAAAATTATTGTTAAGTTTAGTGTTTTCACATCGTATTATAATGTCGATAACTTCTTACACAATCAATACTTCAACTTCAAATTTCTTTTACACTATTTACGATTTCGCTTCACATAATCATATTTCGTTTTTTCCAGATGACAATTAAAGAGAAACAACTTAAAAGGTCTTACGCTGCACCTCGCAACCCTTCTTATTTATATTGTTTATCGTCTGCAATTGAAACTCTGGCGCCACCACCAGCAAGGAGTAAAACCAGCCTCAGCAGTATATATAAAATCAATATTCATTAGTATGAATTTTAATTTCTCCGCTGTATAAATTAATCCTTGGTATTGAATTCTACATAAATCACACAAAGATAAGAATCTATCTGTTACAGTTTAATAGAATGAAAATGACTTTCATTGTCCAAAGAATCTTAGAAAGTCATCTAAACAATCATTTGAGTTAACAGATTCTCATGATGAATTAATTGACTCAGTCTTATCGCCGAGTTGTTACAATTAGTTTCAGATTGACATGCAACGCAGTGCAGCGATGACACCTTTCGTCAAGAGTCGATCAAGTTCATATGTAAATATATCATTTACAGAAAACATTTAATTTAGCAAACATTCTTTGCATAAAGTTTAGATTCGACTTAATCAATTTAGAATTAGCCCAATCACAGCCAGTGATTTGTTTAAGATTCGTTTCGTTGTAGAAAGTTATTAAGACAAATTCTAACATGGAATATACAATAACAATTGTGTATATCTACATTTATATTTACAAATATTTAATTATGTATTATTAATAAGGTAGTTAGTATTCAATTAACCGCTACAACACAAATGGAGAAAGAAATAATTATATAAAAACAACAATTGCATATGCTAGTAATAAATTAAGAATGCAATATACCGTAAAACAATTTTTTCCATAATTTGATATTAAAGTTTTTCACTTCTTCCCAGTACATTTAGATTTTCGATTGCAAGGGACTTAAACATTTTTTTATTACTTACTGCTTTTACAATTGTTATCAAGTTATGTTGTAATATTATTTTTTAAAGATAAATTATTTAGATAAAATGAAAAGTAGGGTCCTAATGAAATTCGACAGAATGAATATGGTAAAATCAGCTTGTACCGTTTTGAAAACAAATTGTATTTTTCACTTTGTACTATTCGTAAACTACATCTAACTTATCAAACTTAGTATTTTTATGTAACGTAAGATACATTTAAACCAATTTTCTCTAAAATAGAAATCAAAGGTGCAGGATGAAAATTGTAAAAACTTCTACCCCGAAACCCTTGATCACATTGCAAACACTCTCAGTTGGAGTTAAATAATTATTATTAAGTTTATTGTGAAAAGATAACTTTATTAATTTATTACTCGTTTCCTTCCTTCTCTGTTATGGTGTTTTCTGGTTTTTAAAAACGAATAAACAAAATAATATGCACAGACCCATTTCTAATGAGAGCAAAATTGTCCTTTTCACTCATATACAAAAGCAACCTTTAAACCTCGCGACACGCAGACGACAGTTTGGCGCGAGACATGGTGTTTTCAAACGACGATAATCTCCAAAACTAAAAATTTTCTTTGGAAATTTTTATTTGAATTTCTTAATATATGATGATTAACTTTGAAGTTATATTTCCGAGTGTGAGGTTTTAAGTCGTTTAGATAATTTTCTCCCAGCATGAAGGTGAATATAAACTTTCACTTCATACATTTATTGTTCAAATTTTGTTGGGTGAATAATGTGGGTGCGATTAAACTGCATGCTAATAATTTGTCAAAAATTATTCCGAATTATTAATACACTTATTATTGATGGGAATCAAATTAAGCTAGGAATTTTTATAATTGCCAAGGTACAGTATATTTAAAATTATTAATATAACTCTTTTGAAGTTTGGCATTAAACAGTTTTTCCTTTATCTGATAATACAAAATAAACTTCTATTTTCTATCAAATGAATTGACCGTTGTCATAGATACCAATCATGTTGTCATTGCATAAATTCATTGTTTTTTTTCAAAAATGCTTTTTTTGTTTGTTAATTAATATAAAACAAGATACCTGAATTATTAGTAATTTTGAAAATGAATAGTTTTTGGTCTACAATAAGTTGTTTCCTTTGCTGTATATATATTTTTTCAGTTTGCTTTATATGGTTAACATATCAACAAGACACTGATGTAAACAACTTATCACTTGACCAGAGAAAGCATTTTTAGCCTATAATGATAAGCTTACAAATAAGTTTATTAATTGAAATACATAGATTTGAATTGGATTGATCATTGGATAGAGATATCTTTAAATTACAAGCTAGTGAAAGATAGACGGGCTGCCGAAACTATTATGTTACTTTAAAGATTATACTTTCCTAATATTTTTCACCATATAAAATATCATCTTCTAAAAAAAAACATGAAATCATGAAATCGTATTGACAAAAATTGGTGGTAGGTTCCATGCGTTTAAGGGTACAAAAGTTATGTTTTGACCGGTTGAAATGAGTCCTAGATCAATCGTATTTTATCCAAGAAAGAAACCTCATGTCCAGGGAGATTAGCAAGAAGAAGGTTTGCAAACACATGTTTGCAACAGTAAAAAACAAAACCAATTGTTTTTTTTTAATTTCCAAATTTTCCGTATGTATAAATAAACTCATCATAGATACCAGGATTGAATTTTTATATTTGCGCCAAACATGCGTTTCGTCTTCTAAAAACTCGTCAGTGATGTTCGAATAAAAAAAAGTTAAAATGGCCAAATAAAGTACTAAATTGAAAAGCAATGAGAATAGAAAATTCCTAAATGTTTTGCCAAATACAGCTTAGTTAATCTATTCTTTAGGTAGAAAAGCCTTAGTATTTCAAAAATTCAATGTTATGTGAATAGTTAATTCATATTTATGACCATATCAATAATAAATTATTCTGAAACTAATAAATCATTTAAATTTTAAAAAGTAGAAAAAGACAATATATGGGTAAGGATGCAAGTGAAACTGCTCTGTCACTTGAATATTTATATATTTTTTTCTTTATGCCTACCTATCTAATAAATCCTTGTTTGTTATTGTCCACATTTTTTAATGCCTCATTTCTAAAAAAACAATAGTATGTTTAGTTTTAAAAAAAAATGCCCATTACATAATAAGTGCGGATTTTGGATAAACACAATAATATCGAGAGAGGAAAAACCCAAAAACAATTGCACAAACCTACAATTTGAAGTTTTAAAACTTCATACAGATTAAAAAAAAAACCAGGCAATGTCTGATTGGAGCTTCTTTTAAAGATGGAGTACCCAGTTTAGAAAGATTGTTAGAAGGTGTCGTATTGCCACGGCTTTCTTTCCATTTTTCGTTTGGGTTTTTTTTAAGCTGGTTCCATGTACCACGTTTGTCTAGCCCTGTGTAAACTATACGAGGAACACAGCAATTTATCAAATGGAATAGGGACTATACTTTCAGTTATCATGGTAGTTTAACTTTTTCGTGTTATTCAATCTTTAGTTTTTTGTGTAATGTTTTCGGCTATTGTTGTTTTATTGTTTGTTTCTTGTTCCCAATAAGTAGTGTTATATTACTCGGCTTACACAAGCCCAAGAGGAAGTTAATAATGTATGGATTATGTCAAAAATAATTGGTATCAATTTTTTTTTATAACTTAACACAAAAGTGTTCAAAGATTATAGAAAATTATAACTTATGAGTTCACTAAAAAAAACCTTTCAGATCAAAACAGTAGATGTCATGATTATGATAACCAAATCTTGAAAGTCACAGAAACACCATATGCCAAAAAACACTTTTCTGTTTTTTAAATTTACTTTATTCACTCGATTATACTTTTTTTAATTTTTCATTAATACAAATAAGTGTACTCTTATCATTTTCTAGTATAACAGTGACTACAATATTATTTAAAAGATAACACTTTACTGATTTTTCTTTTCGGTATTCACTTTTAGCAAACAGTTATACAGGAACAGAAGCACAAGGTTCCATATAATTTTCATGAAAAAGTGCTTCTATAATATTTTCATTAGAAAATCATAATAATGATCTACTCAAATAGTAAAAATTCTACCAAGATACCAAACGTATTACTTGTTACGACGAAATACACGCTGTTTTTCTTTACAGGTTTAATCTCCAATTTTCTTCCGAAAATAACTGTACCAAGTAAGACATGTAACTGTTGTTTCTACTCATTTGATTGGTTGATAACGTTAAATTTTGTCAGTTTTATGTGGACCATCCCTTTTTGAATTTATTTTGGAGCTAAGTATTTTTGTTATACATTTTACGTCAATAAAAAAAATCATTAGAGCAACTCAAATTAAAACAATTAGAAGGCCGAATCAAAAGCGAAGCTTAACAGTATTGTAAACCAAAACTTCCAAATACGACTAAATGCTTGTATGTTAAATTATAAGTGAAAATGAACTAAGTGTTTTCCTAAATGTGTCCTCTAATAATACACTTTGTTAACATGTTTGATGAAACTAAACAATCATATTTTGCCTATTTTATTGTTGTTTCATTAAAGCATATCTAGCATTTCTGTTTATTTAAAAAAAAAAACATATATGTAAGCAAAAAAAGAAGCGATTGCGATTATAGCATCAGGAAAATATTCTGGATTATGAAGGCCATTAATGGGTTTTTTCCCGACTTTTTGGAAATGATAGATGTCTACCATCGTTTATGATTGTACTGATATGTGCGTGAACCCTGACATGTCAGAGAAATGAGGATAAACTGTTCTTGTTTACATCTTATTTTCATAGGTACAGACATCATAAACCGTTATGTAACTACTGAAAAGCAATACATTAAGTCACGTAAAATATGTTTCAGTCCACCGCTTTCAATTGCCGATACATGTACCTGTACGTGCACACACATAATCAAATATGATAGTTTTAAAGAATGATTGTTCATTGATACTCGTTTGAAAGCAAAGTGATTTGTTTTTATACTGCAGCTAGTTAGCTTACTGTTGCTTTCATTTACCAAAATTAGAATAAACACAGTGATTTGTCGTGCTAAAAAAAAAAATAATAAGAAAAAAAACTCGATAGAAAATTCAAAACAGAATGGTTTTTATCAAACGACAAAAATCAAAAGCTCAAACACATCAAACGAATTGAAAGCAACTGTTATATTCCCGACTTGCTACAGGCATTTCCTTATGTAGAAAATGGTTGAGTATACCTTGTGTGATAGCCAACTAAACCTCTTTAATATATGACAGTTACATATAAGTCCATTATATTGACAACAACAGTTCCATTATATTGACAACAACAGTTCCATTATATTGACAACAACAGTTCCATTATATTGACAACAACAGTTCCATTATATTGACAACAATGTGTGAGCAAAACAAATGTCATGTCACGATACTTTTCTGTAAATAGTTGAAAAATAACTTATATCTTAACATTTGTATTCATAAGATTGTAGCAATTTAAACTGCAGTATAAAAACTATATGACCGCACTGTCAGTAATGTTTGTATACGGCACCAAACTGTTGAATAAAACCTCGCACTTTTCTAGTTGCTAAGCCTAACACAAAACAGTTGATTTTTTTTGCATGAATTGCGTCTTCAATTTTCGGTTTTAAAGTACCACAATTTTTCTCCTAGATTGTTAATGCATAATAAAAAGTAAGAGGGACAGAGTGTATTTACAGACATAAATTTATACAGGGTAATTTCTTCAAGGGGATGAATGGGGACTATGAAGGTAATTGTTCACCAGTGGGTTGTCCTATGTCTTGTTCATTAATCTGAATCATCTAAATTGACTATAAATAAAATGTCTGTTAAGCAAATCAATGGACTTAATACCGATCTTTTTCAAGTTAACGGAGTGATGAAAATAAATTGAAATATTTAAGATAGAAAAAAGATAAACAATACTTTTTTTTTAAACTGCAAATATAATAAAGTTATATAAATATCAATAGGGAATATAAAAACAATAGTATATAAATATAACGATAGAAAGTTGAACATTACCTTTTAAACGAAAAACAATACATGAATAGATGATAATCTTAGGTCACCTTAGCGCGAAAGCATCGCAATGCATTTCTTAATACCGCGAGGGTAACATCAGCTCATTTGTTAGTAATTCAGTATTGCAAATATTTATAACAATCATTTCTAAAATGTCTGTTAATAAATTGTGAAATTATAAGAAACCAAGGTTTCAACTTCCTTAGCCAAAGGTGACCTTAGATGGATTTTCCTATTTCAAAGTCCTTTTGGTCATATACCTCTTCAAATCGTTAGGTTATTTTACATTATTGAATTTCAAATATTTAACTTTGAGCGTTACTGATGAGGGTTAATTCAGCGTTTCGGACGCATGAAATTTATTACATGTTGATTTCATATATAAATACAACTTATAAAACTTAATCTGCGTATTCAATATTATACCTAGTGTACAAAGGTTAACTGAACGTCATCTTAGTTTGGTTTATTATTATTTGACGTCTGATTAGAAAAAAAATGTCAAAGTACTTCAGACCTATTAGCCAATTTTAAATCAATGAAATTGATTAATGAAATGAGGCTCTTGACCACTTCACAAATTTCGGATGAAAATCGGAAAACCTTGTTATCCATTCGTTTGATGTGTTTAAGCTTTTGATATTACCGTTTGATTTGGGACTTTCCGTTTTGAATTTCTCGGAGTTCAGTATTTTTGTTTTTGACATTCCGGATCACCTAATATTCCTAACCTTTATACGAGTTTACATTTAATACCAGCCTTCCTGCTTTAATTTACTGGTTTTGAAATTGTGATTTGGATTGGGTTTGTAACCACTTCTATTGCTTTCGATTTTAAATATTTTGTTTTTTATTTAGTATGTTCAATCCTTTTATATGTTATATGTAGATTTTTAATCATTTTTCAACTGTAGACATTGGATTTTACATGGTTCTTGTTTACAGGTTTAAGGGACCGTTCAATATTTACCAGATGGATGGGCCGGTGCATTCTTAATATTGTTTCATTAAAAAAGTTAATGCCCATCCTTTTAAATTCTGAAAAAAAGTCCTTGCCCATCTAAAAAAATCTATACAAAAAGTCCTTGCCCATCTAAAAAAATCTATAAAAAAAGTCCTTGCCCCTCTAAAACTTTAGGACAATCAAAAATGATTTAGGTTCTTTTTCTATTTTAAAGTTTTTAAATTTTTATGTCTTGAAATCAAAGAATAGACTTTTAATGTGTTAATACAAAATTTAAAATGTGCTAGTTAATTCCTATATGCATATATTTATGTGTGTATCAGAACCATACATTTTATTGTTTTTTTAAAACCAGTATGAATAAACATGTACAGATTTGATTTTATATGTGCAGCCTCAAATACAATATTGATTTAAAATAAAGGAAATACTATAAATTAAGGGACAATGATTCTTGGACTAGTAAACTTATCATATGTTGAATTACAAATTATTGTCCTAACAACTGAGCATGTTTATAGTTCAAATATAAATGTCCCTTGATCTATTCTACTTTTCAAAAAGAAAAAAAATGGTCTGTTTAAGCAAATATAGGCAGACATGTTTTTGACTATGATGCAGCCTTTTTCGCCTATTAATTAATTCCCTAGATTTGACAACTAAACACCAAACAATCAAAAAACTACCAAACAACCTGGCATTCTGTAAGGTCAATATATAAAGATTGAGATTGCTGTAGAGTTTTATTAAAATCTAAGTTGATTTGAAAAAGTTATAATTTTTTTTAAAGGTGACCATATGAATTTAGTCTAAACTTAAAATTGTAGCTTTTTTTTAACCTATTAACTAATTCCATAAAAATGACAGCAAAAACCAAAAGTCCTAAACAGCCTGCCATTCAGTAAGATCAATATAAAAATGATACAACAGTAAAATTTTATGAAAATGCAAGTTGATTTGAAATAGTTATGAAAAAATTTAAAGATGACTATCTTGAATTAGCCAAAACTGAAAATTTGAGCTTTTTTTAAAACCTTTTTATTAAATCCATAAGAATGACAGCAATACACCAAACTACTAAACAACTTAGCATTCTATAAGACCAATATATAAATGAAATATCTGTAAAGTTTTATGAAAATCCATGTTGATATGAAAAAAGTTATAACAAAATTTAAAGATGACTATCTGGATTTAGCCTTAATGGAAAATTTGAGCTTTTTATTAAATCCGTAAGAATGACAGCAATACACAAAACTATCAATCAACCTGACATTCTGTAAGATCAATGTGTATATGAAATAGCTGTAGAGTTTTATGAAAATCCATGTTGATTTAAAACAGTTATAAAAAAATTTAAAGATGACTATCTAGATTCAGCCTAAACTTAAAATTTTAGCTTTTTTTTTACCTATTTATAAAATTCATAAAAATGACAGCAATACACCAAAGTACCAAACAAACTGGCTTTCTGTAAGATCAATATATAATTGAGATAGCTGTTGAGTTTTATGAAAATCCAAGTTGATTTGAAGAAGTTTTAAAACAATTTAAAGGCAAAAATGAAAGGTGACTATCTGAATTTAGCCTAATATGAAAATTTGACCTTTTTTTTTCTTACCTTACCTATTAATCAAATTCATAAATTTAACAGCAATACACCAAACTATTAAATAACTTGGTATTCTATAAGGTCAAAATAATTAAAAAGATAGTCCGAGCAGAAAATTCTAGCTTTTTTATTCCTTAATTAAATCCTTAAAATTAACAGAAATGAACCAAGCTACCAGTTTGTTGAGACATGTTTTGAGTGCCCGCAAAAGAAATTTCCAACACACCGATAAAATTGATAGCAAAATTTTTCCTTTAAAATATGTTCTGGCCCATCCACTAAATATTTTAAGAAAAGTTGTCGCCCAGCCAAATATTTCCACAAAAAAAGTGCTTGCCCCACCCCATTTTGCACCGGCCCATCCATCTGATAAATATTGAACGGTCCCTAAGGAACATTCTTCATAAATAAGATATTATAGCTAGTTGTACATTCCCGGCTCATGAGAGCATATAGTAATGTTTGTTTTAAAATATCCAATGATTGACTGTGGTTAGAAATATGATTGTCCGTCTCCAACTCTACACTTATCCAACATATTTCTATTTTCATACATATATGAAATATTTTCTATACTTGAAAATAAATCTGGAATAACTATAAATAACTCTTTTTTTTTTCTTGTTTTTTGTGTTGCTTTAAGAAGTGTTTGCGAACTATAATAAAGTTTGTTTTTTCGTGTATTTTTTATCGTTGTGTTTTGTAAGTTGACCAGTGTTTATAAATGCACTTTAGTTCATTTTTATTATAAACATCAAATCTTTGTCAATTCTACAGTAAAACCTATGAATTGACTTTACATGTGTTCTCAGTTAATATAACTGTTATCATATTAAGATGACATGTTAGACTCCACACCCTGTTGACGATTTATACCTAGTAGTTGTTTCAATCAACTCAACCCATAGACAGTGTATGTTACTGTTTGATAACTGTTGTTGTTTTTTTTTTTTTTTTGTATTGTTAAGTGATTGTTATGTTTTCAGGGTTTCACTTGTTCATTTTGTACCCAGAGATTTCCGGATGACTGTTACTTTGTGAATTCTTTACACACTTCAAAGCCAGTTTTACATAGAACGGATAAATAATTACTTTCCCGTTCCGCTAATTTATATAAGGTATTTAAACCTTAGTTCCTGTAATACAATTGTAAAGTTACAGTTGACAATTTATTGAATGCCAGTTAACTGCAATATCCGCATTGCTAGAAAACGCGAAGTTGTTTAAATCTTTAGCTTTGGGATGTAAAAACCTTAATACTAGTCACATCTAATGGCCTAAACTTGCATCTTGGTCTTGATTTCTGCATTTTTTGTTGATTTTACCAATTAGAAATAATTCAGTTTATTATGTTTTTAAAGTAGTCAGTGTGTTTTGGTCATTTATCTGAATTACGTATGTGATCTTGACTCGCATGTTGTCTGTTTTTGCTGATTTTCGGTACATTTACCCCATGTGTTCACTGTATTTTGACATCATATCTATTTTAAAACAATATCAATATGTGTATTAACACAACTTGATTTCTTGTTGACTGACTGTTTGTAGTGTGATAGTTCATTTTCGAGCAAATATAATTTCGTACATTTGAACCCGTCATTATACAACTGAATAATGCAGGAAAGTTTTCAGAAAATTTGGAATTAGTTTTATAAGTGAGAATATTTGCCTCGATTATTTCCATCCTTGTGATTTTTGTTTGTCCAGTCATCGTTGTCGGCAGTTGTTATAAATATTATCAAATAATTCTGATGTTAACACAGTTATTGAATTTCAAGATACATTGTAGTGATTTAAACATTATCAAAAGGATAAGTAAATTTTCCATTAAGTTAGTTTTTCTTCAATTTGAGAATATATGATAAGTATGATTACTTATTTAATGTCAACACAGATATGGCTACCGCAGAGACAATAATCAATTATTTTTTTGCTTCACGAGAAAGTCGGTCTTTAATTTTTTAAATGAAATGTGCGTTTTATATGATTGTGATAAAAAAAATATATGATAACTTTAAGGTCACCGCAATGAATGAGATAAGATACATTTGAGTATTGAACAAAAAATATTTTCTGTTCAGATATGCAGTTGTTAAAACGTAGGATCAAATCTGTTAACCTTTTTTATTTTCCGATAATGGAACCGCCCAGTCGACACATGAAAACGACAGCAGTTCTCATAACCTTAATTTATTTAAAACATATTTGGTTTTCTTCAAGTTTCTTTGGTAAACTGTATCAGAATACTGTGATACTCAATATTTTAATAAACTCATCGGGTCTCTGACCGATGATTAGTAAAGAACAAGCGACATAATATTCCAATACAAAAACTGTGTCAATCAAGACAAGAAACTAATTTGATACAGACAATGAGGTATTTGCTTGCACAATTGTCATCGTGTTTATGATATTTTTCTTGACTGACAAATTGACCCTGCCAGTTTTATAATGAAAACCTTCCATTGAAACCATCCAGATGGGAATATCATGCAATTTATGATAAAAGATATGAGCTAAAATGCACACTAACTTCGATTGACAATAAAACAAATTCAATAAACGCGAAAAAGAATAACTGAGCAAAACGTAAATCTTTCAACAATTATTTTAGCTTTTAATCTGATTAACTGAAATAGCCGATCGTTTTCAATAACGCGTCTGATTATTAACTGTCCTTACAATAGGTTTCTGCCTCGTTTGATATTGGTAATAGCTGGTCAGAATGTACAAATTGGTTATTTGGTATCCACATTTTCCAGTGGAAGGATTCTCGTTAAACCAACATTCCGTGTCTTCATTTGTATCCGGCAGATTATAAAGGTGACGATATCATAATATGCTGTTAATAACAGGAGAAATTAAGTTCTGATTGTTTGGTTGATTGCTTGAAAGACTGATAGCGTCGCGCGGTAAAACACTTTTACCGACGACTACACACTAGAGTTCAGCACATTTTGCTGCATTCAAATGTAATACAATGTTACTCCTTATTTGCTTAATCTTTTCAAGAGCTTCAATTGAGTTAAATTAATGTAGGATTTTTATTCTAAAGGTTCTGTTTCTGTTGGTAATCAATTTTTATCTGGGTTTTTGTTACAATTTTTATGCTAGTTTGTATTCAGTTTTCGTTGGTATTTTGTTTTTCAAACTTGTTTTACGTGCTCATCCTGATTGAGTGAGTACGTCATTTCACTGACAAATATAATAACAGTGTGACAAATATAATAACAAACTTATTAGTTGAAGACAGTAAGTAATTTCGTTTTGTTTTTCTTTTGTTTTTTTGCCATTTTTGTCCGTTTTATGCGACGTGTGATTTGTGATAATCCCTTCTATATCATCTGTTGCATTTTTTTAAAACTGGACCTCTCTTATACCTGACCTGCAGTAATATAAATATTTGATTTTCTTTATTTGTTTGATATTCATTTTAAAAGCTTTTATTTCAGTATAAATTTATTGTTTAAATGTCATGGGATAAAAATTACCTTAATTGTCCACGGTTAAATTTTTTTTTTTTTACTGATTTATGTATGTGCGAAATTAACATTTGTTTACGACAAGACAAAATAAGTGTACTGAACACTTCTAATAAAAATTTAGAGCCTCAACATTTTCATTTATATGTTTAAATTAGTTTTTTTTTTCATGTTTTACTCATTTTGAAAACCTTTAAACAATATTCTTAAATACTCCTCTTGTCTTTATCTACATAAAATACAGCAAATTTGGTATATAAGAAATTCTAAAACATCTTGGATAAATTCATTTAAACGATTATAAGTCCTACTTCTTATGAGTAAAAGCTAATATGACGATGCTGCATCAAAGGAACAAATGTTCCTCCCATCTTTCTTTTATCCATGTATTACTTTTATGTAACTTTGTTTTCTTTCAGAATTAGACGACAATTATACTCCCTTCCTTTTGGTCAATTAGTCAGCAAAAATGATAGATTTGAGAATTTCTTTAAGTATATGCTTTAGTAGGAGGTACGAACATTATGACAAAGCTGTCTGTTGAAGGATCAAAGGGGTAGCATGAACAGAAAATAGATTTTGCCGATGAGCAATTTGTTTTATGTGCAATTAGAGTAGTTTTTCCTACGTTTAATCTTTGTATCTTCGAAATCGTAAACGTTTTTAAAAAAGAACAAAAGAAGTAAAGCAAATTAGCGGAAATATACAAAATGGTGAAAAACTTTATATTTTCTTAAAGAGCTTGATGAATTTAGAATGCATCATATTTTCATGTGCAGTTATTTTTAGAAAAAAAATATGCATTCAAAATCAGAATTTCCCGGTCATTATTAAAGTAAACGAGGATGTAACGATTGTTCGACACTTAAAACTCCATCAACTTTCAATTTACATCAAATTGACGATGCACTATAATGGTAATTACACCGCTATATAACGTTTCGTAATATTGGACCGAATGTTTCATGTAAATATGATTCTGCATTATGTATAGGCATAGAAAGTGCATTCTAAAAGGACAACAATCATATTTCCATTCAGATCATCAAACAGTTTCAGATCCAGAAAATTTATTTGATAAAATGTCTTGATGATACTCTGTGATTGTCTCTGCTATTGTAGTTGTCAGCATTACAAAGTCTTTTCGGGCAATCAGTAATAAAGCATAATAACTAAAACAACAATTACTTCTCTTTGAAGAGAGAATCTAAGTGATAGAGGAGTCACTATAACCGTTTATAGAAAATAACAATCATACATATGATCTATCATTTGAAGGGGTGAACAAAAACGTACCGCTGCTATACTTTTGAATGCAAATTATGTCGCGAAACAAATGAATAAAAATTTCAGATGCTATGTATATGATTGTATTTAAATCACTTATTTGCAGCGCGTTAATCAAGCATATCCACTGAGGTTTGTTTGGATGTAAAACTGTTGTGGTGACTCAAATTTTTTGGTATACAGATTTCAACTGAAAGCTGCAGCTCTATAATAAAAATCCAATTTATCTACGTAATGTATCTGAATATATTTTTATATTTACAAAGAAATTTATCATTTTTGTCTGATGGAAAAATTAAAGGAATCTAGAGAGGTTTTGTTTTTGTTTTTTAATTTTTTGTTTTTTTGTTTTCAATATCTAATATACTCTATTATTAATGTCATAAAGTAAAGATTCTGGGTACTGCCGTTGTTTGTCATTTTAATAACTTTTGGGAATTTTGGGTGCTCAATGCTTTTCAACTTTGTACTTGTTTGGCTTTTTAACTGTTTTGATATGAGCGTCACTTAAGAAATAATTGATGCAAGCTATACTTTACTGTAGTTTTAACATGGATAGGCATTATATTCGTGATTATTTTTGCCCGAATGATTACAATCTTAGGAGAGACTCTCAGAATTATACCATCCCAATGTGCAGAACAGTTTCGTATTATAAAAGTTTCATACCTTCTGTTGTTAAACTCTGGAATGAATTAGATACTAATGCTAAAAATGCTTTATCGATTAACCAGTTCAAATCTGTACTTGATAAAATATATAAACCAGAGATTCCTCCTAAATATTTTTGTTCAGGTATAAGAAAATTTAATATTATTCATTGTCAATTACGAAACGATGCAAGTAATTTAAATTCTCACTTGTTTCATGATTTTTTGACAGAAGAACCTTCCTGTCCTAAATGTTTATATAAATGTGAAGACAACCAACATTTTTATATTATTATAATTCTTTAATGTATCAATATGGTTACTACTCGCTGTCGTTTTTCTTCAGGTGCAATAATTTAGTAAAAATAAGTACATGATATCAAACATGTGGTTTTAAAAATGAGTTATTAAATTTATTATTTTAGATAGCTGACTGGAGACCATTTATTTTAATGTGAGACCTCTAAATCAATGTTGGAGTTTATAACCTAGAATACTAAAACTTTTTTTCATAATTTATTTTTTATTAATTTTCTGAGTTAACATTTGAAGCATTTTAAAATAGTCATACTTTTGATCTGAGTTAACCATTTGAAACATCATTCCAGTCAGCTAAGAGGTATTTTTGAAAAATTAATTCTGTTTTGTCTTTATGTTTGTGTATGTGTTGCTTTGTTTGAATGTAATATATTGTACCTTGTTTTGTGGAGAGGGCTTACATAGGCTATGCCTGTTGCCCAATCCAATTCAATTTATTTGAATAAAATATTGTTTAAACTAATTAAACTAGTGAAGGCTAAAATAACACGAATATAATGCCTATCCATGTTAAAACATAGAATATTTCTATTCTGAATGGGACAATTAAGTAATTTCTATGTCCGATAAGTATAAGTGTAAAAGCGTTTGTGTAGGCTCTTCCATGATTTTGTTTGTAAAGAAGCAAACGGCTGACACTGTGATTTTTTCAGAGGGAGGAGTTTGAACAAGAAGCATGAACGGTTGTCGCATCTAGGTCAAATATGTCAATTTCGGAATGCAACACATTACAGTCATAATAAATGACATAATAGTAACATCATGTGCACCATTAAAGAGTTTGAAAGTGTTTTAAAGTTAAGGAAACATATTAAGTGCAAGGTAATTTGATAAAATTCATTATTCTGAAGAAGTCAATATACGCATGTGCAAACAAATTTTATTGGATTTAGAGCATGGGTTTGTTCACAAAGCAAAATAAGCACGTCATATTAGAATGATGAGTCTTATGTAGACGAAACGCGCGTCTGGCGTATTAAATTATAAGCCTGGTAACTTTGATAACTATTTTATAGTATTCTTCTATTTGCCTTATGAATTTACTTTTACTGTTTAGTCTGTTATTGGTGGTATCCATTTGACGTGGCTCTGTACTTATACATCCCATCATTTTTATTGTTAAAATGATACTTTGTGTATGCTTGTCTTTCATTTTTGCTAAAATGCTTTGCTTATATGCCTTTTTATGTTTCTTTGTTACATATGACGTGACTCTATACTTATACATCCCGCCATTGTGTTATTGTTTTATGCTAATTTTTGTATTCTGGTCTTTCATTTTTGCATAAATGTTTGTCTATGTGCCTTTTATGTTTTTTTTTACATATGACATGGCTCTATACTTATACATTCCGTCAGTGTGTTATGGTGCCAGTCAAGGTAAATGTTTGTTTATATATTTGTTTGTTTTCATTGTGACACAATGTTGACTGCTGTATCTCTATTTTATATATGTTTATTTATGATGTCTGTTTGTTTTATTCACACATCGTTGTGAATATAATGAAATTTTATGCGACTGTAAGACAAGTAAGAGGTTTAGCTACCTATAAAACCAGGTTTAATCCAAAATGCCTGTACCGCTTCAGAAATATGACATTTGGTTTTCATTCGTTTAATGTGTATGAACTTTTGATTTTTCCATTTGATTAGGGACTTTCTGAAAATGTCCGATAAAAGTTACTTCTTTAACATTATTTTGGAATTATATATGGTTAAATTAATTCATAAAAACTACATTTTGGCAATGTAAGCAAACATTCTTTTAGTTGTTGCCACCAAATATTAGATTCAATATTAACCTCATCATGTTGACGGTTGTAAAATCTTGAAAACTTTAGAGCAACATTCAAGAAGCAGCATATCAATGAAAATATTGTATTTGTTTCTTCCTTTCTTATTTCATTCAACTAAAGTATGCTCATTAGATGACTTATCATGCTTTCACTATAATTCGTCTCCTTTTTTCATTTTACATGTTGTGTTTAAAGATTCATTTGAGCAGTCAACCTATTTCATTTAAAAAAAAGTTTTTTTTATATTCCATTGTCTCAATAAGTCTACTAGTTAAACTCGAATATCTAGACTGGATACAAACGTACTCTGTAACAATCTGTGAACAACACTTTGATAATGTATCCAAAGCTTCCACATATTCTTAAATAACAATATAATAGTAATCCCCTAACGGGAGGAATTGTGCCTGATATTATATAATGAAAACATAAATTTTCAATCAGTTAAATTTAGGTCTGGAGCAGGCATGTCAGTAACTGCTATTAGTTATTTATGTATTATTGTCATTTAGGGGCCAGCTGAAGGACACCTCCGGGTGCGGGAGTTTCTCGCTCTATTGAAGACATATTGGTGACCTTCCGCTGTTGTCTGTTCTTTGGCCGGGTTGTTGTCTCTTTGACACATTCTCCATTTACATTCTCACTTTTAATATCATATGTAACAAGAAAAGAAACAAAATGAATAATTCATACAATATGAAAAAATGTCCGTAGTTATTGAAAGCATTTGTAAAGTACTAACTATACAAATGCCGTAGTAAATCGAAGCATATGCATATAGGAGATGTGACGTGTATGCCAAAGATACAGTAACCAAACTTCAATTGTAATTCCCACCTTTTTCATATTATTATATTTATTTCAGAGCATGCCAGTATTTATAGTTATGTATTGTTCAGTAAGTGTATTGTTTGTGTTAAAGGAGACAGATTTGTAAAAGCAAATTTGCTTGTTTCTGAATCCTTAATATATATTTCATTTGTAATAATATCGTTTAATATTGATTTATCTGAATAAATATTGTTTTAACTATTTGTTTCTTTATACACGATTTGGAGCTTAATATTTTCAACCAAAACTCATTTTGATAGGAAGGAGAATTTCTAGATTTTGATAATATATATAAACTTTTTTTTTCCATAAAAGGTTGAATTTCTTCATTCGCACTAATATTAAATTATGGCAAGTGAAATCCTACCACAATGAATGTATTTGTGATTTTATTTAGTAATAGTTCTGAAAATTTATGATTTCTTTATATACTAAATTGTTCTGGAAATATTGCGTTCATTGAAGTCAGAGACTTTACTGCAAATACGCACTTGGCGACTTAGCTGAGAAATAAATAGTACATAAAAAGTCCATAGTAATATATCGCTGTTCAATAGCCATAATTCGATTTAATTGAAACAAATTCGGGTCAAAAACCAAAACCGGAGATGTACATCAACTGTAAGAGGAAAACAACGGAACAGCAGAAATACTGAACTGTTACCAAAAAAAAAAACGCCAACATAAATAGAAATGGACTATTTGATAACAGCAGCAATATTCCTGATTTGATGCAGAACATTTAAAAAAAATGGTTGGTTGTACCTTGTTTTATGGACAGCCAAACCTTCCGCTTGAATGGAAATGTTAAAAATGACCGCTAAAATGACAACATTACAGGAAAGGAATACAGTTAAAATATATACAAGAACCCTCATGATATAGAAATACAAAAATAAACAACACAATAGTACATTTTAGTATGTAAACCAAAGAATAACAGAGAAACTAATTTACAGTACACAAGTAAAGCACAGAAGAATTATTAACTGTGCGTCACACGAATGTATTAACGCTACAATAAGTGACGTCACAGGTAAATTTCTAAAATTGAATATATATTTGGGATTAAGTTTGTAATAGTGTTACTTGATGTATTTTCTAACCCTTACAAGAATGTTAATATAGAATTGTGTTAGTAATATTGTAATAATTTCTACTTTCTAACCATGTCGGCTATTTCTCTAAATGAAACTGTGTATTAACAAATACATAAATCCTGTGCATATAGATGCTCCAAACTTAAAATCATATAAATGAACTAGATGATTAATTATCTTTACTTTTACATACATATAGAAAATAAAAATAGAATTAAAACCATAAACGAAAAGACATAACACAATATCCAACCAGAATTAAAAATGAAACATCATAACTACATACATGAATGTTAGATGTATAAATACCGATGCACGTCCGATAGCCTCGGCAAAACAGTCATTTTCGGTATTTAGCAGACCAGATGACGCATATTATAAACCACAATTTAATATGAGGTAAATAAAGACAACAGTAGTAAACCGCTTTAGAAGGTCATAAATCGATTGATTAGTTTAGACACAGACTAAATTTTATTGATACCATTACGAAGTTGGAACGGGTTGATCTATACGACGTGTATCAAAAATATTTAAGGATCGTCATTGTAATCTTTTCTCCTGTTAACTTTGTCGGAGCAGTTTCTTTTTAAGGAGCGCACTTCTGTATATGTCCGTAAAGTGTGAACATGCGCGAGCATATCGTAGCAACTGAGATATGTAAACACCATACGATGGGGCAGAGGATATTATGTTACTACATTGAACTGGGAAGTTTAAATCATTACGTCTGTCATAGATTTCAGTGTGAAGTCGTCCATCTGTGTTAATATTGAGAAAAAGGTCAAATGCTTCTAGTATCAATAGTATCCTTAATTTCAAGATCATATGGGTTATTCAGTGATGGGACACCATCAGTATAACTGAAAGTAAAATTTAAAAAGTTAGTAAGGTGCTTTTCCTTTCGTCTTTTATTAGGTTCTGAATTAATTCTGCTCATACGAGTACAAGAACAAATCGGACAGTAGGTGTGCACGATTAGTTCCCATTGGAATAACGATTGTCTGTTAAAATTATATCAATCCTACAAATTCAACAATTTTATTGTAAATCAAAAAGTCCAGTATTTTGATAATATCTAATTCAGCATATTTTCCGATAGAATCAGTGATGTTCTTCACAAAATAGGAATTATCATACCAAAATCAAGAAATCTATATCTACGATTCCCATTTTTATAGAAAAGAATAGGGTCTGATTAATGAGATGGTAAGGTCGATCTTTCAATTGAGCATGGAGCAAAATTGTGCAGAAATTGTGATCTAAGATTTGGCAGTAGATGTTCAGAATTTTTAAGAATCCACATCTGATAGACACCACCGGTGGAATATAGCTCATCACAATACTTTTGAAGGACGTCTTTTTAAATATAGAAAGAATAGTATTGAGCACTTAAGAAAGATCTTTATTTGAACATTTTTATGATCCGACTATGTATCGTTCTTTTCTATAAGAAGTTTTGTGAAGTTTTTGGTATCCGTGCAGTATAATGACGGTAGATTTTCTTTGTTTTCATTGAAATCCGAGACTTTACTGCAACCACGTGCATATCGACTCAACTAAGAAATATACACTGCATGAGGAGAAACCTTTACGTAGTAACATCATAGTTACTGCCCAGAGATTTAATAAGTTGTCAATAATTTGAAACCAATATTGACTCGGGAGTTTTTTATCATGACATATTATTGTATACTTCTACTTCTTCTACTTCAACCACTATGACACTGTTTGGTGTGCGCTTGCAAAATTAACAAGTCCAAAAAATAGTTTTAACAAGAATGATAATTTTTGTGCTGTACATTACATTTATACGTGGTACAAGAAAAAACATGGGGCTTGAAATTTAATGAGCATGCAGTAGTCTCTTCAACGACTCTGCAGGGGCCATCGAGGCAGGTAATGTGTCCCAATCTCTTATTGTACGTGGATAGAAGGACTCTTTCCTGATGCTGGTCTTGCAAGATGGTATATCACTGTATATAACACCTGTCTATTGTTTTTATTTTTTTCATTGGGTTGAATTCTCATTGACGTAAAGACAACACTCCAACCAAGTCACAATGTATAAAAAGTTAACAATTATAGGTTCAATTATATGAAAGACGGAATCTTGCCGCACACCGAACAGCAAGTAAGAAAGGACTCCAAAATGATTACTTCAAAACAATTCATGTCCGTTTCATGTTTAGTTTGTTTTACAACAATCAAAATTTAATAACATGCATGCTAGCTTGAAAGAAAATCACAAACAAAAGTTAAAACACGGCAAAATACACATGGAACTACAACACCTATTAGTTTCAGAATAAAGTAAAGTTACAGTCAGATTTGTTAAACTTATCATGATTTAGATTCAAATCTCTACTAAGGTTTTTTTTTCGGTTGCGTCAGAAGCGATTTCCTTGATTTACCTTCAACTTTCAGTTAATAAATTTGACCGGCCATATTCACTATACTGGAAATACGTTCATCGGGAACGTTCAAAACTAAAAGTTTGGAAGATTCGGAAGTATAAATAGTTGAGGAGCTATTCGACCAAAAAGATATACGACTGAACATTTGCATCTTTCGTTTTTATAACAAAGTATTTGAATTTATCAAACAATATTTACATTAGTGGTCTGAATATATACATGAATAAACTTTGATGACAATTTAAAATATTAATCGACCATGAGATACGTAAGATCAATCATATACAAAACTTAGAAAGAAATAAATATTCGTAATGAAGTCATCATCAACCATGATAATAAAACTCTCTCAACAAAGAAGTACAAATGTCGTTATGCTAACCAGTCACATAAGAAATATGGAACAGCTTACAATCTCTCCATTCAGGGTTATGAATTACGATATGTAAAACATTTGCAACGAGGAAAGGTGCATTTTCATGTTTACTTTGTATTTCTGAAACTTTAATGAGCAGCAAAAATACATACGTATCACGTCTGTTGTCGCTAGTTATACGGACGTGCTCTATCCTAAACAACGTAGTGAATTGTAAAACACACTTTTTGTGATATTTAGTAAATAAATACAACAGGAAGTGTTATGCAATAGTTTTTTGTGATACAGTTTTGAAAGCAAATTGTACAAAATTCTGTCAATGTATTGTACTTATATTTTGGCTCTGAACTTTTTTCTTACTTTTTATGACGCATTTATACTAAATCGGTTGGATACCTACTAATTGATACTCTAGTCCAGAAAAACATGACTTATTTTGTTGTAATAAACATTGAACAAGCTATTTGTAACTTCGAGTACTCTTAGATTGATATGTATTGTCTTAAATTAATTGTTTGTTAGTTGTATTTTTTGGGGTGTTTTCATTTAGAATTTTTTTTTCTTTTGTCTTTTTTATCACTCAGGCCTTTTGCAACTGATGTTTAACTTGAATTTTGTTCTTATATAGTGTTTTAAACCACTATCCCGTTAAGGGAAATGTTAAGTGCTCGCACACATTTTAATCATTCTTAATGTGTTTGTGCCAAACCAGGAACCTGTAATTCATGTCTCATTGTCAATCAAATTAATTAATGCACAAAATGCAAATTTTGAAAAATTTGCGTTTTATTTTCTACCAAAGAACTGTGGTTCTCCAAAATGACTTACAGTTGTGGAGAAGGCTGATATACCCTCATAAATATACCATTAAGTCAATTATGGATATTTTTTAATGTTAGACCTGAACTGTCTTGTCGATAAACAAAAGCTACTAAACGGTGAAGTAAATATAATGCTGTCGTTTGACGGTCTCCAATATTCATCTGAACACCAAATTATATAACTTGTGTTATAAGCTACGATCCCTAACAATGACGCCTGTGGTATCCCAATTGTTTAAATCAACTTCTGTTAATGGAATTTAATCAAACATTCAGTAACTTTTATGCCAATACTTGGTTGATGTCTTTGTCATAATGAATTGGGCATTTTCTAGGCTTTCGCCATCACAGTAGCCTACAAATCCCATTTGATGTGACACCAGTTTCAAACTGCTTATACTTTGTGAAAGAAATTAAACTTGAACTGTTTATAGGTTTTCCGTTATCTCACTTGATCGGATAAAACGACAGCTGCGATTATTTTTCGGTGATTCTTGATTAGCATGCATTGTAAAATACTCAACACTTTTTTTATTTTTTTTTTATTTTGTTAGAATGGTTTTAAATTCTAGTAAAATAATGTAATTGTAAATGGAGAGCGTTTTAGATACTGAGCAAAAAGTAAAATCACAAAAATACTGAGCTCCGATGAAAATTTTAAACGGAAAGTCCATAATCAAATGACAAAATCAAAAGATCAATCACTTTGACCGAATGGACAAGAACTGTGATATATTCCCTGACTTGGTACATGCATTTTCTTCAGTAGAAAATGGTGTATTAAATTATACCTAGCTAAACCTCTCACTTGTATGACAGTCGCATAAAATTCCACTATATTGACAATGATGTGTGAACAAAATAAAATGACATAAAAGGTTCAATTGTCAAAAATAACAGTCATATTGTGTTATTATCTTAATCACTATAAGAACAAACAAATATGTAAACAAACATTTACCATGGAACAATAGCACAATGACGTGATGAACTATTACAGAACTACGTTGTATGTAACAAAGAAACACAAAAAGGTACATAGACATTTGCTTTAGCATATTAGCAAAAATGAAAGACAAGAATACAAAAATTATCATGATAGAATAATAACACTATGACGGGATATATAAGTACGGAGCCACGTCAAATAGAAACGACCAAAAACAGACAAAACAGTAAACGTAATATTCATAAAGACAAATAAAAGAATACTAGAACACGTTATCAAGATGATAAAAAAATGCAGCTGTCGTTTTATCAGATCAAGTCAGATAACATAAAACTTATAAACAGTTAAAGGTTAACTGCTTTCACTAAGCATAAGCACTGGTGTCACATCAAGGTGGATTTGTATATCTCTGCGATGGCGAAAGCCTATGAATTACCCAGGCATTATGATCAATGCATCAAATGTCTGTCCATATTAAAATGAAGGTTAGAAGCCAAAGAAATACAAAAAGTCTCCAACTATGGTAGTATTTATGACTGCTGAAAGAGAGACAACTCACCAAGATCATAGAACATTGGAAAAATCATTACAAACCTCTGAGTTGATGATGTCTTATAGATTTACTTAGATTTACTAGGTCAATTAGACGGTATGATACCCTTTCTTTATATATCTCTGCAAATGACTAAGACAAAGCAGTTCAAACATAAACAGTTGCATTAAAAAAAAAACAGACAGTTGTTCTAGGTTTCTTTCCCATTTAACGAATGAATATTAAATTTTCATTAAATCTGCCATTTATGCGGCTTTGGTCTATCTCGTGTGTTTATAATTGTAACTTTGCCTAACAGAGTTAAGGTAGCACAATACAAAGATTTTTCATCCCCAATCAGATACCTTTAAACTGATGTAATTCCACTCAGCTTTCTTTAAATTTTATAAATAAGGTACCAAAAGAAAGAAGAAGGATTAATCTTTCAAATTGTGATCATTTCATTATGACATAATTATTACATAATTAATTGTTATGTAATAAGTTGACATAGTGTGATGTCCATACTTGAATGAATTTAGGTTCTTTGTTCTTCATAGCATTCCAAAATATTTTATAGATTCTTGCACAACACAGTTTGACCTCCAAAACTGTGTCTCAGATTTTTCCTATTGCATTTCATTCTCTCATAAATCTTCAATGAAGTTTGCAACATCAATTCATAAGAAACTAGCAAATTCAATTGGGTATAAAATTTGTTCTATTGATGTTTTTGGAAATCTTTTTGGTTATTTTTTAAAGGCCTTTACTTGCATGCGTTCACGTAAATTTTTACTCTGGTGGGTAATTGTCTGAGACTTATTGTCCTGTATACTAAATCTCCAGTATTTTTCTTAATTAAACAACCGAAGGTTCCTTAATTATTTTCGCATTTGAAGCCTAGTATAAAAAACCATAAGAGAAATTTTGCTGAAAGTATTTCAACAAATTGATAACGCCTTGGAAAGCTAAAAAACGAGCTATATAAATAAATTCTCACCAGATATTTTGTTATGATTTCGAGCACTATTGCAACTTGTTTCTAATTGTACGAGAACGTTCTTTCACATCAAAGGATTAAAAACTATAATTCCAAGCACGGTTCATTTAATAGTGTCTTGTAAAATATTACTTAATAATAACACAATAATTAACTTCCATAAACGCGTCGATAACCAAAGTGACGTCATGGTGTTACTCTATGCAGGTAAGTGAACAACCTTAGCTAGTTAACGACTTATTGCAATCTATGTGGTAATTCAATCATAATGCTAATTGTCTAGGTATATAATTAGACGAATATTAACCAGCATGATGTTTTGTTATTTTTTGTGAAATGAAGTGTAATAAGATGAAAATGTTGTTTTAATTAGGATACTTTCTATCATTAATACTTTATCACACCATGAATTGGATATAGGAACAGTTTAAACAGTTTAGCATCGAACAATTGAATTTGAAATTTCTACTATTTGTTAAAACTTCAAAGAGGTGTAAATAAGTCGTTTCTGTTCAGCGTTCCGAGGCCTATTTGTCATTTATTACTGTTCTTTTTCTCTTTGTTCAGATTCCGTATTATAATCATACATGACCTATCTAGGGGTCACATTGGCTTTTGGAAGGGAGTTTTGTTATGGAGGAAGCGAAACTGCATCACTCTTGGAATATGATATATTACTCATTGACAGTTATAGTAATAGGCTGTTCTAAGTTCGCATATCAATAAAGATTATTAGGCAATATTATAGAGGATTGAACCAGGGAATGTGTCAGAGAGCCAACAACACCACCAACGAACAAAAACAAATTGGTCTCTATCGCAGCGAGGAAACCCCTCAACTATATTTTATATAAAACTAGTTTAACGAAATGGACGTCATACTTAAATCCGAAACAAACGAATGAATCAAAATTTAAAAGATACCAATACTCTTCAAATTAGCTTATCAGTCTACTGATTTCTGGTCAGGCCACCATCTAACGTCTCAAGGCAGCTTGACCCTCGGTTAGACTTACAGCACCCTCATCACCTTTAACTAAAGTGGTATTTTGTTCATGAGCTTGGACTATCGTCATGTGTGAAACTTTTACACATTTACGAATATCTGTGGGTTTTTTTTTTTTTTTTTTTTCCAAAGGCAACGTTTGTTTGTGAAGCTAACAGCTAACAGCTTCACACCATTGTATACAATTTCGAAGTTATATTGATTCATCAGGATTTTCGTTATTAAAACTATCATATTAAGTAAACATCGTTGGTTTTCCCGTTTGGATGGTTTATAGTAGTCATTTTGGGGGCATTTATAGCTTGCTGTTCGGTTTGGGCCAAGGTTTTGTTTTGAAGGCCTTACTTTGACCTATAATGGTTTTTAGTGTTATACATTTGACTTTTCTCTGTACTTATACGCCCCGTCATTGTGATATTGTTCTATGATACTTTTTTTTTTTTTTTTTTTTTTCATTTTTGCTAATGTGCTTTGTCTATATGCCTTTTGTGCTTCTTTGTTATGTATTTGTTTGTTTTTATAGCGATTAAGATAATAACACAATGTTGACTACTTTACTCCTTTTTGACATTTTTAACTAAATATGTATGTTTGTTTTGTTCACACATTATTGTCAATAAATGGCATTTGATGCTACTGTCATACTTGTTTTAAATGAGAGGTTAAGCTAGCTATATAACCAGGTTCACTCCACTATTTTCTACATAAGAAAATATCAGAAAAAATACGTCCCGTCATTGTGTTATTGTTCTATGATACTTTTTGTATTCTAGTCTTTCATTTTTGCTAATGTGCTTTGTTTATATGCCTTTTTGTGCTTCTTTGTTATGCATTTGTTTGTTTTTTTTTATAGCGATTAAGATAATAACACAATGCTGACTGGTTTACTCCTTTTTGACATTTTTACTCACATTTGTTTTGTTCACGCATTATTGTCAATAAATGGCATTTGATGCGACTGCCATACTTGTTTTAAGTGAGAGGTTAAGCTAGCTATATAACCAGGTTCACTCCACTATGTTCTACATAAGAAAATATAAGAAGAAATATGACAGTTGTTATCCATTAGTTTGATGTATTTTAGGTTTTGATTTTGCCAATTGTTTAGGGACTTTTTACCTTTACAAATTGTGGCTTGGATGGAGAGTTTTCTCATTTGCACTCATACTACATCTTCTAAGATCTATAATCAGTTAATCAAACAAAACACATGTGGTTACTTTTATGAGCTAGCCTAGTTTTAGTGCATTTCCTTCTGACATACCGAAACCCTCGATACAACCGCTATTTTGCAATGGCTCACCCAGAACTTTGAAACATGCCATTTCAAAATTTAAGCCACAACAAATTTGCCATTTACACTGAATTTTCTTTAAAAAAACATATAGCGGTTGGTCTGCTATCATCACCGGAGTTTGTACAGGATTAAAAATTGACAAATCTCTTACCTTAAATATTGGCATTTAGCAGGTAAGACTCACTTCTACAGTTAGTCTACGCTTCTCCAAGAATGAAAGGATGACCATGAAATATTTTTTGATGTAATATCTGCATTAACTGTCAACCTTACCGTATTTAACTCTGTAAACTCAAGAATAGATAGTAGTGGTTAAGAAAGACAGTTATATCCTCGGGTAGAATAAGGAGTACTGGTTTTGTAGACATGCAGGTTTCATATTCATGTAAGAATCAGGGAGTGTATGTACTTTTTAAGACTTCGGTTTACTTGTATGTTATATCATCTAATCTTTCTAATGTCCTAATTTCCTTTATTGGATGTTGAAAAATAGATTCCGTTCCCAATAGCAGATGACGTTGATGTTTTTTAGTTGAGATTATGCATGGTGTATGTTTTCAACAACAGCTGAGGTGAACACTTTGCCTTGTAAAAAAGGTGGACAAACTACTTCATCATTTGAATAACGTTCAATTACAGCTTCATCTAGTTCAGTTTATATTTGCAGTACCCGGTCTTCAGAGATGCATAACCCATGTTGTAATAATGAATCTATAAGCTGTCTCTTCCTGGATTTTGTAAAGAGTAATATTCCAAGATACACACAAAATGGTGTCTTACTATCAGCCGTATGTCTAGTGTTTAACGGGAACCTTCTGGATGGTTGAATGGTAATTAAAATAGTTGGGCTTTTAAAAGCCGGACTAATATGTAGAACTGCGATTTAATATCAGGTATATTCTCTATCATGTTACACACAAACTGTAACAAAGGAGGTGCGGTGCTGTCATCGTATTGTTCGGAGACGAAGAATCCAGAAAATGTTGTCTTCTTAGTAGTTTAAAGGCAGCGAATCATTTGTTATATGGTGCCATTATAGTCACAAGCAAATACGACATATGGTCCTTTTTTAAGAAGAGCCTGGTTGTTTCAATCTTTCTTAGTATAGGGTTTCCAGGTCTGCTGATTATGCTTTCAATTCTCTCTCCGTCGTTTAATCGTCGAATATCTAGAGGGACTTCATGAAAAAGAGGGATATTTGTGCCCAACATTTTATATGTATCATCTGTCGATTTTAATAGGTCTGTTGTGTCTTCCCGACACAAACAATATTTTGTTAAAATAGTTTCCTACTTATCTGTGGAGGTATCCGACTTTTTTTTAATCCAGTTAACCCAATGATGATTGTGGCCAAGTTAGGATAAATTTGACGCGGTAGTTTCAGAGAATATTAACTTACACAAACACAAAGTGATGAGAAATGCTCATCCTTTAGACCATTAAATAGTTAATGACAAGGATACCAAGGATGTGCAAAATCTCACATTTTCTTGAAGGTCTATTGTGTTAAAAAGGAGATGTTATCAAAAACTAGTTAAATCCTGCCAAACAAGTTCATGTATATGACCACATGTAAGGCTTTTGTAGCTGTTTTCTGACATTTCCTCATGCTGTATTGATATTTTGATAAATTTAGAGTGAACTTGAAGTCAGAATATCTTTATGTCTTTAAAAATTATCTAAAACCTAACAGCCTCATGGTGATTTCATATGTCTCTTATATGATTCCCTCTGTTCAAAACATCAGTCTACAGCACTACATAGAGATCTAACAAGAGTGCACATGCTGAAATGCGTCTCCTGTTTTACTTATTAAATTTATGTTGAAAATCTGTAACATGGAGTTTTCACCACAAGTACCACATAAAATTAACAAAATGAAAAAACTGATTATGAGGTCATGGTAAGATAAACCAGACTAGACAGGCATGTACACCTTACAATTATTCAATACAACAAATATAATTGACATGTTGCTTTTGGTATCTGATACACTGACAAAATTATGAAACTGTATCATTCACAATGAAAATGAGGTCAAGGTCAGATTATACATGCCAGACAGACATGTGCATCTTAAAATCATTTCATTCACCAAATATAGCTGACCAATTACTTAAGAGTATTTATGAAAACAGACAAAATCACAAAAACTTAACATTGACCAATGAATCATGAAAAATGTCATAGATTACAAGAGATATGTTCTGTTAATGGTAGCCACTGTCCTGATTGATGACTAATGAGCAATTGCGACTGATGGAGGGATTTTACTTGTTCAGACAGGAGCCAATGACTTACCAAGAACTTGTCAGTCATCTGGACCATCAGGTAAGTTATATTCTGTGCACAGGCGATGTTTTTATCATTGCCAAAAATGTGACATTGTTATAATCGCAATAATTTATACCCGATATTTTTCTATATCAATTAACCAGGATTTTTTTTTTCATTATTGCCAAATCTTTAGTCTAAAATGACAAAATCTTCATTTTATATGCATGCAATAATTTCTTAATTTACAGTATATGAAATGTCATCAAAGATGAAGGTTTATGATACTATTGTACAATGAAAAATAAAGAGGATAACACAGATTTTATATGTATAATTTAATCACATGAAATGTACAAAATTCAACAAGCAAATAAAAAACACAACAATGTATAATGGACGGACCACAGCTAAAAATCATATTTCTAAAAATACAAAAGTTTCTGTCATGTATAAATATTTTCATTCAATAAAGACATAGTTCTTTGACAAACCTGAAATCTTATATAATTCAACTACAAAATTTGAATTTATACCTTGTAATCTTATAATCATATTATAACGGAGTTATCTTATCTCTTTTTATTTATAATTCCTTACAACAAATGTTGCTTTTTCAATATTGCAGATCAATTTATAGGGAGTCACTGTAAGTCTTGTGACTGGATTTCATAAGGATTCATAAATGTATTATTATGCTGATGTGTTGAAGAATTCAACAAGTGTTTGAAGATCATAATTGTCCAGAACTTCTAACAGAGCTGGAACTTTTCCCTTTACATTCACTCCTTTGAACTTAAATTTGTCAATATACAAATCTGTTATCATACCTGAAATATACAAAAATAATCATATATAGCATACATACCTAATAGTAAGATTAAAACATAAAAAATGTGCCCATCAGATATATTTCACGTTGTCAATGTTCTTTTGAATTAGTGTCAGAGCAATATTTGTTAAATTGTTGAAATTCAATTTTTCATTTTCAAAAACAGTAGAACAAACAGATGTAGCAGGAATAAATGATCACTAGCTATGACCCCTTATTTGACAGTTACATGTAACCCTTTAATTTAATTCATAAAAAAAACAAAATATTAATATTGTGAAAGGAAAGAGATCATTCATTGGTCATAGGACTGTAATAATATATGTAAATAGTGTAAAATGTAATGCATGGAGAAAAGGACTAATAAAGAATAAAACATTCACTAAAATCACATCATATCAATACCATACCATATAATCTTTCAAGATGGCATGGTTGTCTTTTGAACTCAGCCTGTAATGCATCAGCTTCCTCTAGGATCTGTCTGTATTCAGGAGACATAAAAGTCAGATCTTCCTCATGAACCTGTAACTCCTGAAAAAAATATCAGATTTGTCTACAAATTTATACAATCCATAAGCAAAAATATAAAGGTTTTACAGATAAATGAAACAAATGTTCAAAATGGATTAAATGTTTTTGTTGGTCAATTTATTTTTTCTTCACAAAAATATTAAATATTTTTTTCAGTCAAGACTTATTGATTAATTCTGAATGAAAACGTTTTCTAAATCTCAAGCTTATTCCTCTTGTGCCATTTTATGGAATGTGATAAGAAATTATCATTTTACCCCCATTTAACCATTTTGATAGGCAAGTGTGAGACCTTGAAGAATGTTTTTCTTTTCTACCAGCGATACAGATATGTTTGTTGTCACTTTTGGTATAAATCTGAGTTAAAAAAACTCACCCTTGCTTCTTCAGAAAATTTTTAATACATGCATGAAAAAATGTCTGGATCTTTTGATTAGCATCATTTTCTTACCTTTAAAGCATCTATTAATTGAACTTTCTTTGCCAAGAGTAACTGGTACTCTAGTCTGGGGTGTATAAGGTTTAGAGTATATGCTATAGATTCATCATTTATATCTGTAAAATACAAAACAACCTGTATAGAACTACAAAACAAACATCAACATTGATTTAATAAAGGCAATTATCAATGAAAGCCAAAATTCAGTACTATTTTCCTCAAATATAAGGTAAAAGACCTTATTTTACTGTAAATGGATAAAAATCCCTGATGTGCCTCCAATTAAGGAACTGACTTATAAAAAGAAATAAATGGTACATGTATAATGTAAAATTGAGAATGGAAATGTGGAATGTGCATATTCAACAAATGACACTCTCCAACATTGTAGAAAAGGATAGAAATCATGACAAATATCTGTTTTGTTGATCTTGCATTGCTGATCATTTAATCAGTGTAATTTTTGCTACCTTTTTTTATTTTTTTTTATTCAAACACAAAAGAGGGTAAAAAAGTGCATCTACTAACTATATGAGAAAATTTTACTTGCTGATAATTTTTGTGATTGAAAGTTTCTATATAGCTATTATTATTTCTATCATATAAGGTAAAATGCCAAAAAAAAAATCAAAAATCACCAGTAAAGGGCAAGTACTCCAAAAAGGAGTTACTGACAATTTCTACAATGCAGACTTATTTGTAGAACTGGTCTTGCTGATCTATTTTTGCTATTTAAAGTTTCTATTTATTGTATTTTTAGGATAATGGACAAAAGTGAAAAAAATGGTAAAATTTATCATTTTGAAAATAGCAATAACTCATATAAAAGTCATCTGACAGTTTTGACGTATATGGACTATTGGAGGATCTCAACATTCTGAACATTTGTGCTCCTGTCAGATTTGAAACAAACTGGTATTAGAAACTATCAGAATCTAAATAAATTTCTCACACAAATTAATCTACAACTATATTCCAAGCTACATATTAATGTTGAAGACAATAACACATTTAAAAAAAAATAATAATAATTCAATTTTGTATCCTTCAACTTCTCTCACCAAAAAGTATTAATTTGTTGCTTTAATGCATAAAGGCCAATAAAAGGATATTTTGTTTTGGGTCAATGACGTTCATATATGTTTTTGAAAAAATACTCAAATTTTGCAAACTGTGTTAGAACTGCACTTTTGAACCATCTTTGGACATATGTTATTGGGTTACTTCTTCCAAAATAAATTAAAATGTTGTTTAAACTTAAAGTACAAATTAAAGGGTTGAAAAGATTTTGACTGCCACTTGTTATGCTTGTTAGCTGCAGAAATTTCGACTTTCAATTGAATGATCACTAAAAGACCTATCTATCTCTTAACAGGTTTTAACCAGATGCTGCGCAGTGCACAGCTTTATACGACCGCAGAGGTTGAACCCTGAACAATTTGGGCAAGTATGGACACAACATTCAAGGTTGATACAGCTCTGAATTTGGATTGTGATTAAATAGTTGACACAGCATAAGTTTCTGACACAGAATGAAGGCGGCCTAATGATCCTTATTTTTTTTTGCTTTTGAGCAATACACTATGCTGTTGAATATTGATCCCCTCAAAAGAAGTTTGCAAAAAATACCTACTCATTTTAATACATCATAAAGTTTCAAAATATATTAAATGACATAGTCATGGTTAAAATTGATATGAATTTATAGTAACTTCTAACATGTCTAAATATAAATTTACAGCTTAATCATCTCAAGACAATCATCATTTCTTAATACATAATATTCAAGTAGTGTGAGGAGGTAATCAAATCTTTAAATGGAATTGGCTTACCTCCCTTATACTGCTTTTAAATTGTCTAAATTGTCCTTTAACCAGAACACCCCTTGTTTTTCCCCTTTTTTGTCCCTAATTGCTAACTGATTTCAGCCATAACCCCCCCCCCCTAAACCATCCCTTTGTATGGAAACTTGTGGAATAAGTCAGAGAAGTTTATACACTTAAACACAAGTTATTGATAGGAAACTACAAAAATGCTTATTTGGGTCCCTTTTTTAGCCCCAAATTTCTGCCACATTGGGACCATAAACCCCAATATCAATCCAAACCTTCTACCTGTGGTATAAAACATTGTGGTACAATTTCAGAGCAATTGAAATACTTATACACAAGTTGATATCCTGAAATTAGAAAAATGCTTGTTCTGGGCCCCTTCTGGGCCCCAAATTCCAAAATGGTTCAGACCATCATCCCCAAAATCGATCCCTTGTGATATTGAACCTTCTTATTGAATTTCATTGAGATCAATTCACTTAAACAAAAGCTATAGTCTGTACAAGTTAATTGACTGGAAACTACAAAAATGCTTATGTGAGCCCCTTTTTTGGCCCCAAATTCCTAAACTGTTGGGACCATAACCCCCAAAATCAATCCAAACCTTCTACCTGTGATATAAAAAAGTTGTGGTTCAATTTCAGGGCAATTAAAATACTTATACACAAGATAATATCCTGAAAGTAGAAAAATGCCTGTTTTGGGTCCCCTTTAGGCCCCTAATTCCCAAACAGTTGGGACCATCATCCCTTAAATCAATCCCAACCTTCCTTTTGTTGTATTGAACCTTCTTATAAAATTTCATAGAGATCGCTTCACTTAAACTAAAGAAATTGTCCGGAAAACAAATGTGTCTTCGGACGACGACACAGACGAAGACGCAAACGAAGACGACGACATCATACCATTATAGGAACGCAAAATTTTTTTGCGGTCGTATAAAAAGGGGTTGAATGTTCAACAACAAAAATTGCCACATTAGGGCATATGAGGGGCAAAACCTACCATAACTTATATCAAGTCTTATTTTTTTCTTGGTGGCTTCCTTTGTTAATACGTCTTTGAGAATGGATATTGTAGAAATATTATCTGATCTGAAGACAGCTTCTCCTTTCCTAAAAACATGGAAAAATATTAGCAACTTAAATAGATTTAATTATTCGAGATAATACACACTCAACACAGTGACTTACAAATGTTGATGAACATTGTATATAAGGAGAATGCAGTAATATAAGAACTATTGAAATATATTTACATCCTATGGTAAAGTTAAGGTAATCTATTTTTTTTTTTAATTTAATGAAAGCTAGACATGTCAATTGTTACATAAAGTATTTCTAAATAAACCTATTAGTACAGCTTTTAAAGATAACATTTTTGGATTAATTGATTGATTCTTGTTGTTTAATGCCACTTTCAGAGCTATTAGCAGTGGAGGTCAGTTTTTAATTGGTGGAGAATATCAGAGAGAATCACAGACCTTCTGCAGGCAATCAAAATGCAGGGTCTTAACTCGACATCTCAGTATTGACAAACTAGTGATACTTATAGATTATCATTGATCATCTCAACGAGATTGATTTTCTCGCTTGAGCTGGTACAGCGTAAGTGAGAAAAGCAATCGAGTTGAGATGACCAATGATAATCTGTTTATCGCTATTTTACCTATGACGACGTTGTCAATTTCATGTCAATTTCGTTAGCAACGCCACGTGGCCTCCTTAGTTTCTAGCGATAATTTTTCCATCTCAAGCGAGAAGCATGATATGAAAATTATCACAAAAAAAGATCAAAAGAAAAATGCACAAACTAGTGATACTTATATATTATTGTTGGTCATCTCAACGATTTTCTCACTTGAGCCGGTGACAAAAGCAATGGAGTTGAGATGACCAATGATAATCTGTTTATCGTTATTTTACCTATGGCAACATTGTCAATTTCATTGACAACGGGCTTGTGCGCCCTTAGTTTCTAGCAATCATTTTTCATATCACTCTACTGTGCTGAGAAAAGAAATTATCAGTCAGTAAGATCAAAGGAAAATTTGGTAAAATAGGACAAAGTAGATAAACCACTTAGAGCACTAGGCCAAAGAGGCCCTAACAGTTTTGGACTGTTTAGACAGATGGTATCATGTACACAGCTGGCTTGTTTGATTCAATTTTTGTAGAAAAAAGATAAAGTTAATCTGTTATAGGCTGTGTTTGTGGACAGCAATCCTTTTGTATGTCATTAAGACCTAAGTTGTTATTGTTGGTCTCTTGCTTTACTTAAGTCTAAAACACATTTCTATTTAATTACTTATTTCAAAAAAAAATGCAAAGTGTTACATAACTTACGAGTAGACACATTCTAACAAAGTGTCCAGGAATGTTGACATGAAATGGAATGTAATAGTTTCCCCTGGAGGTGTCCTCTCAGGTAACTCAGGTAAACAAAAACTGACCCATGAATGCATTTCTGCTAAGCTGAACTGTCCTGTTAACTTCACTGTGTTAAGTGGTCTGTGAAAATAGATGCATGCTGTAATATCTAATAAATGTGCTTGTGAATACATGTACTAACCGGTAAGAGATTTTTTTTTTCTAGTGAAACTAAGTTTAAATGCTGCATTGCATCAAGCTTAGAATTGTTATCTCTCATAGTCCTGGAAATTGTAGGTAAAATAGACTGATTCAAAAACAATGTATTACTTGTGAAATTTTAAAATGTTCATGGAATTTACTGAAATCTTGGTCAAAGCTTTTTATTATCAATAGACAGAATCCAGGGCAAAAGTTTGTTTTGTTTTATATTTATTTGTTGTTTTCGGATGGTATTGACTTATCTTTTACTTTGTGGTTTGGGACATCACACTTTGTTAAATATAAAAAAAGAAGATGGGGTATGATTGCCAATGAGACAACTCTCCACAAAGAGACCAAAATGACACAGAAATTAACAACTATAGGTCACCATACAGCCATATTTTGACTTGTAGGTGTTTGTTTATTTCTTTTTTTTCCTTTTAAGGGTTTTGTGGACAGTTAAGAAGATCATCTTATTTTTATTTTAACGAAGCCTACCTGTTATCATCAAACACATGTGTTCTTTGATGGAGTGACAGTGGTTTTATGTTATATTGTTTGACTTGGCAGGTTTTTGGTTGTACTCTAGGAGTAACATAAGCCTGTAGTGTACCATACTGGCCTTCAATAGATCTAATCTTTAGCTCAAGTCTAGTTGTATTGGCCTGACATCTGTATGTAGCTAGTAGATAATTCCCTTCCTACAAAACAATGACAACATATCAATTAGATTCAACAAACAAACAAAAATTGACATATATATTATTTATTAAAGGGAAACTCTGCAAAAAAATCAAAAATTGATATTATGTCCAATCTGTATAAAAATGCTCAAATTCATAGATATTAAAGTTTTATTTTGCTAGATAAGAGATAACGATCGATTTTAAACTTATAGTATCAATTTAATGCGTGCCGCTATTTTGCCATCTTCTCCGATTAAGAAACCACAATACGTCTATGAACCACAAAGGACCAAAACTACAGTAACCTAATGTAGTTATAATTGCATGTTGATATCTTGTTAATTGTACCGTTGTTTTATCCAACTAACTAACTTGATATGGAAAATGTTTTGTTTTTTTAAATAACCATGGTCTGTCGGTTTTAAACTGTTTATATGGGAATTAGTTAAAAAGTCAAAGGTCAAAGTCATAAATGATCATAAAAAAGTGTTTCGTGAAAATTATTTTTGAAAATCTAATTTGTTCATAATTCTTTTAATTTATGTGATAAACTTATTCAAATAAATTCGGACCTTCCCTTATTTGATCATCAGCATGGCTAAAGGTATTACTCCCAAAGGTATTGTGAGGTGACACCTCCAGGTATTCAAGCAATTTCCTGTCGGACTGTCCTGCAAGGTCATGCATCATTTCACTCCTGAGGGTATTGATCCGTGTACACGGCCGATAACTTGTAACTTTCTATTTTGAACTATCAAGTGTATAATATACATCTCTGTCTTGCGTGTCCGATAGTGATTTACTACTCATTATACAAAACTCATACGCTTGTCTGGTGTAAAGATATCATTTATAAAAATCTAAGTAATTCCCAAAATGATTTCAAATTGGAAAAAATAAAGATCTATTTACACATTTTTTCCAAGGGTAAATTTGGGGGAATGTAAGTATGATTAAACCTGTTGTCAATAGTGAAGGACAGTTTGAAACATACAAGAAATATTGATATAACAAAAATGTACGCACTTGTCGAAAACTCATTTATAGGTCTGGATAAAAAGTGACCACTCGTTTATACGCCTGAATAGAAAGTTACGGAACTATAGATATTCGCAATTTAGAATATATACATGTATACATTGAACTTATGAAAGAAACATACATTTTCTTTAATTTGGGGTAAAAGTTTTGTAAATAGACTAGTCTATAAGTATGCCAACAGTATGTTATCATCGGATGTCGATGGACTATTGTATACCAAAAGAAGAAGAAGAAGAGAACCAATTTGAATTAAATACAGGTCGATATCTAACTTGCTTTGGTTTATCAAAGTTATGGACATAGTAAAATCAGAGATTTATATTTCAATAAGATTGTTCTCGAACAAAGGAAGAAATTCGTCACCATCACAATTGTGGGGTATGATGTATATAATAATGTGAACATGGTTCTGAAAGTACTTTATGCCAAATTTCATTTTCCGACATGTATGTAATATATATGGGCGTACACTAATTATCCCCAAGGGATGTGAATATTTTCCAGGAATACTATTGAGTATCAAAGTTTCAAATTAATTTCAGGATTTATTTTCTTTCTTGGTATTCAATAACAGAAAGAATAAACTGCTTGTCCCCTTTAGGGGTATTCTTGCCAGTTGAAATTAACAGACTTATAGTATCATTCAACAATAGGGAAAGATGACTTTAAATTGGTTCTGTCTTTTTTTTTAAACATCATTGGTAAAAATATGTATGTCCGAGTTAAACAACACAAGAACCCTGTAATACTAGTACGAGCTAGAGTATAGCATGTAAACATTCCTCCTCAATATGGTTGTATTTTAAATATTTTCTTATAGATTGACAACTCATGGTCCAATATGCATGTAATGTTTGCCACATGATGCTCATAGTTCTTTCTAGCATCATCATCTTATTCTTTAATATTGCTGTAAACATTGATGGTGCACACCCAAACAAAATGGGAGTAATGTACGTTCGGAGCTTCTCCACAGTTATAATAATACACTTATGAATTATATAGGTGAAATTCGGTATTGAAGTGAATCTACATCTCACAAACAGAATTTTTGAATAACGATTTTGAGTGATCACCTACCAAACCAATATAAACTTATGGCAAGATATAACCATGCAGTCATTTAATTTTCGTCAGACACAAGAAATTATCACTCTCATAAACGTATACATATGCATGCAGTTTCAAATATCAAGAACAAGCGGTCGATGTCTATGATCATTGTTAAGTCCGTTTACTAACTGTTCAGAGGCAGACATGTCACTTGTTCATTCTTGGAAGCTTTCATATTTTCCGTCCAACGATGGGAACTCTTTCTGATAGTGTTGACTATAAAAGCTTGTATGGTGATTCTGCTGTTTATTTGTACAAGTAATTACACGTTCTCTTCTTTCCCAACAAACAAACTAACAAAACGCTACTAGTCTACTTTCTCTGGAGCTAATCCTCAATGGCGTTTATACGTCAGGAAACTTACATGTATACTAGTAAATATTGTTTCATGCAAGAACAATCGATGTAGAGACAAACTATTCTAAAATCGTCAATAGAAGCTATACCTAAGATATGCCTTTTATTACAACTACTGTATTACTAATTTGGATAAATGACGACTATCCTGTTTACCATTGCACAAATATTATCATACTTTTTTTTTTAAATCCGCAAACAAAATAATGTATTAGCTTAGATTTATATTGTATGTATATCCTTTAATGAATTAAACGATAATTGGTATTCTTTTCAGAAATAATTTGTGTAAATGATTGTCAAATGAATTCAATTATGTAAGAATGAAATGTTAAAAAGAAACTTAAAAAAATCATGCTTGTTGTATGTTGATTTTTTTTTCAATCAAAAACTTTAAAATTATAATTGTTAGCATTTAAACATCGCCAGATTTAAATACAAGTTAAGGAATTCCGGTAAAGTATATTAAACAGATGTACAATGGTATCTCCCTATCAAATAGGGAAATATAACATTTATTTTAGATTAAAGATTAAAGTACGCATATTTGAATCTTTACGCCAATTGCCACAAAGAAAGTAATCAAAAATTGTGTCATTTTAATTTTATACACTTTCTGAATTACGAATCTGACTTTTATTTTGGATTAATTTACTTAATTTAATCATTGTATCTTTATTCTCATTGTGTATTAAATCTTAGTATATTAAAACAGCGTACCCTTTTTATTCATCCTTTCCAAATAACAACATTCATACATGTGTATGCTTGAATTCACACCTGTGGCTAAATTGCTCCAAGGTAAACGAATTGACCTCAAACCAAGAAATATACGACTTAACAAAATAATAAACACACTCTGCTCACACATAATTTGCATTGAAATTGTTATCAAAATAAAACGGTAAATAAAACAAATATTTTCAGTTTAATATCAGTAAAAATGTTCCAAGATATTTTATGAAGAAATCTCAACAAAAATTTATGAAATCAATTCGAAAATATTTACATTTAGATAATTTCTTATATGAAGTTTTATTCAATCAATACAAAACGGTACACGCATATTTATTTTCGTTCATTCTTATAATTGGTTAATAACTACGACCATCCATCATCTGTGCGCTTTTAACTACGTAAATTGGTGATAACCTATAAGAGTTTAACAGATTTTATTTTTTCCCAGAATTCAACACATCGGGCTAAAATGTCACAACCCACTCAAGAAGGTCAACCAAAAAGGTTACAAATACTTGATTTTCTCCATTATTAGAAGGAATATAAATTCTAAACTTTACAAATGTGTTTTTTTTTTTTGTTAAGATGAACATAATTACATGATAAGTAAAAAATCGTGGAATTTCCCTTTAACGTAAACATCAAAATGACTGGAAGTCCAGGCTTTGACATCATATTTTCATGTCTGCATAAAAAACACATTGAAGTTGATTAAAAAAAACACTTTTGTGAAATTTCTGTATCAATAAATCTTTCCCAATATTTCAAGGATTAAGTTTTATGATGAAACAGACAAATTCTTCTATTTGTTAGTAAATCTATTGACATAAAACCATGACTATAGGAATAAAGCTAAACAATTATCTTAATCCATCATACAATGTATGCATTGAATCTAACTATCTCTAAAACTGGGATGTTGTACAATATAGAATACAACTGCAAAATTAATAAATTTAGACATTTACAACATACCTCAGGGTTACAGGCACTATAACTGACCACTGCGGAATTCTTCTCTACATCCAAGAGATCTATAGGAACATCACTCTATAACATCAATGAAATACTTAAAACATTTTAACTTAAATTTGTAATCAAATACTTGACAATGTGTTCTTTAAATGAGTTCTTTCAACATAGATGTAGATGTGTGTAAAAAGCAAGTAAAATTGATGAATTGTCTTAAAATCATCAAATTTTCTGTTTCCATATAGGAACATTCGGAAGCTTTTGATACTTTAACTGATAGGTAGGAAATTTAACCACAAATTTCTAGAATATAGAACATACATTATTTAGATCTTACCTGTAGTAAGACATTATCTATGGGTAATTGTAATTCTAGACTAACCTGTAGTAAGACCTTATCTATGGGTAATTGTAATTCTAGACTCACCTGTAGTAAGACATTATCTATGGGTAATTGTAATTCTAGACTCACCTGTAGTAAGACCTTATCTATGGGTAATTGTAATTCTAGACTCACCTGTAGTAAGACCTTATCTATGGGTAATTGTAATTCTAGACTCACCTGTAGTAAGACATTATATATGGGAAATTGTAATTCTAGACTTACCTGTAGTAAGACATTATCTATGGGTAATTGTAATTCTAGACTTACCTGTAGTAAGACATTATCTATGGGTAATTGTAATTCTAGACTCACCTGTAGTAAGACATTATCTATAGGTAATTGTAATTCTAGACTCACCTGTAGTAAGACATTATCTATGGGTAATTGTAATTCTAGAGTCACCTGTAGTAAGACCTTATCTATGGGTAATTGTAATTCTAGACTTACCTGTAGTAAGACATTATCTATGGGTAATTGTAATTCTAGACTCACCTGTAGCAAGACATTATCTATGGGTAATTGTAATTCTAGACTAACCTGTACTAAGACATTATCTATGGGTTATTGTAATTCTAGACTCACCTGTAGCAAGACATTATCTAGTGGTAATTGTAATTCTAGACTCACCTGTAGTAAGACATTATCTATGGGCAATTGTAATTCTAGACTCACCTGTAGCAAGACATTATCTAGTGGTAATTGTAATTCTAGACTCACCTGTAGTAAGACATTATCAATGGGTAATTGCAATTCTAGACTCACCTGTAGTAAGACATTATCTATAGGTAATTGTAATTCTAGACTCACCTGTAGTAAGACATTATCTATGGGTAATTGTAATTCTAGACTTAGTGTATAACTAGCATCCTCTCTGTTTAAGACAAACTTGTCATTGATATTAAAGCCAGATACTGCCGATATGGCTGTCTTGCTGCCTGCTGATTGCTGGTATTTCTCTCGTTCTGAAGAAACTTTCACTTGTAAATTATCTAGTTCCTGTCTAATAGTATAATTTTGACAGTTATCAATCAACTCATCTTAGATACGAGGCTTAAATTTCGTAAGCCAGAGATACATTTCATCTACTAAAAACTCTTCAGTAATGCCCGAACAAAAACAGTAAAAAGGTCAAAATAATTCTTATGAAAGTTGGATAACTAAATGTTTTGTATTTATATAAAATGAATTATATATAAAATTATATATTTGTTTAACATTGGAAAAGTTTAATAGTATTTTATATCTCAAAGAAAGTAAACCCAAGTATAGCTGGTAAAGATACATTTAGACTTTTAAACTCCATACAAGTTAAAGCCTAATAAGAATCATCTCAAATTCAACTTAAACTGACAGTATTGTTAATAGGTCAGGTGGTTATATGCTGTTCCTGGTTAGATTGGAAATAAATACTGATATGTTATCAGAAAGTCATGCAAATAAATGTATGTACTAAAATTTATTGATATGCTAAATTCATCTTTGTACAATGCATAAATATGTATTATCATCTTGCTTAGTTTTAACTGATAAAAAAAATTCTTCTTTAAGGTTGATACATAATCACCTGTCAGGGATTGTAAGATTGCAGATAACATTCAGTTAACATTTTAAATGAAATAATCAAATGTGATATATTTGAAAGACTATTGATTTATTGAAGAAAATAATGTAGTTTCGTCTTAGTATAACAAATGTTTATACTGTTTTCATCAGAGCTATCTTTGCATATTTTTTCTTGAGATTCTATCACTTTGCTCTTTTGATAATTCCAGTCTAAATTCACATTAACCTAAGATGTGTTGATTTTTCTACGCCTGTAATTTGAAAACAAGCATGGTCACCTATAATCTTTTAATAATATTTATCATATTTTTGAAAATAGAACTATATGAACTTCGTTTGAACAAAAAAGGAAACATTTCTTTATATAACTTTAAAGAACAGAAAAATTATACAATTGCGATAAAGATTGAAACATATCATTAAAACAGAAATATATATACATATACATGATATATAAGTATTAATACCATGTTTTATAATTTATAAACCATTGGTAAAAAGAAAAAAAAACATTTGCATATCTAGCAATCTAGCTAAAGCCATCATTAAAAAGGACACAACCCTTTCCATATTCTTGGATCTTCTACAAAAATATGTAGCATCAAATAAACTTGTTGATTATTCATAATATAACTTGTTTTTCTCCATAAAGATTTAGTTACCGCCCTTCAATCCTAATAACAACTTCTACCATATCATGTACAATATAGACAACAGACAGCAGTTGGTTTTAAATATAAATTAAAAATGTTATTTCTTTCCTATTCAAAACATCAACAAGGGCAAATGCATAATCAAATATACTTTATTTACATCATGTATCTCAAATTTGAAAAGTTTTCCATATACTATTAGTAATTTTCAGCGTTCAGTTTTCTATATATTATATACTGCTTGCATTTTTCAGAATTATTCAGCTATTTAGTAAATATATAAAAATTGATGTTAATTTTGTCTATGTATCTAAGTTCTCAATAATATACATAAAACCAGCACAGTAACCTACTTGAGACTATCAATTTTAGAGCTCGCTGCTGCTGTGATGACCACTTCAGAAGGTCCCATACCTTTTGTCTGTTGTTCAGATGTTAATCCCAATACCCAGCCTGAAAAAATCCTTTGCTAAATCTACCTACTTCAAATAAACATGCTTCAGATACCAAACCATTCCTGCATGTGACTATATGAGTATAAAACTCTGTATAATGAAATACCTCATATATTGTTAGTATAACAGTTTTTATAATAATCTCAAAGTTCTGTACTTTCCAATGCAACTTGAACTATTGAAATGTTGAAATTCTGGAACCTTTTGACTTACCAATTTTGAGTCAAAAATGGATACATTTTAAAGTATACAGTTGGGATATACATTAAAGAAAAGTTTGTTAAAAGAATAGAAGTAAGCATTTACATTTATAAAGCAAGCCACTCTGAATGGTACAGAACAATGAGAATGTGACACCAATCAATGTCATGTGACACCAATCAATGTCATGTGACAACTGAACACATGCATATAAACGATGCTAGAAAATAAAAACAAACAGTTTTTGCACTACCATATATTTCAAATCTCCAAATAAAAATCTAAGATAATTAAATAGCCATCACTGCCTAAGAAAAAAAAAACTCCTTTTAAATGATACGGGGGTTACACATGGGTAGACACAACTCAACATTAACATTAGCTCTGACAAAATGGTCCAGTTATTAGGAGTTTTGAAGATCATCATGATAAAGGTAATTAAAATGTCAATTACCTTTCCATAATTACATGAAAATGTTATCTTTTTTTCCCAAATTGATTAACAGTGGTCTGTCATATTTTGGTGGCAGTTTATCAAGTATTCTTTCTGCATATGATCTTAATACATTTGTACATCTTTTTCTAAAAGTTTCGAAAAAATACTTAGATTGTTTTAGTTCTTTGCCTCATTGTATAACATTTTCAAATAAATTTCAAAACTTTGTTGCTTTATACTAATGGCAGACATCCTGGGATGTCAGGTATATTAGTCATTCTAAGATGATTTAGAAAAAGTTTGGTCAAGGCAGGTGCAGAGATTTCATATCAATTTGTATTTCAAAAGTTTCACCAAAAGAAATAAACAAGAGCTTAGTAATGACAACAGCTCACAAAGTCATGGGTTTCTTTGTTAACAAATGAGCTGTAAAAAGGGGGAGGAAACACTCTTATTAATGGGTCACACAGGGTTGGGGGAGAATATGGGTTTAGAAAGGAGACAAAGTGGAATTAAAACTCAAAACCACCATCAAATGTGCTAAGAACTGTGATATCAAACATTCTGTCTGCTATATATACTTGCAAAAACCACTTGCATAAACTGTCATGGAATAAATATCTTTGAAAAGGTTGATATTTTTTATTTTTTACGCATTAAATTGTCACTTTCTAAAGACTGTAAAAGACAGCTATATATTCGTCTTTTGGCGAATTGTTAATTATCTAATTACTAGTGCATGTAACTAATAACTGATAACAGTAAACAAATGATACTGTAATATTATTTTGAACAGATGAGACCTCAACCAAAAATGTTTATTCCATGACAGTTATAATATAAAGCCTGATAAGCCAGTGTCCCTGTGCTTGGTCAGTGAGTTTTACCTAAGGCCTACGATTTTGTCCTTGCCTTCAGCTGTAAGGGAGAAAGTGTCAGGACCTCTTTCTTTAATAAGAGGTTCTGAGGTCAAAGTTGACACCCATCCTGAAGATAACAATCAAATCAGATCAATACAATAACATAGCTGATTGGTATACTCAACTTTCTTATCAACGTTATAATGAATTTAACAAATTTGTTTTGTTTCCCAAAATTCTATTTAGTGTAGTTTTGTAGTTATATTATAATACCTTGATGATAATTTTTTGGTTTTTTTCCCCCTTCGTTTTGCAATGAAAATTGGAAGTTTTTTACTCATGATTTTGTTTAGACAGAATTTAGAAAACGTAAGTCATAATTTTGTTCAGCAATACAACTATATATGAGATATACCTGCATAAGTAGTACAGACAATTTCATCATACCCTGGTGTGGCCACACATCCACCTTGTACAGATGTAACACTCTCGGATAATGTCTACAAATAAATAATATTTTTAAATAGTTTATAGCAAACAATCTTACTTAGTGTCATATTTAGGTGATGTAGGCAATCTTTCAGTCTTATAAATCTTAAACATCTATTATCAGTACAAAATTTTGTTTAGATTAAACAAATTGTTATCTGTTGATGCTTTAAAAATGTGAATGATTTGTTTTTTGTCTATAAGCTGTATTGCTTTGAAAATAAGGTATTTTGTTTCCATCTTAAGTAGAATTCATTGACAACAGTTCATTCAAAATTTAAAGTATGCCAAGTTCTAATTTTGAAACCATGGTTAACAGACAATTTTCCAATAGTATGCAATATGTAAATATTGTGCATTTGTATGGTTTTTCCCATTGAAGTAATTAAACCTTTTTCTTTGTCAAATTGGTTACTGTCTCATTTGTATTTATCACATATCTCCTGTTATTTATATTTCTGCTGTTAGCTTAAGTTGAGCACAAGCAAAACTTTTCCTTTTGCAATCAATTTTGTACTTGGTTAAATACAAGTTAATACCAGAACTCTATCTCAAAATAAAATGATTAAAAAGTTCCCCCTTAAAATCTAATAAACCTCACTATTGGTCAAGACTACCATAACATTTTGCCTAGTTGTAAATACCACAATAAAGATGTAAACATCATATGATAAAATAAAATTAAAACAATAAAAAGCATGCATTGATACTTACATGATTAAATCTTTGTACTGGTTCCTCTGCTTCATCATAACTGTATATTTCAACCAGTCCATCATCCCTGCCAACAATCAGATCTAAAACCCCATCTGCTGTTATGTCAAAGTTATCAAGGGAAAGAACTCCTGAAATATTAAATCCAATGTGAAATCAAAGTTGTTGCATTTGCAATTTCATCAAGCACAACAACTTTCTACAAACAACTTTATATTTTATATGTAACATGTGTATGTACATCTTCACTTGTCATTCGGGTATGATAGTGATAATATGGTAAGTCCAATAACTCCAGTAATAATTGTCATATCAAAATATAGGTATAATATGGCCAGCAAAACATGTCTTTCCACTGTGTGTACATATATATTGATAGCTAATTCAATATTTGATTGGTTGATACTATCCCACATGTGATTAAACAAAACTTCATATTCACCACCTCATTGTATGACATTACTTGTGGTTAACATACATTCCGTTTTGAAGGTGTTTTTTTCTTAAAGGGAAAATTCACGATTTTTTACTTATGGTTTAAATATGTTCATTATGACATAATATATATATTCACAAAGTTTTATCGCTATATGTGCAGTAATAAAGGAGAAATTCAATAATTAATGAAATCAAAGCACCAAAGGCGCTGTAGGCAGTTAAATAAAAAAAGCAGAGGCAAACTTGGCAGAAGTTAAGACGAATATTGTTGAAAAACTGGTGAAAATATTATCTCGGCTATTTCTCAAGTATTGAATAATTTTTGTACCCTAAAAGTTTCACTATCCAATCCCGCCACTTTCAAAAGTTATGTCCAATTATTTATTTTAACATTTTTATTAGTTTTTATTGTTTTACATTTGTAATTCCTGGTCTTTTAAAGCTTACTATGCATTATACATGTAGGTTTTGCTAATAGTTACAAGCTGCATGGAGGAATATACAACTGCTTACCAAATACCATTGACTTTTCATAAGTTGTCCTTTTTGAACAAACCTTTCGTTTTCTAGTTTGAATGGTTTTACACTAGTAATTTCTGGGCCCTTTATAGCTTGTTGTTCGGTGTGAGCCAAGAAATTAAAAGTGACAAAGTTTATCCAACTGCACACCAAATATCATAAATAACTGACCTTATCAAAAACTAATACATATTAGTCAATAGACCATGACAAAGGGGGTGGGCTAAATATTCTGGTAATGAGATATACCTACATAATTTTTGTAAGTTCCTGTCCCAAGTCAGGAGCCTGTAATTCAGTAGCTGTCGTTTGTTTATGTGTTACATACCGTAGAAAAGGGTGTATAGTCCGCGGTTTTTTACCCTGGAAATGAAATTGATGGATGCGGTGCGGACTATGCAGTACTATAGGATTTCATGACATTTTTTTTCTGAGGTTTGGCCAAGTAAACAGAAACATTCATGTGTTGTCAATGTTATAATGTATTCTTGACAACTCTTTGTATTTTTTAGAAATAAAAGTATTCTTGACTACTCTTTGTTATTATTTTTAAATAAAATAAACAATCTAACAGTGTTGACTTAGTAATTTGCATAAAATCAGCCTTTGATCGAATGTCCGCTTCGTTTCGGATTTGGTAAAATTTGTGTCCTTGCATTTTAACAGTGTACCTGAATCCTGAATATCAATAAAAGATGAACCTTCAATGGTGAAACCATTATAGTCAAGATAAAACCTAGTGAAATCTTCCCAAGATCGATTTCGTTTAATGTTATTCACGTGTGTACAAGAAAACCACGATGCGCCATTTTGAATATTTGTGATTAAATTATCAAAAAATTTCGTATCCGACTTTTTGTGTTTAACTCTTAACTTGTCGACTTAAATAAATCAAGACCTAACATTTTTAAATTTTAATTTGTAACCATTAATACTGAAAGTGTTAACCTGAAAGAAGTGGAATTTTGTATACGAAACTATATTTCCAGGTAAAAGGTCACATTGTACAGGTGTATCGTCTTACATGAATGAGTTTACAGGTTTGTGTGTAAAGCAATTAATTAACCATGTCAACTTTAGATTTTCCTCTAAGTTCAGTATTTTTGTGATTTTACTTTAAACTAAAACACGATGAAGGAAACCATCTTGAAATGACCTTAATTGACATCGACAAAATCTATAAATACGTATTCAAATGAGGTCCCGATTGAAATTGCAACGGCCCTGATCGAGTATAATGTTTGGGGGTTTACACGATACATAGCAAGTACGGAGAGACACGATGACAATTAATAACATCAGCTTGCAGTAAATAATTAAATAAAATACATATCTTCATACAATGTAGAAATAAAATAATCAAGTATTCTTACAAATCCAAGACTTATACTACAGAGAGGAAGTAAGACAGTGCTTTTAAATATTTACCTTTAGTAGGATGGAATCCACCAAATTCAACGGCGTAATAGCCGCAAAATAATATCCATGCGCCGTTCATACCATTTAGCAAATTTTAATGCCTTCATTACAAACATTTTCGGCGATGAAATTATTCTTACAATAGTTCACTTATATCTTCCTCAAAAGCACAGACGATAAAAAGCTATGCTTAACTTTTTAATTAGCACTTTTTCAAATGGGGAACATCAATTGTTTTGGGAAAATCGACGATCATTTAAGGTAATCTTACTTATATTTATTGTTTTTTATAACAAAAAGTGTGAAAAAAATGTCTAATTAGTTATAAAGAAACTACCAGACCTGCCAGATCAGAGTAATGGCACTTTTTCAAAAAATCCCAGGGGGGAACCCAAACCCAGGGTGCTCGCATAAGGCAGCTTAACTGCCTAAAAATATCAACTACTTCCTGTAGGTCGTGACGTTTTCTCCTGATTTTTGCATGCCGGGATTTAAAATACAATCATTAAAAGTCTTGGTTTTTAATCATATTTTAACGTAATCGTAAGCGCGCCGATGACTTATGCTTTATCTAATAACCATCCGATAATAAGAAGATAAAACGCACAGACGTTCAATTGTACTCATTCGTGAGATAAATTATCTATGTTAAACGTATATATTCGAATTATGTTTGTAGACAACACAAAAAGTTATAAATTTATTTTTAATAAATGCATTTTCGGACTGATAAGGTGAACAAATTAAAGTACAATAATCTGTAAAGACAATATGTTGGTGTACTCATGATTATTGACCTTTTACTATCTCTGCTATGACTAGGTTTATACGATGTGTGTATTCACGGTTCTGTGGCAATACTCGTAGATGGCTTGTTGAAAGGTAAATTGTTATTTGCACTTCGGTATTTAACCACGCCTCTAGGGCACACCTTGCCAGGTGTGACTGTCTATTCGGATCAGTGGGAGCATTTAATACACACATTAAAAATACATATTCAAGTTGGTGACAAATAAAAATTGGTCGCCGTGGAATTTTTTAATTATATTTGGTGCTATTATTTATTTGAATTCAAATAAGTTAATTTACTAAGAAATACACAATTTTCGGTTAAAGACGGGAAACTTAATTCATATGTCAGAATGAAATGATATACAAGTCTTGTCCTTGATTTATTTCTCATAAAAAAGGGGGACTTAGAAATTAGAAATAGCTTTACTAAATCATTTTTATTTGTCTTTATTGGGCGAAAAAATGTACGAGAACACTTACATTTAGACTTTTGAAAGCCATGTATTAATTAATATATGAAACTATCTGAAGATAACTCTACCGAAGCGGAATATAATATGTACGAATAAAGAAAAAATACTTTTGTATTGGAATGGAATCGAAAAATTACGAATAGATATTCTTTTCAAGTGTGAAAAACGTCAACCAAATTTATTCATAATCGGGAACGTCCTTATTAAAATCTGAGACTACTATAATAATCGTCGTCTCCCAACGTATATATATACTTAAATAACTATTTGACCAACGATGTTTAAAATTAAAAGACAACGAATTTAATGTTATCATTCCCTATTTTTGAATGTTATTATAAGTCTGTTCAACTTGCAAGAATACCCCTAAAGCGGACAAATATCCGACAAGCAGTTTATTCTTTAAATTGCTGTCATTGAATATCAAGAAAGAAAATAAATCCCGAAATTGATACTCAATAGTTTTCCTAGAAAATATTCACATCCCTTGGGGATTATTAGTGTACGTCCAGTTGCATATATTTTACATGAATGTTGGAACAATTGTGATGATGACAAATTTAGTCCTTTATTCGAGAACAATCTAATTGATATATAAATCTGTGAGTTTACTATGTTCTTAACTTCGATGAACCAAAGCAAGTTATAAATTGACCTGTATTTAAATCAAATTGTTTCTTTTTTTTCTTCTTCTTCTTTTGGTATACAATAGTCTATCGAATTCGTTGATTACATACTGTTGGCATACGTGGACTAGTCTATAATAATTTACAAAACTTTTACCACAATTTACACAAAATGTATGTTTCTTTCTTATGTTCAATGTATACATGTATACATATTTTAAATTGCGCTACTGACTATAGTTCCGTAACTTTCTACCCAGGCGTATGTATACACGAATCGTCGACAAGTGCGCACATTTTTTTAAATCAATAATTCTGGTATGTTCCAATCTGTCCTAAACTATTGACAATGAGTATATATTACATTTTCCCAAATTAACCCTTGGAAAAATATGTAAATAGATTTGTATTTCTTCAATTTTTTTTTTTTGTATTAATTTTTTTTTATAGATAATATTCTTTACACCAGAAATGTTATTTATAAACAAGCGTATGAGTTCAGTAATGAATAGTATAAATATCACTTTCGGACACGCAAGACAAAAATGTATATTATACATGCACCTGATAGATCAAAATGGAAAGTTATAAGTAACGGTCGTGTACACTGATCAATACCTACAGAAGTGAAGCGATGCATGAACTTGCAAGCCAGCCGGACAGGAAATCGATTGAATACCTGGACGTGTCACCTTACACCCCTTCCAATACCTTTGGGAGTAATACCTTTAGCCATGCTGGTGATCAGATGAGGGAAGATCCGAATTTATTTAAATAAAGTTTATTACTTGAAAGAATTATGAACGAATTAGATTTTCGAAAACAATTTCCACGGAACACTTATTTATGATTTGAACTTTGACTTTTTAACTAATTACAATATTATCAGTTTAAAAATAACAGACTATATGGTTATTTAAAAATATAAGACCATTTTCCGTATCAAGTTAGTCAGTCAGATAAAACAACCGTACGATTGACAAGATATCGACACGCAATTACGACTACATCGTTTACTGTAGTTTTGTTCCTTTGTGGTTTATAGACATATCGGGATTTTTCATCGGAGAAGGTGACAAGATGGCGGAGAGCAGAGAACTGATACTCAAAATTTAAAATCGATGGTGATCTCTTATTTAGCGGAATAAAACTTTAATATCTATAAATTTGAGCATTTTTATACAGAATGGACATAATATCAATTTTTGATTTTTTTGCGAAGTTTCCCTTTAAATAGCTTAAGTATAGTCATTACCATGTTTCAATTTATACCAGCGTTAATATATAAAGACCATTAATTGCCTACTGTTTATCAATGTTAAGGTCATGTTTTGTTATTTAAATAAGCGGATAAGAAAACAAAAGTATGTGAATTAATATCCTATAGTCAGATAATAAACAAAGTATAGGTAGTGGAATAAAACATCCATTTTCCTTGGCTCAGAGAGAAATGAACATTTGTTAACCCTCGAAAAGTCATATTTCCCATGGCAGAATATCCATGAAGATGCAAGATTTCCTCAAACCACAAAGTAAGTACCCACGAAAATAAATGAATTCACAGAATGTAGCCAGCTATTTAAAAATCTTCTCATTTTGGTTAACATGACATAATCTAAATCTACTGATATTGACATATATCCAACATTTTGTTTTATAACTTATAAAATAGATTGTGGCGAGTAACTATAACTGACAACATATCATACCTCCATTTCTTTTCTCATTAGGTAATTCCCATCTATGTGAAGGAGCAAATCTGAAAATAAGGTTTTGTAGAGTATTAGACGGTACTTGTAAAGACACTTGTCAAAATATGTTTAAAGCTGTTATAGTTAGACAGGGGCTTCAACTTGTATAAATTGCTTATTTTACTTCCAATAACATTTATACGTATAATATATACAAGCTGAAGCCCCGCCTATCTGTTGATAGCAGATGTCAAATCTTAATTGCAATGCTTAAGCAAACATTTATACAAACAGAGCAAGTAGGTCAATCAAACCTTTAACTTGCTAGCATTAGGATAACAGTGTTAAAAGATTGTAGGTAACGATATCAAAGTTTTTTTGTAGAAACAATGAAGTTACTACCTTTTCTTTGAAATGTATGTCATCTTTATAAACAGGAATGTATGTGCCACTCTTTGTAAGAATTAGACAATTTAGAACAATGTTGAAAACAAAACATTGGTAATTGGAGAATTCTCTAGATAACCTCTTGGTTAAAATGTAAGCAAATTACATGGTTATCTCCCCTTTATAGTTATCTCTAATGTGTTTCAAACAATTTATATTAGACAGTGCAGATTGGTACTTATATTGCATAATTTGTAGACACATACAAATTTGTGAAAATAAACTGAAAATAACACCTTATAAATTAAGTAGCCTTCCTTTTGTGGTACTCTGATTAAAAATGGTTGATAGCCTTCCTTTTGTGGTACTCTTATTAAAAATGGTTGATAGCCTTCCTTTTGTGGTACTCTGATTAAAAATGGTTGATAGCCTTCCTTTTGTGGTACTCTGATTAAAAATGGTTGATAGCCTTCCTTTTGTGGTACTCTTATTAAAAATGGTTGATAGCCTTCCTTTTGTGGTACTCTGATTAAAAATGGTTGATAGCCTTCCTTTTGTGGTACTCTGATTAAAAATGGTTGATAGCCTTCCTTTTGTGGTACTCTTATTAAAAATGGTTGATAGCCTTCCTTTTGTGGTACTCTGATTAAAAATGGTTGATAGCCTTCCTTTTGTGGTACTCTGATTAAAAATGGTTGATAGCCTTCCTTTTGTGGTACTCTGATTAAAAATGGTTGATAGCCTTCCTTTTGTGGTACTCTGATTAAAAATGGTTGATAGCCTTCCTTTTGTGGTACTCTGATTAAAAATGGTTGATAGCCTTCCTTTTGTGGTACTCTTATTAAAAATGGTTGATAGCCTTCCTTTTGTGGTACTCTGATTAAAAATGGTTGATAGCCTTCCTTTTGTGGTACTCTTATTAAAAATGGTTGATAGCCTTCCTTTTGTGGTACTCTGATTAAAAATGGTTGATAGCCTTCCTTTTGTGGTACTCTTATTAAAAATGGTTGATAGCCTTCCTTTTGTGGTACTCTGATTAAAAATGGTTGATAGCCTTCCTTTTGTGGTACTCTTATTAAAAATGGTTGATAGCCTTCCTTTTGTGGTACTCTTATTAAAAATGGTTGATAGCCTTCCTTTTGTGGTACTCTTATTAAAAATGGTTGATAGCCTTCCTTTTGTGGTACTCTTATTAAAAATGGTTGATAGCCTTCCTTATGTGGTACTTTTATTTCAAATAGTTAATAAAAAGATAAGTTTTACCTGCCAATCTGTACAAGTCCTACTCTCCCATCAGATGTACCATAAAGTATCTCATTTCCTTCCTCTCCTTCAAAACAAAATGAAATAATTACACAACTTGCAGTCATTTTTAAGTTTTTGTGTTTGCTTTATTTGAAAGGATTTTTAAATTTATTATTTTTCTTTCATTATCAAACAAAATGTAAATCATTCATTGATTAGCATTGTTTAGAGTATTCTGTCAAGAAAAGGAATCTACAAATAAAATTATACTGAAATCTAAAATAAAATCAGTACCATATATCATTTCATATTCCTTGTTTAATGTTACAAGGATCTAGAAAAAAAACAATATGTGTATACATAAAAGCTAGCAACTTTAAAAAATCACTCAGCATGCTCAGTGGAAACACTTTTTGTAAACAGCATTACATTTTAGATTTTAAATTATATAATGTTTCTTTACTTTATAAACAAACCCATGTTATAATTTCAATAAAATACCTTTCAAATTTTTATAATAAAAAAAAATACTTTAAGAATGTCTTATTCTCATACACTAAAAACTAGTTACAGAAAATAGTGTGTTATATTAAAGTAGATTTAATTAATACGTCAGTACATGTATTACAAAACTCTGCACTTAAAAATTACAAGATGTTTAAACAAGTGTAACTGGACACCTAGACAGCATTAATCAGTTGAGATTGGAAAGAACTCCACACAGTGGAACTCCATTAGCTCTGTTGGCTAGATGGCTGACTTCAAACATGGAGGACATTGGTTTCTATTCTGGGAGAGGTCAATGTGATTTACTAGTGATATCCATGCTATAGTGTTATATTTGGAAACCAACTAAAGAAAAACTATGTTGGTTTAAGGTGATATCTAGTCAGGGTTTGTGTTGTGAAGTCATAATGGTTTGCTGACTCTTGAGATGGTGGTAGTTTAACATGATTCCTTCCTTCCCTTAAGTAATAGATACTAAGCTGGCTGTAATAACTTGAGCTTGGAAAGTACTTATTTAGCTAGGTTGGTTACGATTTCTGATATTTTGTTCACAGAGGTCATCTGTTTGATTCTCATAATAGATGATGAAATTTTTTAGTCAGAATCATGATCTACTGTTTCAAAAGTATGGAACAAGATTTCTGTTTACAGGCAATTATAGAGAAATGGAAAAGCACATACACTTATTGTGAAAAAATCACTCATAGGATATCTAAGATGGTCATTCAAATGTAAATATAGGAAAAACAGGTGATTTCTTTTTTTTTTATGTGTACAAAGAAACAAGCTGATTAGTGCATGGTTTACAATTCTGTTACTTTAAGTTATGGTTATTCACAATATATATATATACCTCCATCAGATATATCTATAATAAATGAAATTATGAAACAAGATAATCATTTCTTTATATCTTAACAGAGATAAGTAAAACTTGGTGTTTTATATATATTTTAACATAAATTCAAAGGAGTAAAAAATTATGTGCATATATATGTATGTAACTTGATAGATATATATTAATCTCTGTATCTGTGCAGAATAATGCTGAATGAAACTGTCCATATGGTACAGTCTGAATTGACAAAATTTTATACTGTAAATTCAGAAATTATTGCGTGCATTTATTTTTGAGATTTTGTCAGTTTAGACTTAAATGCGATTTTAATTTTTATGATTTTGAGAAAAATCCTGTTTAATTCATATAAAATATTTCAAAATGTGAGTTTAATTTATTGTGTTTACAACTCTGTGGCATTTTTCGCAATAATAAAAACCTCGCAATAATTTCTGAATTTACAGTATTTGTTTTTCCTTCCTAAATACATTGTGATATTTTTTTTCCTGCTCAGTTTTGATACTTCTTTATAGAATAATTTTAAGGTAACCAGTTTTATGTATGAAAAAACTTGAATGACAAAGCAACACCACAGACAATCAGAAATGAGCTATTAAACTTCATTATAAAATGAAGCATCCAGTGTAGCCTTGAACAAAGTAAAGATCTTCTACTGTAATTGTGACAGGATTATAACATCTGTATAAGAAAATGATGACCAACACCATAGACAACTCAGCCACTCAGTCACCAAATGTGCTATCAAAATGTGAAACAATGATAAAACTGCAACCCATTTTGAATATAAATTAAAAATGTATTGTATTAGCCAACTTTACAGTGCTGTAATTTTATCCATCAAAATAAGGTTCACCTAAAGCCAGGAAATGACTGCAAACATGTTCCTTAACCAAGAACAAAATAAGTGCTGACATACACATAATTTTGAGAACATTTGTCTAGAATTGTGTATAAACCCCTAGCATGTGTATTTTTTGTGAAACCATGATCCTCCTACCATAACATATGGGAAATGGAACTTTTAATCTGTTTTCCTCGTTGTAGCAAATTCCTCCATAACCATGGTCTATAATAATGTAACATATTATTTTGGCTGAGGAACAATGATAAACAAGTTTTTCCAGGCCACAACAAAAAAAGACTATATGATTTCATTAAAAAACTTTTAAATGTATTTTGTGTTATTTTAAAACATAAATTTAATGAACAGAAGTGTTCAAGTTAGCCTTTGAGATGTTTTCAGTGAACATCACAAAGTGTGAAACCCATGTACTGAAATACAACTAAAAAACCCAGAGTTTAAAAGGAAACAAATATCCAAATGTTTCAACTGATTCATTAAAAAAAAGTAGCAACTATTGTCCAAATCATGTCCTTAGTATAAGTGGAACATACTTTTAATGAATTTACCATTAAGCTTGGAACAATAAGAGTAGCATATTTTGTTTCTCCATTTTATAAAATATTGTAAATATACAGTATTGATATTACCTGCTTCTTTACCATACAACTGTAATACTACAGGAGGACCAGGCACCTCTACTTCATATAACAACTCAGCATCCTATAATGGAAGAAAAATATACTGTGACTCATCATATCTACAGTTTGATACTTAAACATATAAACTGTGAGATTTAAAGTTGAACACAATTGTTTTTATTGTGTACAGTTTCTATTGTTCTGTTGGTATATTTTTTTAATATGCACTTTTTTGGTTTTCATTTTAATATGTAAAGCTCTATAAGCAGATCAACAAGAACAAAAATTAGCTAAGTGGCCACAACAAATGATAAAGTACAATTTTCTAGTTTAATCCCTGTTATGTTAGTACACGTAAACAAATTTTGAAATTAATTACAATTTTCTACATAATTGATTTGGTTAGGAGAGGGTAAGGATCCTTGCATTAACTTCATTGGTTTTTTTTTTAATTTAATAATTTGGTAATTAAATTCAGTGATATAATTTATACATAATTCAGTTGTGTCTAGATACTTATCAACCATACCATGTAAATGAAGGATCTGTATGACAAGGACCTCAATGGCCAAGTGGTCTAAGTAGTTCATGTTTTCATTAGATATGAGAAGATGTGGTATGAGTGCCAATAAGACCACTCTTCATCAAAACCACTTTGTAATAAAAGTAAACCATTATCTCACACTAAAACAGTCAGTTTTCATTTGTACCAGATGATCAGGAAAGCGGAAAATAAGAAACCATGTGTAATAAAAGCTGACCAAACCATAAAACAGAATAATTGGTTTTCTACATGCTGGCCGCATAGAAAAGACATTTCCAGTTTAAGTTTTAATCACTTTTGTCTCAAATGAAACTCAAACACTATTATACAAGAAATACTAAAGATACCTGTAAAACTCTAAGCACTCTGTCTTGACAGGCTAGAACAGGGGTAATATCATCATTCTTCTCCATTGGTAAACAAAGAACATCACTAATTTTATCAGCAGACAAGAAGTAATTGGTATCTTTACAATCTTTATAATGGTTATATACATAGTTTCCACATGTAAATAAATCAGCTCCTTCTACAAACCTATAACATTAAAAGAAATCGTCTTTTTGTATATTAATAACATGAATGCTTCTTATATCACCGTCTGGTCTATTCATGGATTTATTTGTAAAGAAACTACTAAAAAAGAGATAAACTACTCTGTCAATAGTATTTTTGACAGGAATAATTCATAATTTAATCAAGGATTTGTGTAGTAAGAAGGATTGGAATCTCGTGGACTTTTACATAGACTGTAGTATAATGTCTTATCCTTGATTTAATACACCTTTGATATGTTTTTATATGCATTCAGCAGGCAAAATAATTGTGCACAATTGTTGACATCAATAATGCATATAAATTTTGTCAAGCTGTGTTTTTTTTTATTTAGTTTGAACATCACAGAATAAATGGAATATACATGTAAGCAAATGTTCTCAGAGTATATAGTATATTTTATATATCACAGGAAGAAGAAAGATGTCATTACAGTAAATCAATTGAAGTTAAACTGACAGATATTCTAGTCTAGGAAAACACGATTAATTTATTGGCTAAAATTGGGCATTAAACTAGTTTTGGGTAACGTCAAAACTCTTAGACCAGTACTTTGTAGCTATGTTGTTTTGTTAACTGTACAAATCTGCTGACTGAAGCCCTTTCTAACTGATTTTACAGTTTCTTCTTATGAAGTTCTATAACAGCACTGTCCCAGGTAAGTAGGACAGATGAGTCATGTTTAGTCCTGCCACATTCTTAATTTGCTTATCAACAGCCCCTGTAATCTAGTGTTTGTAACTTTGTAGTTGGTAGCTTCTTGCAGTTGTGGTATTTTATTTATTGTTTTAGTATGAATCACTCATTATCAGGCCTTTTATCCTTTAAAATATGGTTCGGGTGTCCTTCATTGTTGAAGGCAGTACAGTGACCTGTAGTTATTCACATTCTTGTCTTTTGGTCTCTAGTGGATTGTTGTCTCATTGATAATCATTCCTTGTCTACTTATTTTTATAAAATAGGTTCCGTCAATCTTGTTTTCAGGCATATCTTCAAATTCATGAAAAAAATCATATAACTTTCAGTGCCCTGAAAGTAATTTGTATGTCTATTTATTTCTAAATTAACATGTACATCATCATTTTAAACATTTCGAAAGAAACATATTTTTATTGTTTAATAAATCGGTATTTATTCTAGCATGCATATATAATTTTCCAATGTAATTATCAATGTGAAGAGTTGTCTATCATAAACTTACATTGATTGTATTGGTTCTGATAAATTTGTATCAAACGAAAGAAAATTTTTGCCTTTCTTTGTGAACCCTTTGATCTCTGACCCGGTTGATAAAAATACTCTTTCTCTAGCACCCCCTACTGGTCCTCCTAGTTCTACTCTAGTTATGCCCTTTGGTGATACGGCTTTAAAAATAACCTGCAAAAAAATCGTAATTTATAGAATATTGTAAATGTTAAATATAATATTTAAAATGAATATGTCATAAAGAGCTGAAACTTTTTCAAATATATGACAAAGAATTTCCTGTAACAATCAAGTAATATTCAAAAGAAGTGTTTAGTTTTGTAACAGAATGTAGGGTTAACTATCTTTCAGTTTCACCCCTTGGTCCAATAAAGATTGTGTCAAATAATCAAAAAGAAAATACTTACTAGATACATCATAGATTAATAACTATATAATAGACTTTGGTTGTTGGGTTTTTTAATGGTAAAATAAACACATTAAGATCACCATGTCCGCATATTGTTTCATTTCTTCCTGATTTTGCCTACACCACAGTCATAGAAGTGTTCCAAACATTTATAAAAGTTTTTTTTTTATAGCAAATGAAATTGTATACATGTACCATTTATTTTGAATTTTCTATGGATTTCTCAAAACTGCATAGAATAACATAGAAGTAACGATTTTCTCTTTTGAAGTTGATTGTGTGTCTTCTACCAACTTGAAACAAGAGTGCACACGCTGAAATGTCTCGCCTTCTATACTAATCATTGATATTATGTTGATAGTCCTAAGTATAAAGCTAAGCTTTAATACAACTGTCACATAAACTTAACATTAACCAAGATAACTAAACAAAGACCAATGAACCTTGAAAATGAGGTCAAGGTCAGATGAACCATGCCAGGCAGACATGTACAGCTAACAATGCTTCTATACAACATATATATAGTTGACCTATTACTTATAGTTTAAGAAAAATAGACCAAAACACAAAAACTTAACACTGTGCAATGAACCGTGAAAATGAGGTCACGGTCAAATAAAACCTGCGCGACTAACATAAAGATCATAAAATATTTCCATACACCAAATATAGATGACCTATAGCTATGGCATATAGTTTTAGATACAAAGACCAAAACTCAAAAATTTAACTTTGACCACTGAACCATGAAAATGAGGTCAAGGTCACATGACATCTGCCCGCTAGATAGGTACACCTTACAATCATTCCATACAACAAATATAGTAGACCTATTGCATATAGTATGAGAAAACAGACCAAAACACAAAAATTTAACTATAACCACTGAACCATGAAAATGAGGTCAAGGTCAGATGACACCTGCCAGTTGGACATGTACACCTTACAGTTCTTCCATACACCGAATATACTAGCCCTATTGCTTGTAGTATCTGAGATATGGACTTGACCACCAAAACTTAACCTTGTTCACTGATCCATGAAATGAGGTCGAGGTCAAGTGAAAACTGTCTGACAGACATGAGGACCTTTCAAGGTACGCACATATCAAATATAGTTATCCTATTACTTATAATAAGAGAGAATTCAACATTACAAAAAATCTGAACTTTTTTTTCAAGTGGTCACTGAACCATGAAAATGAGGTCAAGGACATTGGACATGTGACTGACGAAAACTTTGTAACATGAGGCATCTATATACAAAGTATGAAGCATCCAGGTCTTCCACCTTCTAAAATATAAAGCTTTTAAGAAGTTAGCTAACACCGCCGCCGCCGTAGCCGCCGCTGCCGCCGGATCACTATCCCTATGTCGAGCTTTCTGCAACAAAAGTTGCAGGCTCGACAAAAAAAATGAAAAATGGTAAAAAACACTTTTTCTAGAGATTTATTGAAATGTGCAAATTTTGAAGGATGAATGCAACTAATTTGACAGACTTTTCTTCTAATTTAAGAAAATCATGATAAATCGTATTCTACGATTGTTTCTTACAAATAAATTAAAAAAATATCTTTTTCAACTTTGACATTAAGGGGAACTAACTCAGAAAATGTAAGTTTTATAAAAGACTGTACTATTTTGTTTAGTTTTATTTTTAAGAAGACAAGTCATGTGACCAATAGTTTTGGCCTGTAATCCATACTTTAAATGATATTTTTAAATGCATGATATAAACTACATTTGAGGTAATATCATTTTTATTTTTCCAATTTTGATACATTTACTGGGTGTAAAAAACATTTTCCTTATTTATAAGGAACCAACTTTCTAAAAAGATCATGCTCATGGAAAGAAAGACAGAAATTACAATCAATCCATTAAATCCATTTTCCCATCTATAACTAATACTAATAATAGAAGCATTTCTTATGACAGTTCTATAAGTCTATATCAAACAAATGGCATTACATTATACTAAACCTCAATAATTTCCATAAATATTTGTTACAAACCTGAGCATCTCCTTTTTTCATCTGAAGACATTGTAATAATCCATCTTGATCACCAACTACAATCTACATCAAAATAAAGAAAAAAACATTCAGTGATTAGTTAACATGTACTATTAGAAGTAAGAACTCAGGTCCTATTTTTTAAGTTTGCTCTTTTCTTTCGTTGGTATTCATATCAACATAATAAAAGCAGAAAGGTTAAGATCTGATAAAGTTCTAAATCTGTTCCAATCTTTCAGTCTTTGGTGGATAGTTGTCTTCAGGGTTCTCACTAAGGCGAGTCCATGAGTCTTGGACTCACCATTTTCAAAACTGGTGAGTCCACAGATGCATCAAGATTGAAATATTTTGTTTAAACTGAACACAGTTAAACACAAATACCATCATTTTATAGCAAAAGTTTAAAAGTGATCTGAATTTAATGTCATGTCATTGCTCTGTTAGGAAATAGAGACTAAAATATTACAATATATTATAATAAGATATTTTCTTCTTGCTGTTGGACTCATCATGGCTAAAAATGACGAGTCCCTGGACTCTCCTTCAAAAATCCTTAGCGAGAACCCTGTTGTCTTATTGTTGGCATTCATACATGTACCACATATCGGTATTTCATATGAACCGAAAATCTGATATTCATTATTTTGTTTAACTTTCCCATACAGTCAATAGTCTCAATCTAATCATCTTTAAAAAAAAATCCTGAGTAGGAACTCTGTAGCTTTAGGTAAATGATAAACTCACCCTTTGCGTTTTGCCTACAGCTCCAGGAAATAACTTTGTTGATTTTTGTGATGTCACTCCAACCTATAACGATACATGTATAAGACATATCAGATTTGTGAAACTGTCAATAAACAAAATATAGATTCTTATTTGACTGGACAATCTGCATGATATGATGGCCAAATAAACTGATAGCTAACCCAACAGGCTCATGTAAATTCACAGATGAAACTTTATATCCCTGCCCCATTAGCTGTCAGGGTTCATGATCTCATATTAAACTTAAATTCTCATATTTGATTTGTTACATACAAAACAAGAATGTGTCCATAGTACACGGATGCCCCACTCCCACTATCATTTTCTATGTTCAGTGGACCGTGAAATTGGGGTCAAAACTTTAATTTGGAATTAAAATTAGAAAGATCATATCATAGGGAACATGTGTACTAAGTTTCAAGTTGATGTAACTTTAACTTCATCAAAAACTACCTTGACCAAAAACTTTAACCTGAACTTTGCACTATCATTTTCTATGTTCAGTGGACCATGAAATTGGGGTCAAAACTATAATTTTGCATTAAAATTAGAAAGATCATATCATGGGGAACATGTGTATTAAGTTTCAAGTTGATTGGACTTCAGCTTCATCAAAAACTACCTCGACCAAAAACTTTAACAGGACGGACGAACGGAGGCACAGACAGACGGACGGACGGACGAACGGAGGCACAGACCAGAGAACATAATGCCCCTCTACTATCGTAGGTGGGGCATAGAAATCCCAAAATGTAAAGAAAAATGTCATTAAAGGGCAACAACTCAAATAACAAGTTGACTGAATATTTTTGGCAATTAGAACTTATATGAGGTTTTGCTATTTTATCATAAATGTTTTTTTGTATATATATATCTATTACAGTTTCCATGATTTTTAATTATATTATTATTATAATTATATATTATATTGTAACACCACCTCTATAATGCCATTAGAGTACATTTTTAATGGAGCACCTCGTATATTTCATTTTTGTTAATTTCAGATATTTGACAGACATGAATGAAACACACACCTTTTGTCAAATTTAGTTTACGATATTTACATGATCATTATGATTAAGTGTCTTTTTTTAAATTGCACTCTGACAGCAATAGCTTCATAAGATATAGATCTGTTACACAGAAATATTCAACTATGCATTTAAAATATTGGGACAGCACTTTCAAATAATGATGAAGATACTGAGAGCTAGTTTGAAAAATGTCAATAGAGATAATACAAATGTAAATATAGCTCAACCTAGAAAATTTGCCACTGAAGGTAGCATAAAAGGTAGAAGTTTTCAATTGCGACTACATAATATGCCCATATGGCCATGAAAAACCTTCATCAATTGATATGGTTTCTGTTTATGCCACAAATCACTGATGATTAAAGGTAAATAACCAATTATAGTCATGATAGTGATTAAAAAAATGTAAAATGGGGGGAAATTTAATTCAGATCTTAGTCTGTTAGTCTAGTTTTAATTTTGTTAAAATATTAAGTCTTAAAAGAATTATTTTTCACAGGTAACACCTGCCTGATTTCTCACCATGCTCACCAGATATAATCATGATAATGCTGGGAATTGCATATATATATATATATATATATATATATATATATATATATATATATATATATATATATATATATATATATATATTACATATTATAGATCTGCTATTAACTTTACAGGATATAGTAAAGGGGGTCTCATTGGGGGGTCGGATCCTTCTTATTGTTTAGTGAGAATCCTGAATCCCACTTCACGTTACTATTATAGTGCATGTAATTTCCCGTGTCCCGTCGTTCTTTGTTTCCCGTTTTCACACTTAATTAGACTTTCATGTGTCACGATTTAAAAAAATCTGCCCATCCCGCATCACACTTATAACACCCCAATGAGACCCTCAGACAGGCACAGTAAATAATTAAAGTTTTCCTCAAGTTTTTCCGACTTCGTTCTCTTTCACAGGTACATGTACAGTGATATGCAGTGAAGTTTAGCATTTGATAGTTCATTGATAACATTCTGGCGTATCATAAACAAACAACTTGTAACGTCTCATTTCATTGGCGGAAAGATTTAAATACAACAGCAATGTAGTCAGTCTAGTCAGTGTGCACGTGAATTGACACAGGTGACCGACAATGGAATTTACTATGTTACTACGAACGTAAAAACAATGATTTGTATAGTTTACAAACCTTTGGCCAAAAGATTTAAATAAATGTTTTGCTAACTTCAAATAGTGAGGTCAAAAAAGTATACTGATATTCTAAGTTCTTTATGCATGCAGCAACTCAATTATCTTGTACCCGGCATGATGTCAGAGAAATATAAGGATAAAATAAAATACATGTGCCGCTTTTATACGGATGAATAAATGAACCACTTTTAATTTCTTTCATACCTACGATAGGTTATAATCCTTACAATGTCGTAGTCACTTATAAAGTATTTCATAATACTGATCCTGCTTTACAATAATTAATGATGGGTTGCACTGACATTCCTCCTTTATTATTGTCATGCTAAAACATACATACAGTAGCTACCATAAAAGGAGGAAGTTGTTCCCCAAAGATAGAAACAAAATAACTAATCGTATCAATTGTGCACCTGAATGAATTCAGTGAAGATTATTTCTTTCGAATGTTTGGAACTAAATAAATATTAATACTTGTGAGGAATGTCGTAGTTTATAAGGAACAACTCCCGTTTAAATTGTTTTTACATTGTCATTTCTGGGCCTTTTATAGCTGACTATGCGGTATGGGCTTTGCTCATTTTTGAAAGCCGTACCATGGCCTTTAGTTGTTAATTTCTGTGTCATTGTGGTCTCTTGTGGAGAGTTGTGGCATTGGCAATCATACCACATCTTCTTTATTACATATAAATGTACTGTTTTCGATTATGAATGTGTGAATATTAATTTTTTAAATTTATACTGTAACAATAGAGTTGCATAACATTGTTGAACAATCCGCTAAAGTATATGTAGTATGTATTCGTATTTGAAATAAAATACAAAACGAAACGTGTATGATAAACTGATAAAAAATATCAAGAAATTAAGGATGACTAAATGTATGTACAAGATGAAACTCACCTTTTTATAAATACATTTAAATGATTTAATGAATACAGACATTGTTTGTTTGTATTTACATAGATATAGGAAGATGTGGTGTGAGTGCCAATAAGACAACTCTCCATCCAAATAACAATTTATAAAAGTAAACCATTATAGGTCAATGTAAGGCCTTCAATACAGAGCCTTGGCTCACACTGAACAACAAGCTATAAAGGGCCCCAAAATTACTAGTGTAAAACCATTCAACTTGGGAAAACCAACGGTTTAATATTTACAATATATAATTTACGTTCGTTTTTTCAACCGAGAATAGCAAAACCTCATGAATTATATCGTTTGTATAAACTTCATTTAATTATCCGCTGTGCCATGATTGGCCATCTCCATTTTTTTCTTAACAAAGCGTGTTACATGTTATGAATTTACTTACAATTTTGGAATTTATTTTTTTCCTTCAAGTTATAATGGAATCAGAAAAAAAATCACTATTCTATGAAGAATATCTAAAACTTGGCAAACAATATGAAAAGTGTTTGTAGTAAAGTATACAGTTTCATTTTTCAAGTACAACGTTAATTCATCGAGTCCATTGAGTAAAAGAGAAGGCAGGATAAGCAACTTGGGTGTGTCAATGAAAAAAAATATGTGAATTGAGGTTTTTTTTTTATCCTACATTAAACTTTTGATGTCGTCCCTTGATTTAGAGGAGATATTTAAATTGAATATTTTAACTGTTAAGATTTTAAAGTTTAAACTTTACTACCAATTAATTGCAGAAAATTATAACACAAATGAATTTCACATGCACATTAAGCTAGAATTGTGATTAGAATCATGCATGCGAATACGACGATAGAAGCTTTAGACGACCTTGACCAGCTACGTGAATATTAATCAGTCCATTCAACGTTAAAGTACGCGTGTTCTATTTTTGCAGGTGTGAGGTCGAAGGTTTGAATTGACCAATGAAAACGATCGTTCCTTAGAGAGTTAATCTAATAAAGTTTGTTTGTCTGATTATGTCGGCTTTCGGGTCGATCCGGCCCCACGTCGATCCGGCCCAAGTCGATCCGTCCCACGTCGATCCGGCCCCACGTCGATCCGGCCCAAATGTAAAGTCGATCCGGCCCCAATAAAAAAAAATATTTCTAAGGAATAAAAATAAATATATATTAATTGTAATTCATAAATGTTTATTATTTTTATTATAATGTTAAAGGTGTACGGTAAAAAAAAGTAAAAAAGGCCTTTGAAAAATATTTTCTTTAGATGAGTATAAAACAACTAGGTTGATTATGTCTTTATTACAAGTTTTTAAGATTATTGGGTATAATTATATTAAAACGTATATAAAAAAATTCAGACATCAACATTAATCAGCAGTAATGTAATTAGCATTTTCTTTCAATTGACTGTGATCCTAACAAGTCTTTCATCTTGTGTAACATATAATAACAAATAGTTACATACATGAACGGTACAAGCCGATCCCCAAGCTGATAAATATTAACTTTTTTTTTTCTTTTTAGGTTCTTGACATTTCTAAAATTGAGAAATGTTGTTTGATTTGCCGAATCCTTTCTATGAACATGATAAAAGGGTGCTGATATTATATTTTAGAGAGTGAAAACGTGCATTCAATGTCATTGTTTTGTTGTTTTCTTGCAATAAAGAATAATGGATACTCATATGACTTCTTTTTTTTTTATCTACACACTATTCAAAATATTGTCAAAATAAGAAAAATATATTGACTATATCCGATGTTACAAAAAAATATTTTTATATGGTATAGAAGCCTATGATGTAACCTGGAAAAAAAATACAAATAATTATTTTAATATACACCAACCAGAAGATCAAACTATAAAGACCTTGTTGAAAAACGGATTACGTAACTTTAATTAATCAGCATTGGATTGAATTAAGTGATTTATCATTACGAGTCGCATTACCTTAGTTCACAATCATCAGACAACTGTTGAATAAACAAACCAATTATAGACTAATGATTTGATTAAATAAGTCATTATTATGCGTTAAATTTTATAGGTCCACTGGACTGTAAATATTTATTTAGCTATTCTGTGTGTGAACTGAATAAAATAAAAATCGCCATGAAATTCAAAGTAAAAGTTATCATGGAAAATAACTTCATAATTTAAAAATGAATAAAACTGCGATACAAACAGACACAATAACACTAATTTCCGTATGGATTTAAAATAGTTCGTTAACTGGTACTCCAATACTTCACTGACCTGTTGTCACCCATCATCAATCGGAGACTTTTTTCAAATTCCATTTATACTGTTAAAGTTTGTGACAAATTCCTCCAAAATCTAGTTAATTCATATTTTATTATGGGGCCGGATCGACTTGGGGACGGATCGACGTGGGCCGGATCGACTTGGGCCGGATCGACTTAGGGCCGGATTGACTTGGGGCCGGATCGGTTTGGGGCCGGAACGACCGGATACCATTATGTCGCACGACCTATCGCGAAGCTTGGCCGCAGTTGGGTATAACACCTCCCTCATATTAAAGTTAGGGAAGCTACACTTTCAAAAAAAATTGTTCATCTAATATAGTTGGTGGAATATAAAGAGTAAACTGTAGCCTATCTTAAACAGTTAAAGCTTGGTATGTTGGTCAAGCAGGAAAAACAATCTGCATCTTTGAGTTTGAGTGCAGCCTTTAAGTATGCATTAATTCTAATTTGAACTTGAACAAAAGATTGACATGTTATCATGTAGATAAATGAAATTCAACCTGGAGGTAATCAACTCGTGATAAGTTTAATTCCATCATCTTGAACGTATTTTGTATTTTGGAATGTTGAATGTTGCCAAGTATAGAACTTCCGGTATTGCTAAGTTATGCATCACGTATATAGTTAAATTTTTTCTCTCTCTTTTGAATAATTCATGGTCGTTGTTTTTAAACATTAATTTGATTCGTGGAAGATATTTTTCATTTAACCATAATTCATTAAGACAACATAATAGTTGTATTTGGAATCTCAGTCATGTCAAATGGAATGTTTAAAAAGTTCGGGAAAAAGGAGATTTTTACCTTAACTGTGAAGAGCTCTACCCAAATGATAAGGCTACCGGCTACATACCAATACGTGGCATTATAAGGATGGCAAGGATATATTTATTGCTTTTAATCTTAATGGTAATGATTTTTTGATACTTTACATTAATTTTCAGGTACCCGCAAAACTTTTGCACCATTATAAATTCAAAATGCATTGTTGATTGAACAAAAATATATCCACTGACTGTCATGCTCTATACATCATTACACAGTCATAGATGTACACATGTTCTTAGTTATGATAAACATGATATACGTGTATATAGTCAAGCATGTCAACAAAATGAATGTAAAAGAATGCTGGCATTGTTTTCTCTATTGACCATCAATGATCAGATACTGAGTCATCTGATACGCATACATTTACTTTCTGAAGCAAATTGTATACAATACATATTTTCAAATAAGGGAATTTCACAGAAAAATCTGCATTAAAAAGCAAGGTTCAGCTTATACAAGGTGTGTTTTGACCCAAAAGTTATCCTAGGTCAACAGCATGATAGGGACATTTGATTCATCATGTTCATAATTAAAACAAAGTCCAAACAAGTCTTTTTTGTACTCATTGGTTTGTAAAACTGCTGTCAGTTTAGGAATTTCAAAGTTCAAATAACTTTGGAATCAGAACATTGTATTTTGATTTATTTAACAGTCAGGGGACTTACTTAAACAAGTGATTTTCTAAATCACTGATTCAAGTAACATTATTTCCATAAAGGTTTGAAGTTAGAGTTGTCTTTCTTTAATAATCACCTATTTAAGTAGTACAAATTAATCACTAGAAGAAGTGATTTAATATTAGTGTAGCTTTAAATATAGAATACTAATGATCCAGGGACTAATTATGTTTCTAAACTTATCAGAACCAACATCTGTGTTGTCTAGGATGACCAGGTCATTTCAGGTGATGACCTTGTACTGAATCTAGGATAATGACATAAAAATCACTTGTTTAAGTGTCAGACCTCAATTTCCTTCCCAAAATCACTTCTTTAAGTATCATTCTTTTAATAACCCCCACTAATTTCAACACCCCCGAACAGTGAAATTTTTATCGCGAACAGTAGAATTTTATTACATAATCTGAAAGATGAAACCTTGAACTTCACAGGAAAAATACTCCCACTGCTGTGAAAAATCTTTGAAGAAAGTATCAGTTCATTATGTAAAGCCATTATTGTAGCATTTTTTCAACTAAAATAGAATTTTCAGGTAAATGATAGCATCAAAGGCATAAACCTTGCTACTTAAAAGAAGCAAAAAGTTCATATTTTTTAATTTTACTAATTAAAAGATGTTATTTAATCCTATGTGTTTAAAATTTTGAAAAAACTACAAAATCCCAATTTGTGACAAAACCTTGAATTTGCTACTCAAATAAGTGATTTAAAAATCACTTATTTCAGTAAGTCCCCTGACTGTTTAAGATAAACTTTAGTTGATATTATTGTTTTTTTAAATACAAAATTATCTGTACATGTATCACAACTTCAGAGCCCAAGGCTGACACTGTCACATGACTGTTTTGTATGTTATCAAGTGGACATGAAGCTGAAATCTGAAACAAAGCAATTTAATAAAATTATAGTTGTTTAAATGAGCCACAGAAAGTACAAATCACAATTTTTAACCCCTACCACAAACTGTTCATATTTAATGTGTCCTTAGAACTACAAAAAAAGTTGAAATGTGACTTAATTTTCAACAAATACATCTACATTAGCATGTTATACATTAATGAAGTTCCTAAGTCATGTAAGTCAATGTAAGTAAATAAAATTTATGAACCAGAACACTTGGATTTGAAAAGTTGAGTAGTGAAATTACTTTAAACATGTTTAAACTTAAATATGTTTGTTAAAAGAAAGTGGTTTAATTTAATGTATTTTGATCAAACTAAGACAATTTCTTGAAAGTAAAGCTGAGATTAGATGCTTTCAGGTTATTAGTGAATTAAGAATATGGTTGTTCACACATTTTGTCAGTCGTGTTAGTAGATAGCATTTATAGAGAGGCAAATTTTTAATAACAAAACTTGTGCTAGACAAATGAAATTGAAGTTAAATATAAGTTATCTCCCTTTGTTCATTATACTTTGTCACTGATACACACGATTATGATTATATGATAGTATTATACTTTTACATTTTAAAATTGGAGAAGAACACACATCCATGTGTGTGTGTACATGTGTTGGTCTTCATGTTCTTTGAGCATGTTAGATGAGATCTACAGCTTAATTAAAATAGGATTACAATACAAAAATGTGCTAATAAATATTGAAGCAGTCTAAACAACAAGCCAGTTCTAATACACTCATGGGTAGTACTTGTACAAGTATTATTTTAAAATATACACATATAAGTTAGTTATAACATATAATGTTTGAATAATCTCCCCTTAATTTTCTCAAAAAATCACTTGTAATTTTTCTTACAATCTCGCAACAATTCTCAAGTTTAGAGATGTAAAATCATGTCTTTAATGATTTTTCCCAGGTTAGCTCATAATTTTTGATAAGAGTTCAATGTTTCATCTCATTATTTCAACAAAGAAACTGATTGTGCAAAGATCTTAAGTATTTGTGCAAGGCCTTCAAAAATTGCTCCTTGGGGCTTGTAAATGAGCAGTGTTCTGAAGATAACAGACAAACAGGATTTTCATTTCCCATGAAATTACACTGAAATGATTAGTAAAGACATCTGCAAAGGGCAGACAAATTAAGATTCTATAAGAGCAAAGAAATCCTAAGAATTCAAGAAAAGAAGATAGGATGACTTTTTTACTTATACAAGTAAAAAAATCTGAATGTGTAAGGGACATAACTAAGCCAATTTTTTTGTTACCTACACAACATGTGCAAGTAAATAAAATTCACTTGTACAAGTATCCTACAAATTAACTTATAAGTGTATATTTATTTTTACTTCCTCAAGTAGTACCCCTGACTGTAATATTATAAGTTGATTTCAGGCCAAAAAAGAAAACACAATACTTGTACATGATGTATCAAGGTTTCCCTACCTATCCTTTTGTTACCATGGTAATGCCTCAAATTGCCTACCCTTAAGTTTTTATTGCTTCTGTTATTGGCAGTAAATCTCAACAAAAATTAAAGGTCTCTCCATGTTTCAAAGGTATAAAAATATTGAGATAGATGAAAAGGAATTAATATGTAGACCTTAATTTTCTTGAGTCATGAATGTAAGTAGGAAATCTGAAATATACATGTATATTGAAACAATACTGTACAAAATTCTAATCTTTTAAATGAAAAACTTTATATTTCCCAAACATTATGAACAATGCCTTCTGAGATAAAGAAGACCACATAAGAGATGAGGTCACTAGGTCAAATGTAAAAGTCATAACATGTCTAAATAAAGTTTTGGTTTTTATAATTTATCTCATAGTCATTTATATTTTTTTAAATGTTAATTGATTTTACAAGTATATTATCAGTCAGGGGACTTACTTAAACAAGTGATTTTCTAAATCACTGATTCAAGTAACATTATTTCCATAAAGGTTTGAAGTTAGAGTTGTCTTTCTTTAATAATCACCTATTTAAGTAGTACAAATTAATCACTAGAAGAAGTGATTTAATATTAGTGTAGCTTTAAATATAGAATACTAATGATCCAGGGACTAATTATGTTTCTAAACTTATCAGAACCAACATCTGTGTTGTCTAGGATGACCAGGTCATTTCAGGTGATGACCTTGTACTGAATCTAGGATAATGACATAAAAATCACTTGTTTAAGTGTCAGACCTCAATTTCCTTCCCAAAATCACTTCTTTAAGTATCATTCTTTTAATAACCCCCACTAATTTCAACACCCCCGAACAGTGAAATTTTTATCGCGAACAGTAGAATTTTATTACATAATCTGAAAGATGAAACCTTGAACTTCACAGGAAAAATACTCCCACTGCTGTGAAAAATCTTTGAAGAAAGTATCAGTTCATTATGTAAAGCCATTATTATAGCATTTTTTCAACTAAAATAGAATTTTCAGGTAAATGATAGCATCAAAGGCATAAACCTTGCTACTTAAAAGAAGCAAAAAGTTCATATTTTTTAATTTTACTAATTAAAAGATGTTATTTAATCCTATGTGTTTAAAATTTTGAAAAAACTACAAAATCCCAATTTGTGACAAAACCTTGAATTTGCTACTCAAATAAGTGATTTAAAAATCACTTATTTCAGTAAGTCCCCTGACTGTTTAAGATAAACTTTAGTTGATATTATTGTTTTTTTAAATACAAAATTATCTGTACATGTATCACAACTTCAGAGCCCAAGGCTGACACTGTCACATGACTGTTTTGTATGTTATCAAGTGGACATGAAGCTGAAATCTGAAACAAAGCAATTTAATAAAATTATAGTTGTTTAAATGAGCCACAGAAAGTACAAATCACAATTTTTAACCCCTACCACAAACTGTTCATATTTAATGTGTCCTTAGAACTACAAAAAAAGTTGAAATGTGACTTAATTTTCAACAAATACATCTACATTAGCATGTTATACATTAATGAAGTTCCTAAGTCATGTAAGTCAATGTAAGTAAATAAAATTTATGAACCAGAACACTTGGATTTGAAAAGTTGAGTAGTGAAATTACTTTAAACATGTTTAAACTTAAATATGTTTGTTAAAAGAAAGTGGTTTAATTTAATGTATTTTGATCAAACTAAGACAATTTCTTGAAAGTAAAGCTGAGATTAGATGCTTTCAGGTTATTAGTGAATTAAGAATATGGTTGTTCACACATTTTGTCAGTCGTGTTAGTAGATAGCATTTATAGAGAGGCAAATTTTTAATAACAAAACTTGTGCTAGACAAATGAAATTGAAGTTAAATATAAGTTATCTCCCTTTGTTCATTATACTTTGTCACTGATACACACGATTATGATTATATGATAGTATTATACTTTTACATTTTAAAATTGGAGAAGAACACACATCCATGTGTGTGTGTACATGTGTTGGTCTTCATGTTCTTTGAGCATGTTAGATGAGATCTACAGCTTAATTAAAATAGGATTACAATACAAAAATGTGCTAATAAATATTGAAGCAGTCTAAACAACAAGCCAGTTCTAATACACTCATGGGTAGTACTTGTACAAGTATTATTTTAAAATATACACATATAAGTTAGTTATAACATATAATGTTTGAATAATCTCCCCTTAATTTTCTCAAAAAATCACTTGTAATTTTTCTTACAATCTCGCAACAATTCTCAAGTTTAGAGATGTAAAATCATGTCTTTAATGATTTTTCCCAGGTTAGCTCATAATTTTTGATAAGAGTTCAATGTTTCATCTCATTATTTCAACAAAGAAACTGATTGTGCAAAGATCTTAAGTATTTGTGCAAGGCCTTCAAAAATTGCTCCTTGGGGCTTGTAAATGAGCAGTGTTCTGAAGATAACAGACAAACAGGATTTTCATTTCCCATGAAATTACACTGAAATGATTAGTAAAGACATCTGCAAAGGGCAGACAAATTAAGATTCTATAAGAGCAAAGAAATCCTAAGAATTCAAGAAAAGAAGATAGGATGACTTTTTTACTTATACAAGTAAAAAAATCTGAATGTGTAAGGGACATAACTAAGCCAATTTTTTTGTTACCTACACAACATGTGCAAGTAAATAAAATTCACTTGTACAAGTATCCTACAAATTAACTTATAAGTGTATATTTATTTTTACTTCCTCAAGTAGTACCCCTGACTGTAATATTATAAGTTGATTTCAGGCCAAAAAAGAAAACACAATACTTGTACATGATGTATCAAGGTTTCCCTACCTATCCTTTTGTTACCATGGTAATGCCTCAAATTGCCTACCCTTAAGTTTTTATTGCTTCTGTTATTGGCAGTAAATCTCAACAAAAATTAAAGGTCTCTCCATGTTTCAAAGGTATAAAAATATTGAGATAGATGAAAAGGAATTAATATGTAGACCTTAATTTTCTTGAGTCATGAATGTAAGTAGGAAATCTGAAATATACATGTATATTGAAACAATACTGTACAAAATTCTAATCTTTTAAATGAAAAACTTTATATTTCCCAAACATTATGAACAATGCCTTCTGAGATAAAGAAGACCACATAAGAGATGAGGTCACTAGGTCAAATGTAAAAGTCATAACATGTCTAAATAAAGTTTTGGTTTTTATAATTTATCTCATAGTCATTTATATTTTTTTAAATGTTAATTGATTTTACAAGTATATTATCAGTCAGGGGACTTACTTAAACAAGTGATTTTCTAAATCACTGATTCAAGTAACATTATTTCCATAAAGGTTTGAAGTTAGAGTTGTCTTTCTTTAATAATCACCTATTTAAGTAGTACAAATTAATCACTAGAAGAAGTGATTTAATATTAGTGTAGCTTTAAATATAGAATACTAATGATCCAGGGACTAATTATGTTTCTAAACTTATCAGAACCAACATCTGTGTTGTCTAGGATGACCAGGTCATTTCAGGTGATGACCTTGTACTGAATCTAGGATAATGACATAAAAATCACTTGTTTAAGTGTCAGACCTCAATTTCCTTCCCAAAATCACTTCTTTAAGTATCATTCTTTTAATAACCCCCACTAATTTCAACACCCCCGAACAGTGAAATTTTTATCGCGAACAGTAGAATTTTATTACATAATCTGAAAGATGAAACCTTGAACTTCACAGGAAAAATACTCCCACTGCTGTGAAAAATCTTTGAAGAAAGTATCAGTTCATTATGTAAAGCCATTATTATAGCATTTTTTCAACTAAAATAGAATTTTCAGGTAAATGATAGCATCAAAGGCATAAACCTTGCTACTTAAAAGAAGCAAAAAGTTCATATTTTTTAATTTTACTAATTAAAAGATGTTATTTAATCCTATGTGTTTAAAATTTTGAAAAAACTACAAAATCCCAATTTGTGACAAAACCTTGAATTTGCTACTCAAATAAGTGATTTAAAAATCACTTATTTCAGTAAGTCCCCTGACTGTTTAAGATAAACTTTAGTTGATATTATTGTTTTTTTAAATACAAAATTATCTGTACATGTATCACAACTTCAGAGCCCAAGGCTGACACTGTCACATGACTGTTTTGTATGTTATCAAGTGGACATGAAGCTGAAATCTGAAACAAAGCAATTTAATAAAATTATAGTTGTTTAAATGAGCCACAGAAAGTACAAATCACAATTTTTAACCCCTACCACAAACTGTTCATATTTAATGTGTCCTTAGAACTACAAAAAAAGTTGAAATGTGACTTAATTTTCAACAAATACATCTACATTAGCATGTTATACATTAATGAAGTTCCTAAGTCATGTAAGTCAATGTAAGTAAATAAAATTTATGAACCAGAACACTTGGATTTGAAAAGTTGAGTAGTGAAATTACTTTAAACATGTTTAAACTTAAATATGTTTGTTAAAAGAAAGTGGTTTAATTTAATGTATTTTGATCAAACTAAGACAATTTCTTGAAAGTAAAGCTGAGATTAGATGCTTTCAGGTTATTAGTGAATTAAGAATATGGTTGTTCACACATTTTGTCAGTCGTGTTAGTAGATAGCATTTATAGAGAGGCAAATTTTTAATAACAAAACTTGTGCTAGACAAATGAAATTGAAGTTAAATATAAGTTATCTCCCTTTGTTCATTATACTTTGTCACTGATACACACGATTATGATTATATGATAGTATTATACTTTTACATTTTAAAATTGGAGAAGAACACACATCCATGTGTGTGTGTACATGTGTTGGTCTTCATGTTCTTTGAGCATGTTAGATGAGATCTACAGCTTAATTAAAATAGGATTACAATACAAAAATGTGCTAATAAATATTGAAGCAGTCTAAACAACAAGCCAGTTCTAATACACTCATGGGTAGTACTTGTACAAGTATTATTTTAAAATATACACATATAAGTTAGTTATAACATATAATGTTTGAATAATCTCCCCTTAATTTTCTCAAAAAATCACTTGTAATTTTTCTTACAATCTCGCAACAATTCTCAAGTTTAGAGATGTAAAATCATGTCTTTAATGATTTTTCCCAGGTTAGCTCATAATTTTTGATAAGAGTTCAATGTTTCATCTCATTATTTCAACAAAGAAACTGATTGTGCAAAGATCTTAAGTATTTGTGCAAGGCCTTCAAAAATTGCTCCTTGGGGCTTGTAAATGAGCAGTGTTCTGAAGATAACAGACAAACAGGATTTTCATTTCCCATGAAATTACACTGAAATGATTAGTAAAGACATCTGCAAAGGGCAGACAAATTAAGATTCTATAAGAGCAAAGAAATCCTAAGAATTCAAGAAAAGAAGATAGGATGACTTTTTTACTTATACAAGTAAAAAAATCTGAATGTGTAAGGGACATAACTAAGCCAATTTTTTTGTTACCTACACAACATGTGCAAGTAAATAAAATTCACTTGTACAAGTATCCTACAAATTAACTTATAAGTGTATATTTATTTTTACTTCCTCAAGTAGTACCCCTGACTGTAATATTATAAGTTGATTTCAGGCCAAAAAAGAAAACACAATACTTGTACATGATGTATCAAGGTTTCCCTACCTATCCTTTTGTTACCATGGTAATGCCTCAAATTGCCTACCCTTAAGTTTTTATTGCTTCTGTTATTGGCAGTAAATCTCAACAAAAATTAAAGGTCTCTCCATGTTTCAAAGGTATAAAAATATTGAGATAGATGAAAAGGAATTAATATGTAGACCTTAATTTTCTTGAGTCATGAATGTAAGTAGGAAATTTGAAATATACATGTATATTGAAACAATACTGTACAAAATTCTAATCTTTTAAATGAAAAACTTTATATTTCCCAAACATTATGAACAATGCCTTCTGAGATAAAGAAGACCACATAAGAGATGAGGTCACTAGGTCAAATGTAAAAGTCATAACATGTCTAAATAAAGTTTTGGTTTTTATAATTTATCTCATAGTCATTTATATTTTTTTAAATGTTAATTGATTTTACAAGTATATTATCAGTCAGGGGACTTACTTAAACAAGTGATTTTCTAAATCACTGATTCAAGTAACATTATTTCCATAAAGGTTTGAAGTTAGAGTTGTCTTTCTTTAATAATCACCTATTTAAGTAGTACAAATTAATCACTAGAAGAAGTGATTTAATATTAGTGTAGCTTTAAATATAGAATACTAATGATCCAGGGACTAATTATGTTTCTAAACTTATCAGAACCAACATCTGTGTTGTCTAGGATGACCAGGTCATTTCAGGTGATGACCTTGTACTGAATCTAGGATAATGACATAAAAATCACTTGTTTAAGTGTCAGACCTCAATTTCCTTCCCAAAATCACTTCTTTAAGTATCATTCTTTTAATAACCCCCACTAATTTCAACACCCCCGAACAGTGAAATTTTTATCGCGAACAGTAGAATTTTATTACATAATCTGAAAGATGAAACCTTGAACTTCACAGGAAAAATACTCCCACTGCTGTGAAAAATCTTTGAAGAAAGTATCAGTTCATTATGTAAAGCCATTATTATAGCATTTTTTCAACTAAAATAGAATTTTCAGGTAAATGATAGCATCAAAGGCATAAACCTTGCTACTTAAAAGAAGCAAAAAGTTCATATTTTTTAATTTTACTAATTAAAAGATGTTATTTAATCCTATGTGTTTAAAATTTTGAAAAAACTACAAAATCCCAATTTGTGACAAAACCTTGAATTTGCTACTCAAATAAGTGATTTAAAAATCACTTATTTCAGTAAGTCCCCTGACTGATTATACATACTATTTTGTTAATGAATGGTTTATTAGGCTTTTGATCAATGCTGTTTACATGTAAATATATATGTTATTCATTTTGTAGGTAAACGTTTCTGTTAAGCTGGGTGCCAGACAGAAAGTTTCCCTTATACAAGGTATCGATGATCCAAAAGAGTTTAAGAAGACACTCAGGACAAAAACAAATCTGCTAATTATCTATGCCAAATCAGGTGATTAAATTTTACCATTTTTCTCTCTCAAGTGGAAATAATTAATATAAACCCAAAATGTTGTCTCTCTCAACAATGCTCAAGTAAAAATATAAACCCCAAATGTTGTACTGAATCATCCATGGATTTATTGTGTAAAGTGCCTATAGCATGTACAGTAAAATTATTGTCAACAGCTTGCAATTTTTAATTAATCATTTTTAGTTAACAATCATGTCGTACATGTTGTATGTTACACAGCTGTTTGATTCCCATTGTTAATTTCAATGCAGGTATCTGTTATGTGAAAATCAATTGCTTTCCAATCAGATATCAATAAACCCCCTTTGAAATTGAAGGGACACTGTTAGATACATAATGTAAAGAATCACTTTGTTATTAGATTAGATACTCTGAACCAGTAATTCTCATCAAAAATAATTTTAAGATACTAACACAAAACTATAATTGTCAAATTTTTTGAATTAATTTAATATTTTAGTAAGACATTACATGTCAATTTTGTTTAATTAATTTGATAGTTTAGTAATGCATTAAATGTCAAATATTTTTAATTAAATATGTTTTCTTCTTTACAGTGCTATTTGTCATGTTTGTTTCCACAATGAATATTACCAGTAATATGTTTTGTTTGGTTATATATGTATTTTTAAAAGTGTTACATCATCATACATGTATAGATAGTCAATTCTTTTTGCATTAAGGTTATCTCTTATATCAATGGCTTATTTCTTATTAGGTGTAATACATGAACCAACATAACATAGTATGTCACATCTGATTTCACTTGAAAATCGTTTAAAAAAAAATATTCCCTTGAATTTTGCAGTTGTAGGAATTAACCTTGCATTTCATTTTCTTAAATGTAATGAAATGCGAGGTAAAAATTTTACTGTAGTACTAGACAGGATAAAACTTTACTCATGCCATTTTTTATTTATTTGAAACAAAATTCTGCACAATATTTTGAAAAATATTATTTTAGCAAAATACTAATACTTAGAAATAAAACAGTGGTAGTAATACTCCTATTAGTTCACCTAACCAGGTGAGCTATTGGTACCCATTAGCGTCCCAATTTTTTCAAAAATCTTCTCCTCATTTGAAGAATTTCAACCAAACTTGGCTAACAGCTTTTCAAGATATCAAGTATGGTTTAAATAGAATATGAGGGTAAAATACAAGTTATTTTCTCTTATACATTGTATCTTGAAAATCATAGCAGAGAAAATCTGATTATGTCAACAATTCTCAAGCAGCTCAACATGTCAAGTTCTACATATTCTTTATTTTCATAATATTCATATTTTTTGTACTCTTTTGTAGTTAATATTGCCCTTCAACAATGATTTGTACACATTTATTGCATTTTTTTTGTTATTTTCTTTAAACTTAATAGATTAAAAGGATTTTTAAACAGTAAAAAAGGTAAGCAAGAAAACAAAGAGCATAGATCTACAATGTAGCTTGATAATTTCTGTTGGTCTACTCTTGTACAATATGTATATGCTTGCTATGATAAAATTGTCTTCACAGTTTTTCTTTGCCTGCTGAGACTGCCCTGATATTTTATATGTAATTACTGTTACAGCTGATTTCATTGAGTGTGTAGAGCAAGGTAGAATCCTTGGTTAGCTTGCTTGTTAGCTGAACTGTGAAGTCATTATTATGTTAGGTAAACTACCCTCCTTTAAGAGTAGACTAGTCAGACAGATAACCTGTCTTTAAGACAAGACTACTTTGAAAGAAGGGTCATATACCTTACATAATAATGACTTCACAGTTTAGCTAATAAGCAAGCAAACAAAGGATTCTACCTTTCCCTACACACTCAATGAAATCAGCTGTAAAATAGTGCATTGAGTCTTTGCTTGAACTGCTTTTAACAGAATATTGATCCTTATGGTAAAAGAAAATTCCTGTTTGTCTTTAAAGTGTATCAGCACAAGTTAGTTAATGATTTTTGTTACAGGCAAAGAGTATGGGAAGCTAAAAAACATGTTTGAAGATGTAGCTGAACAGATGAAGGGTAAAGCCACCCTGGGTCTGGTCGACTGCAGGTAAAATATATTTGTGATTAGCTACCTTATATAAAAAAGATCTAAAATCACACATGAATATTTACAAGACATTGAGCTAATATCTTGATTAAATGCTACAATGCTTTACCTTTATAAATGTTTTTAGAAATAGAACAAGAATTTGTTGAATTATGTCCGGTGTATTTTTCATGGATTATGATTTGCAAACATCCCCATTGAAAAAGGTCATTCTCATCTCAACTTTGAGATACATCTGTTTTGTTTTGAAAACTTAATTTTACATTTAGAAAGAGCATACATGTGGTTAATTAATTGCATCAAACCATACAGAAAATAAGAACTGTTGATTAGAATCTTTTGCCATCCTCCAACTGTCAAATAAAGACTTTCTCTTGAACTGAATTAATGTGCGTATTGTTATGCGTTTACTTTTATACATTGGCTAGGGGTATAGGGGGAGGGTTGAGATCTCATAAACAAATAAACATGCCGCAATTTTGTGCCTGTTCCAAGTCAGGAGCCTCTGGCCTTTGTTAGTCTTGTATGATTTTTAATTTTAATTTCTTGTGTATAATTCAGAGTTTAGTATGATGTCCATTATCACTGAACTAGTATACATATTTTTAAGGGGCCAGCTGAAGGACGCCTCTGTGTGCGAGAGTTTCTCGCTACATTGAAGATCCATTGGTAGTCTTCGGCTGTTGTCTGCTCTATGGTCGGGTTGTTGTCGCTTTGACACATTCCCCATTTCCTTTCTCAATTTTATTAAATTTAACTGTACTAAAAAAAATACTTGACATATGGATGAAACTTTAAGCGAAACCAAAAACATCTGTGGAAGGCTAACAAAATTTCCTACAAAGCAATAGATTCAAAAGGTTAATATGAATATATGTCAATTGTTGATTTATTGATTTCCATTGTAGTGATGCTAAGAAGTTATGTAAGAATCAGAAAGTGTCTCCCAGTACTATAGAAGTAAAACATTACAAGTAAGGATTAAATAATCATCATTTTATGCCCTTTTACTTTAAGGAGTTTTATGTATGGAGTGAAATAAAACAGATTTTACAGAATTTTTATGATAATTGTTAACAGATTCATTATTGTTGTTTTGACCCAGAAGATTTCATTTGAAAAAAAGTTTTGTTAACATGGTTAATTGCAGTATAAAAAGAACAGCTATACATTGTCTCCAAAAATAAATATTGTTCTTGGCTGTGAAGTTAGCTCTAAACTTGATGGAAATTCTTGGCAGATCTTTACATTCTTTATACTGCAACTTGTAAGAATTGTTAAAAATTAAATTGTAAGAAATCTTCATTCTTCTGTGACATCATATAAAAAGACTATAGAAACACATCATCAACATCACAAAAGAAACTAAATATGGTCATTGACTCTATCAAAGTCAAAATATATAATGTCAATTCATTTTTTGACTGCCTAAATAGCCTAGTTGCAATACCATAAACATGACAGTTACACTACTTTTGATCTCAATTAAAAAAGATTTTGTATGTTTTTAGGGATGGATCTTTCAATAAAGAGTATGATAGAAAACTGGTTTCTAAGGTAACCGTATTCATATCATTATATTATATGCATAGATATATTTATAAGAATAGGTACCATTTTTTAATTCAGGAAAGATTATATTTTTGTTGATTCCTAAATTCATCATGATTGTGTTATTCAATTACTGCGGCAAAATCACTAAAGGAAACATTTATTTGGTTGAACACTTTAACCATGGGACACGTATTATCATGAAATAAAAATGAAGTGTTACTTTATGAATGACAGTAAATCAACAACATTATATTTATAAGATAATTATAAATATAATTTTTATTATAATTTATATTTATGCTTCTCACTTAAGCATGTGGCAGGTAGGGGTAAGGGCAAAGACTGGTTGGCTTAGGTCAGTGTGACATTTTTTCCTGCAGACTGTTACATTGGAACAAGTACTTGTGTAAATATTTCTATGCAATTTGACATACTAATCTCTGGTATAATTTTTAAGTCTTTGGTGAACTTTCTGATGGATCCTACAGGAGATATACCGTGGGAGGAAGAACCAACAGCTGGAGATGTTGTACATGTAGAAACTCCAGAGGTATGTCTTGTGATATTTGACATAAATTTAGTCTCTGTAAACCAACAAGTAAATTTAGAGTGTTATCAAAGAATATTGGCTCTTATAAAATAAGGGTGCAGTTAAGTAAACCATTATTAAGGTTACAATAATAAAACAAAGTATTCCAATATAGTCTGATAAGATTTATAAAACAAGTATTGCATGGCATAGATATAAGAAGAGGAGGTATGAGTGCCATGGAGACAACTCTCCATCCAAGTCACAATTAAAAAAAGTAAACTATTATTAGTCAAAGTACGGTCTTCAACACACAGCCTTGGCTCACGCCGAACAGCAAGCTATAAAAGGGCCCCAAAAAATGACTAGTGAAAAAAACATTCAAACAGGAAAACCAATGGTCTAATCTATATAAAAAAAGAAAAACACTTATAAACCACACCAACAAACGGCATCTACTGAACATCATAATCCTGACTTAGGACAGGTGCAAACAATTGCCTGAATATGTTAAATACAATGTTATAAATATAGATTCCTACACTGCAACAAGTGTGTTACTATATTTCTCCACTCGAGACAGTTAAATTTAATTATTTAAAGCGCAAGGCTTGCCAAGCTTTTTAAATAATTAAAATTTAACTGTTGAGAGTGGAGAAATATCGTAATACACGAGCTATAGTGCATGTAGTGTCGGAATCTGTAATGATTTTTGGGATACGATTGCTTTCAAGCAATCTGTAGACTTTTACCATTGACTCAGGGCTCATTCCCTCACGTCAACCGTTTTATTCTTAACATTCAGCAACATCTCAGATTCTTATGATTGTCTTGCTTTAAAAGGTAAAAACAAGCAAAAGGATTGAACATAAACAACTTTCCTGTAATGTTCTTCTCATAATCTTCATGTTTGATTTTTCCCTTGACTTATATGCGTGTTTTTAACAACACGGAAAGTCAGAATTAAGCTGTATTTATATTTAGTGTTTTTATAAATTTAGAAACACGTCAGAGGGAATTCCCCAGTTTTGATAAATGCGAGAGTTCTTTGAATTCCGATAATTCTATTTCTGTCATATAAGTACTGAAGTGGAGTTTTCTATATATATATATATATATTACCGTTATGAAACTGATACTGACTGTACTCTCATTATTAAAGAAATTGAGACTAATTCATCATATCATAAATTAAATAAACGTTCTTGTTCCAAATCGCAAGTCGCGGGTTTGTTTATGTATTAATGCGCATGCGTATAGTTTTCTTGATTTCAAGGGGTATCAGATTGAGTGGTTGTTCTGGATTCCCCGCTTATTAATTAATTTGAAACTCATTGGATTCTTTTTATGACTGCCTGTTATTGAGGGTTTAATATTGTTGTTGCATAATTTAAAATCATATGCATCATTTAAATTAAAATCAATGAAGTTTTACCTATAACACCCCTTTAGCCGAAATGGAGTCTTCCATATTATCGTTTCGAGTTGTCTCCCTTTCAGAAGTATTTCCCGTCAAAATCGTCAAGAAAAAATTAACTCGTTAGATGTCGATAAACATCGTATTATATTATGAACGATCTCAATTTAAACAGAGGAGTGTGTACGGAAGGATTCATGGCCACTGACCCAACTGAGGAAATTGATAATTAAACAGTTAGAAATGGGGTTCCTCCTAGAATTAACAGTGATAAGATGCGAAGTGAATAGTCCGAGATTACTGGGTACAAGTCAAATCGGCACCTGGTCAAATCGGCACCTGGTCAAATCGGCACCCATAGAAAAAGTCAAATCGGCATCTAGTCAAATCGGCACCTATTTAAAAGTCAATTCGCCATCCAATAATATTTGATATAATATATGGGACTGGGAAATGGGGTTCCTCCTAGAATTAATGGTGATAAGATACGAAGTGAATAGTCCGAGATTACTGGGTACAAGTCAAATCGGCACCTGGTTAAATCGGCATCTAGTCAAATCGGCACCTATTTAAAATTCAATTCGGCATCCAATAATATTTGATATAATATATGGGACTGGGACTATTTAAGTTTGTAATTGAAGTATACTAGCATAAAAATCCCCTACGGTCCCAGCTTGTCTGGCAAGGTGAATAGTCGGACATCAGAGTAATCTCGGACTATGAAGTGAAACATCTTCTCTCTCTCTCTCTAATTGACTGCTGTGGAAAGTAAACTTGGAATTGATAGTACACAAATAAAACACAATAAGTACATTGCTCGTACACTTGTATCTGGGATTGGCTATTTTTAAAATTGAGTAAATATTCAGATTTATATTACCTTTGCATGTGCAGTTGAATTAGTTTTGAAAATAATACTATCCAGTTGTGGCCTGGCCTTGCGGTCATAAAACTTTCGAGTCAGTTTTTTTGTACTCATACTCGAAAATCAAGCAATGAAATTGCTTGATTTCTTGTTTCGAGCATGATTTTTGTGCTCCAAGCACTGAGCAAAGTTTTATGCCTTCAAGGCCATAGTCCAAATAATTATGACGTCTTGGAAGGCTATTATAATTATTTTCTTTGAAGCCTTACTTTGACGTCGAAGTAGGGAGTCAAAGAAAAAAAATATAATAGCCTTTCAAGACGTCATAATTATTTGGACTATCAAGGCCAGGGCTGCCAAAAATGCGTGAGACTCATGCATGTTCATGCTTTTTTGCAGCACTATCCTTGGATCTATTTTTTTCCTCTTTGATCTTTTCTATTTTGGCCAAATCTCACGAATTTGCTTAATGAAAAGTTGGCAGAACTGCTATACATGTGTCAATGAAACCTATATGGCAATCGTATCCCTCAGAGCATTCTGCTCTTTGATTTTCACTTCTTTTCAAAGATTTTCAGAAAGTTGTGCTCTATATATGTGACAGCATCAGGCATGGTCGCCTTTTTTCATGACGTCACAATCGAAACCAAGAAATTTTGACGTCATAATCAAATTTCATCTAATCATTTGTCTCACTAGTGAGGAGAAACATTTTCTCACACCGCTCAAGAAATGTGAAAATAGCACAAAAGTTAGAGAAACAGTAATTCACACTGTGGTTAGCTAAAAATATTTTCAAGGGATATATTTCTTCTACAGTTTTCCTGGCAGTAAGCCAATTTATGAAAACCATGTTCACAAGTTAAGCTATTTATACTTCCTGTTATTTATAAACAAATTGAATAGGATCAAGTACAAATTGACCATTTAAGTTTTAACATAATAAATATTGTTGTATTTTTTCAGCAATTTGGTAAACTATTGAAGCAAAAAAAGAAAATACTAGCTATGTTTTATGCTCCATGTAAGTAGATATAGAAAAATTGGTTTATAAAATTTTATACAAAAAACAAAAACCTTGCCCCAACAAAGACAATTTCACTAAATTACATGAGGAATCCCACTGCATATAAAGAAACATTTTTTTTTAACCTGTCACCTGTTGCTATATTTTTTTTAATCAGTTCTAATTAGAGCTCATTGTCATGATTATAGTTGAAAATTATTATTTGTTTATTTATAGTAAAAATTTTCCAAATGAAAGATTACGCTTTTGTCAGTACATCAATAGTACTATTATTATAATGTTTACTTAATTAATTCACTATATTGTAGGGTGTGGATTCTGTAAGAGAATGAAACCAGATTTTTCTGCTGCAGCCACAGAACTTAAAGGAAAAGTGGTGGGTAATATTGAAAAAAGTAGATAGATTTTGTTTTATTGTTTTATTGTTTTATGATTAGAACAATGTATGGCATGTATGGGGTTTATGTCAATGATACAGCAAACCAGCAACACAAATAACCAAAAGAAATCTAGATGCCAGCATACAGATCTTCAAAAATATATAAAAAGTTGTCTATACAATATGTTGAGCACTATATCTTCTCCATTCTAAAAAATTCTAAGAATAAATTAAACAATCAAAAATATGCCATCAACAACAATTTAAGCTCAACTGAAAAAAAAATAATTTTCTGGTAGTAAAATGTATTGATATACATGCATTTAAGAAATAATTCGTTCAAGCCATTGACTTGTTCGAAATTTTCATATGGCGTGGGCCATGATATTTGAATTTTATCCTATGGTTTTTGATATTGTAATGACTTTTTAGTGTATTCTTATGTATTTCTATTTTATTTGTTTACAGGCACTTGCTGGTATTGATGTAGATAAGCCCCATCAGATGCCCCTACGTGCTGAATATAACATAACAGGTTTTCCAACTATCTACTATTTTGAGTATGTACTTTTGCACACAGCTTAAGAATATCACTTTTACTTATAGTATCTTATTCACAAGCTTGTCACTAAATATATATATTTCTTACTAAAAGTAGCAGTAGTATAAAAATACTGTAAACCAAATTAATTTCATGCATACTATATTTAGTGTAAAAATCTCTCTAGCCAACTTAGCGCTAATTAATTTTTTCGCAATATTATTATATTCTTGATCTATTTATACAAGGAAAGATCCAAGTTTCACATATTCTGGACAATTTAATTTCAAAATTTTTAATTATAAAAACAGATTATTTGTCTACTTGTGATATTCACCAAAATAAATTGTTCGCTAAAATGACTTGGTTTACAGTATGCAATCTTCACTTTGGCTTTATGTAACTTAACTTTCCTTAATCATGTTAATGTTGTATGGAAATAGGAAAGAATATGACATCTTTTCATAAATTATTTTGCTTTGATACAAAGGCTATTTATAGTATTGCTTAATGGTACATTATTGTCTCACGTCAATGAAGTCCAAAAAGATAGACTAAGGCATGCTGTTTTCAGGCAGGGACGTCTGTCGTCGCTGTGTCAATTATACTTTAGAATGAATCACTAATGTTAAATCATTTGCACCTCACATGTCCAAGAATTGCTTACTTTCCAACATTTGCATAGTTAACACATGAAAATTTGTGATAAGTTCAGTTTAAGATGAACCATTAATATTAAGTCAACACTATTTGGTATGCATTTGTACTGTATCTTGATTTGTAGATGTGAGTTACATTTTTGTTCCTTCAGTTATAGCTATGTTCTAAAAGTTTCCTGATTTTTTAAAGGAACAAAATTGACAAGTTAGGAAAATCAGAATTTTCATTGTTGTTTTATGATGTAGAATTTGACATTTGTTTTGACATAACTTTGTTTCAAGCATTTGTTCATTATGCAGCTTATCAAGTAAGAATCATTTATTTGCATTTTAGTTGTTGTTATGTTTTAAATATTTTGATGGAAATAGATTTCTGTTGTCAGCATGCTGCGCAGATGATATTTTTGTTTCCAAAATTGGTATATTTTTATTTAGTTATTGGGTCATGTTTCTTGAAGGTTTTGCACTAAATTTTAATATTATAAACAACACTTGCTATGTTTTAATAATTTAGATTAAAGAATTCATTTATATTGAAGAAAAAAAATGATTAAATTATATATCCTTGAAGATATTACATGTTTGATTTCTTAGACACAAAAAAAGGCATTTAAACATGCATATGAAAAGTCATATTTTTTGTTTGCTTTGAAATCTGTAATAGTTATTCTCCTCATTTACCAAATATTTGATATTGTTTCATATGTTTTGAGTCTATAACAGTATTAAGCAGTTACAGAAATTACAGTTACATGAACAGTGTACTATCCACAACCATGTTTTACCTAGATGAATACACTAAATACGCTACATTTTTTTTCTAATTTAAATTAGTCAACAGATCGGTGACCTTTATCAGATCTGTTGACTTATTATTTTTTCATATGGATGATAACTTTTTAAATCAGATGGAATATTTGTAGACATTTCTATTTCAAGAATTCTGCAATTGGAAGTAATCTCAGAAATTGTGTATCAACATTGAAAAATGTTAAATTAATTCTTGCACTACGAATTTGTTATCTCTAGAAATGAATCAGTTTATAATAAGGATAAACGTTCTTTCAACTTGCTTCATAATGACCCATTGATTTTTCTGTCTTTAAAATCTTATAATGAAATAAATACTTACATTACATCAGCTTTATGTTTGGTCACTTCAAATAGTTTTTCTTATTTAGCTTTGAAACAGATTTGAGGTTTCCTAGTATGTATGAACAAATTTTCAGAAACCACTATATACAAAGTTTTGTATAATTCATTCCAGAGTTATATTCCTTGTTGAAAGAGACAATAACTGAATTTGACAAATATTTGTTTTTTATTTTACAAATAGCTTGGTTTGCTAAACCATTTTCATATTTAAATGGTGGGGTAAATTTCCTTTTATTTAAAAATTTATATATATATATATATATATATACTAATATTCTTTTCACTTCACATTGGAGTTAATATGCATTCTTACCAGGTTAGCCACACACACTTAAGTTATCTTTTCTGTTGTTCTGTATATGGAAACAGTTTGATATTACCCTGACTTTGTCATGTATCATTGTCGGCTGACTGGCTGTTTGTTGCCTTTATGTATATATTTAATTTAATGAAGAGAATGATATGTTGTCAATAAGTAGATCCAATTTGTGACCTACCTGTTACAGTACATAAGTTGTGTTGCTCCTTTTTTGGTCAAAAGTAAAGGCACTAGTAAATTAATGTAGAAGATGAAACATGTGGAAAAAAGTTAATCAATGAGTATTCTTTTTAAATATAAGGAGTTTTCCTTTTGTAATATTAATGATTGAAAATGTACAGCATATTGAGTTCTCATTGGATATTGACTTAATACTTTGAAATTAATGAATAAGTTTTGTTTTATTTACAGAAATGGCAAGAAGAAATTTTTATATGGAGGTGAAAATACCAAAGATTCAATCATAGAATGGTGTTTAGAGTAAGTAAAGTACAATTGTGTTAGCTTATTTCACAGAGCTTTAGGAAAGCACTATTGTTTTAGATATATTAGGTTCTCTTAATTAGTAGATGAAATTTCAACAAATACTATTCCAAAATGTCAAAAAATAAAAATTAGAGGTGAAAAAAAAATAAGAAAAAGGATTTGACTTCATCAGAAATTCTGCCAATCTGGATCTAAAATAATTGAAAAGGGGATCTGATACATAGACATACACATTGATTATCTACATACAGAATAGTATAAAACAAATAAACATAAACTCTGATGGGTGTTTAACTAAATATAAAAAAATATATACAAAACAATTGAAATGCACATATAAAACATGAAACAAAAGAAACGAAAGTTCTCTTGATAGAAATACTTTACACTGTAAACTATAAACATGCTAACCAATCTTCTTGTAACTGGTTATTGGGTACACTCCATTTACAGGATCCTATCAAAACAAAACTGAGAAAGGACATATATGATTTAAGATAATACAACAGTAAAAATGAATAAAACCAGATCTTTCTATCTTCAACTTTTATTCTCTTTTTATCTACAAGAACTCATTATAGAAATAATTATATTTTTGTTTTGCAGTCCTAAACCCCCAGCAGAGAAGAAAAAAGAAGCTGAATGGGCTGATGAGGAATCAGATGTTGTACATTTAACAGACAGTACCTACGATGATTACTTAAAAAACAATCCATCAGTCTTAGTCATGTTTTATGCTCCATGTAAGTAGGATTATGGCTAGCCATATATGTATTTATCATGTTTTATGCTCCATATAAGTAAAATTATGACAAACCTTAACTGTCTTAGTCATGTTTTATGCTCCTTGTAAGTAGGGTTATAGGAAGCCTTATATGTCTTAGTCATGTTTTATGCTCCATGTAAGTAATTATAGGAACCTTAAATGTCTAAGTCATGTTTTATGCTCCATGTAAGTAGGGTTATAGGAAGCCTTAAATGTCTTAGTCATGTTTTATGCTCCATGTGAGTAATTATAGGAAGCCTTAAATGTCTTAGTCATGTTTTATGCTCCATGTGAGTAATTATAGGAAGCCTTAAATGTCTTAGTCATGTTTTATGCTCTATTTAAGTAATTATAGGAATCGTTAAATGTCTTAGTCATGTTTTATGCTCCATGTAAGTAATTATAGGAAGCCTTAAATGTCTTAGTCATGTGTTATGCTCTATGATAGTAATTATAGGAAGCCTTATATGTCTTAGTCATGTTTTATGCTCCATGCAAGTAATTATAGAAATCCTTAAATGTCTTAGTCATGTTTTATGCTCCATGCAAGTAATTATAGGAATCCTTAAATGTCTTAGTCATGTTTTATGCTCCATGTAAGTAATTATAGGAAGCCTTAAATGTCTTAGTCATGTTTTATGCTTCATGTAAGTAATTATAGGAAGCCTTAAATGTCTTAGTCATGTTTTATGCTCCTTGTAAGTAAAATTATGGCAAGCCTTAAATGTCTTAGTCATGTTTTATGCACCTTGTAAGTAGGGTTATAGGAAGCCTTAAATGTCTTAGTCATGTTTTATGCTCTATGTAAGTAATTATAGGAAGCCTTAAATGTCTGTGTCATGTTTTACGCTCCATGTAAGTAATTATAGGAAGCCTTAAATGTCTTAGTCATGTTTTATGCTCCTTGTAAGTAAAATTATGACAAGCCTTAAATGTCTTAGTCATGTTTTATGCTCTTGTAAGTAGGGTTATAGGAAGCCTTAAATGTCTTAGTCATGTGTTATGCTCTATGATAGTAATTATAGGAAGCCTTAAATGTCTTAGTCATGGTTTATGCTCCTTGTAAGTAGGGTTATAGGGTTATAGGAAGCCTTAAATGTCTTAGTCATGTGTTATGCTCTATGATAGTAATTATAGGAAGCCTTAAATGTCTTAGTCATGGTTTATGCTCCATGTAAGTAATTATAGAAAGCCTTAAATGTTTTAGTCATGTTTTATGCTCCTTGTAAGTAAAATTATGGCAAGCCTTAAATGTCTTAGTCATGTTTTATGCTCCTTGTAAGTAGGGTTATAGGAAGCCTTATATGTCTTAGTCATGTTTTATACTCTATGTGAGTAATTATAGGAAGCCTTAAATGTCTTAGTCATGTGTTATGCTCTATGATAGTAATTATAGGAAGCCTTAAATGTCTTAGTCATGTTTTATGCTCCTTGTAAGTAGGGTTATAGGAAGCCTTAAATGTCTTAATCATGTTTTATGCTCTATGTAAGTAATTATAGGAATCCTTAAATGTCTTAGTCATGTTTTATGCTTCATGTAAGTAATTATAGGAAGCCTTAAATGTCTTAGTCATGTTTTATGCTCCATGTAAGTAATTATAGGAAGCCTTAAATGTCTTAGTCATGTTTTATGCTCCATGTAAGTAATTATAGGAAGCCTTAAATGTCTTAGTCATGTTTTATGCTCTATGTAAGTAATTATAGGAATCCTTAAATGTCTTAGTCATGTTTTATGCTCCTTGTAAGTAATTATAGGAAGCCTTAAATGTCTTAGTCATGTTTTATGCTCCTTGTAAGTAAAATTATGACAAGCCTTAAATGTCTTAGTCATGTTTTATGCTCCTTTTAAGTAGGATTATTGGAAGGTTATAGGTTATTCAAAATTAATTAACCTTTATATTATTTGTATCTTTTAAGAGGGGATGTTCCAAATTTTTTTTCTCGAAAACAATAGGAGGTTACATATAATTCCCTAACAAATTCTATATCAATTATTTATGACCAGTTCTGTTATGGTAAGCATGCTCTTTGTGTGACTTAATTAGTTAATAAATGTACTTAGATGGAAATGAAGACTAATGCAAATTGTCCTTGTCCTTGGTGTATGGGAATGCCACAATTTAATGTCACATTTTAGGATGGGTTAACAAATTAGAGTATGTGTGTTATCACTTGCTAATATCACATTATAGTGTTACTGTAACACAAGAAATGTATTGCAATTTGGGATATAGATAACATTAGATAACATGCCTCAACCATCAGTAACATTTAGTTTTTTTGAAACCAACTAAGCTTTTAATTTTTCACAGTTTTTGCAAGAAGAATATAGATGGCAGTAAATTGGCAAAACTTAGATCCTCCCTTAATATCAAGGATATTAAAATCGTGAAAATAATGCACTGTGATGTGGTTGAGCAGGAAATTAAAAAAAGTATCCAGGAAAATAAATTGGTTAACAGTAAAGTCAACAGGAATGAGTGTTCTTTATAATTGTTTAAATAATCTGTTCATTATAGGGTGTGGTCATTGTAAGCAGATGAAGCCAGAATATACAGAAACAGCTAGTAAGATGAAAGAACAAGGTGTAAGTAAAAACAACTTCATTTTTTTTTTAAATTATATTATAATAGAGAGGTAAAAGATACCAGAGGGACACTAAAACTCATAAATTACAAATAAACTGACAACGTCATGACTAAAAAAGAAAAAGACAAACAAACAAACATTAGTACATAAAACACAACATAGGAAAATAAAGACTAAGCAACACAAACTCCACTAGAAACTGGGGGTGATCCCAGGTACTCTTGAAGGGTCAGCAGATCCTGCACTACGCATGCTCATTTTAATACAAACATATTAAATATATATTTACAATTACTTTGAATACAGCAAACTTCAGTAAATAACAATCTAAGTTATTTTGAGTATTATAAGTAAAACCAAAAAATACTTTTGAATATTATGTAAATACTATAAAAAGATAATAAGTTTGGTGCGTTTTATATTCAAACTTTTACTTCATTGGGAAAATTTGGAAATTTGATACTTTGATATTTCCATGCTTAAATACATTACCTATGTTATAAAACTGATAAAATAACTTGGTGCAAAGAAGACTTTTACAGGCCAAACACAAATAAAGTATTCACAAAAATAAAGTGGTTTACAGTACCTAACACACTTACACACTAAAACATTTACATATTCAAAATTGTGTATGTACAATGCTTTTATAATGCATGCAATTATTAATACAGATTGAAGGAACTTTAGCAGCTGTAGATGCTACACAACATAAAACTGTTTCAGATAGATATAAAATTCAGGGATTCCCCACAGGTACTTTATATTTCATTATAATGTTATTCTAATATCATGTATAGTTCTTGAAACACAAATTAGGCATAATATATTTTCCTTTGTGTTGTTAATTTGTTCAGGAAAAATACCAAAGCCGATAGATTTATAAGTCATTGACTGAAATCAAATTTTTTTACTTTTATAATTTGAACTCATACAAATGTTTTAGCACTTATAACTCTAGAATTTTTTTGCAATGTTTTTATAAATATAAAATTTGAAGATTATAAATTTAAAAAGCATTTTTGACAAAAACAATTGTATTTACAGTATGTTTCTAATATAGTTCTAATTCATTTTACTTTACCATGCTCGTGAGGGTGTACTTGACATCAATCTCAATTGACTACTATGGTCAGTTTTCTTAACTAAGGCTGGTGGTTTTCCCTGGCCACTCTGGCTTCATTCATGTTTTAAAACTGGCGGCCACGAAATAGCCTAAAAGTGGTGTTTAAAAGTGGTGTTAAATCAAATCTTCATTTACTTGCTAATCATGTAAAATAGATTATTTACTTCTAACTGTACTAATTTACTGAACCATTGTTATTTCATCTTTTCAGTTAAATATTTCAAGTAAGTATTCATTCTTAATTTTCTTTCTTTGATGTTTTTTTTTTTTATATATAATTATATGACTTATATAATTATGCTATTGAATTAATATAATGAGATATAAATCTAGAATAAAAAGGTTCATCATCATAACCTTCCTGTTTTTTATTGAAGTTTCTTTCACATTTTTATGAAATATTTTTGGTATATATACATTGTAGTTTGATTTCCTTTTGTGCATGTTTATAAGTAAAAGAATGTATTTTCTTTGAAAATACTTGCTTTATTTAATTTAAAAAAAAATACTTCCTATATTTCATTAGAATTATTTTGGTATATATACTTTGGTTTCGATTTGTACATGTTTATGACTAAAAGGATATTTTTCTTTGAAAAATACTTTAATACTATATTTCATAAAAAAGATATTCTAGTACATTGTATTTTAAATGTTTCTAATGAAAAATTTCCCATTTTAATGCTACATTTTATATGCATATGCATAAAATTGAGAAAGGGAATGGGGAATGTGTCAAAGTGACAACAACCCGACCATAGAGCAGACAAGAGCCTAAGGCCACCAATTGGTCTTCAATGTAGCAAGAAACTCTAGCACCTGTAGGCGTCCTTCAGCTGGCCCCTTAAAAAATATGTATACTAGTACAGTGATAATGGACTTCATACAAAACTCCAAATTATACACAAGAAACTAAAATTAAAAATCATACAAGTCCAACAAAGGCCAGAGGCCTGTTATTCTATCTGTATACATCCCTAATACATGTACTGTATTATGATTTTATTTTTATAGGGATGGTGAATTTGCCTTTGATTTTAATGAAAGGACAGGAGAAAAAATTCTTGCATTTATGAAAGAGTAAGTAATTTTTATGCCCCACCTACGATAGTAGAGGGGCATTATGTTTTCTGGTCTGTGGCTCCATTCGTCTGTCCATCCGTCCGTCTGGTTCCGTTCGTCTGTCCAGGTTAAAGTTTTTGGTCAAGATAGTTTTTGATGAAGCTGAAGTCCAATCAACTTGAAACTAAGTACACTTGTTGCTTATGAGATGATCTTTCTAATTTTTAAGCCAAATTAGACCTTTGACCCCAATTTCACGGTCCACTGAACATAGAAAATGAAAGTGGGAGTTTCAGGTTAAAGTTTTTGGTCAAGGTAGTTTTTGATGAAGCTGAAGTCCAATCAACTTGAAACTTAGTACACTTGTTGCTTATGATATGATCTTTCCAATTTTAATGCCAAATTAGATCATTTCCCAATTTCACGGTTCATAGAACATGGAAAAGGATAGTGCGAGTGGGGCATCCGTGTACTTTGGACACATTCTTGTTAAAACCTTTGTTATTGAACAATTAGAACTGACAAACAAAATCGTTACTGCCGTTTCCATACTTTCTGTTCCTTATATGTTTTGGTTTCGATACAGACTTTTTAAATTTACCAATTAGTGAAACAATACCAAACACTTTTTTGTTGCATATAATGCCCTTATTTTCATGATTGTAAAAATGATTGAATAAAATAAAAGTGAAAATGTTGATGTCCATTAAAACCCAAGACCATAAAGAACACCAGATAATTTGTTTGCTTGTGGGAATTAGTATTGAACACAAATTTTATAATATAAAAATGTTTTGAATTGTACGAAACAAGTCATTGGTCCTAAATCACTATACTTGGTAGATGTATCTTCAGGGACTGATTGTCCTCTAGGAAAAGGAAAGACTGAATGCTGGACAGCAGAAATGTAACATACTACTTTTTTTCAATCAATTTGAAAGAGAATTAAACATTTTTAATTGACAGAAAATCTCTTCTTTAGTCTAAAAGAACTTTGAATACTTCAATAGGGTTGTTCAACAACCTAATGTTTGAATCAAAACTATCTTAAGTATATTTTATGTTTTATATTTCAGTCCAAAGGAACCCCCACCACCACCACCACCAGAGGCTAAATGGGAAGAAGTGGAAAGTGATGTCTTACATCTTAGTGATGACACTTATAAATCTGTTCTCAAGAAGAAAAAACATGCTTTAGTTATGTTTTATGCTCCATGTAAGAAAATTTTACTTTGAAAATTAACTCTGTTCTGAAATTAACACTATTTTTATTCCCCCCGCCATAGCAGAGGGGACATTAAGTTTAACCCTTGTCGGTTTGTCTGTCCTTCTGTCTGTCCAAATGTACATCCGAAATTGGTTTCCTTTCTCTAACTTTAGTTTGCCTCTACATAGTGTTATAAAACTTATACACAATTCTTATAACCCCAAAACATAAATCTAGTTTGAATTTTGGTGGAGTCACTTTAACGGTTCTAGAGTTATGCCAAACAAGTTAACAAGCCAAAAACTACCATGAGTCTAGATTCATGACAGATGATTTCAAGCAGAACCATAAGAATGAAGATCAACTCTAAATTCTTTAATAGTCATTCCCGGGAATATTATTTTATCTAGAGTTATGCATCTTTATAAATTGAAAAATTACTAAATTAAATTATTGTGACCAAATGTTATGAAAATTATACATAATGCTTATTACCACATCATATTTGAATTTTGGTGTTGTCACTTTTACTGTTCTAGAGATATGCCCATAAACAAATGGAGAAATTGCTGAATGTTTTGTTTCTGTTCTCTTACTTAAGTTTACTTCAACGAAATGTTATGAAGTTTAAACACAATACTTAGTACCACAAAATTCAGATCAAGTACATATTAAGGTAAGAGTCACTTTTACTGTTCTTCAGTTATGTCCCTTTATAACTTTATATGTTATACAAGCAGGTGCATCATCAGTGTCCCATTGGCACATTCCCAATTGCAATTTTTATACTATCATTTCTTTGTATATAAGTATAATTCAGATTATGGATTGTAGTCATATCTGCTCATCACCTTAAAAAGTGGCAGATGCTAGCAGTCACTCTTTTAACTATACGTGTATCAGTATATAATATATCTTCAGGGTGTGGTCATTGTAAGAAAGCTAAACCAGAATTTATGGCAGCCGCAGCTAGATTTAAAGATGATGGAAAGGTAGGGCTTATTGGCAAGGTTTGCAATCTTCCTTTAAATAGAATCAGTTATTTTTACATATGAATAAAAGGGGATGTAGAGGAACATCAATACAACAGCCACAATACTACACAAGATATCAGTTGACTATAGGAGTTAATCATCATATCTTTAACAATAGATAGCTGTCTATTCAACACTGGTATATAATTGACCAAATTTCACAAACATTATTTTAAAGATATCTGAATTTTCATAAGTTAATGTATCTTGTAGAATATACTATAAACAACTCATCTATGATGTTATATGAAATAAAGTAAATAGCATTTTTAGCAGTGGATTGTTTTGTTTACATAAATGTCTCCACAGTGTTTTTACAGTACATACATCATTATCTGTACTGTGTCTGGTAATATTTCTAGTTGTAGCAGTGGATTGTACACTGTCTGTTCAACATTTTAGGTACCATTTTTCAGTATTGAATTGTACATTATACATCAATGTCTGTACATAGATATAAGAAGATGTGGTATGAGTGCCAATAAGACAACTTTCCATCCAAGTCACAATTTATAAAAGTGAATCATTATAGGTCAAAGTACGGTCTTCAACACAGAGCCATGGCAAACACTGAACAGCAAACTTTGAAGGGCCCTAAATATAACTAGCGTAAAACCATTCAAAAGGGAAAACTAACAGTCTAATCTATATCAAAAACGAGAAACGTCTGTCATGTCTGTTCATTATTTCAGGTAGCATTTTCAGCAGTAGATTGTACAGTACATACAACTATCTGTACTACAAATGAAGTAACAGGATATCCTACCTTGAAATACTTTAACTATGGTAAAAATCCACAGAATTATATGGGAGGTAGAGAGGTATGTAAACTATTTTATAGAGTTTTCTCCCTTACATACATCAAAAAGTGTACTACAAATTGATGATTATATATGAAGTTATAATTTCCTGGATATAACTTATAAAAACAGACAGCAAAATAAGGTAACAAGCTAAAAATCATCATGAGTATGACAGATGATTTTAATGAGGACCATAATATTATTTCTAAATTTCTAATTGGATTAAACTGAGGATGAATAATCGCATACTTTGTATGCTCTAAAAGCAACAAGTGTGTCCTTTGTCTGAAATATGAAAATGAACCATACTTCAAAGATTAAAGACATGTTTTTATTTGTACAGCAGTATGATAAAGATTATCTTTCACTTATACTTTGTTTAACAGGAGGCAGATTTTGTCAACTTTATGAATGACCCACAAAATCCTGGTGCAGCTCCATCCCAACCCCCTCCTGAGGCCCCAGAGGAGCAGTGGAAGGAAATAACAGGTTACAGAAACATACATTTTCCAACAACTAGTTCATTTGATTCATTTTTAAAAGAGCATAACTCAGTCCTAGTTATGTTTTATGCACCATGTAAGTATTCAAATAAGATGTAATTCTGCATACAGGTATAGTATTTGATAGAGGGAAAAGAAAGATTTATTCACTTTCTTTGAGTGTGCTTTTAAATAGTTTTGTATTTCTTGCCTACTGACCTAAAAATATGGCAGTTTTCACTATAAAAAAAAGCATACTGTACAAATGCATTTAAATGGCAACTAATCTGAAGTAATCAATTCCAAGTTATAGAACAGATAAAAGGATGCTATTCTGTTCCATTGTCAAGTGCATTAATGATTTGTCTTGAATTAACACATCATATCTTTACATTCCTTAACATGGAAGTGATAGTTGTAATTTATTGTCGAGCCTGCAACTTCTGTTGCAGAAAGCTCGACATAGGGATAGTGATTCGGCGGTGGCGGCGGCTACAGCAGCGGCGGCAGTGTTAGCTCACTTCTTAAAAGCTATATATTTTAGAAGGTGGAAGACCTAGATGTTTCATATTTTGTATATAGATGCCTCATGTTACGAAGTTTCCGTCAGTCACATGTCCATTGTCCTTGACCTAATTTTCATGGTTCAGTGACCACTTGAAAAAAAGTTCAGATTTTTTGTAATGTTAAATTCTCTCTTACTATAAGTAAGAGGATAACTATATTTAGTATGTGCATACCTTGCAAGGTCCTCATGCCCGTCAGACAGTTTTCACTTGACCTCGACCTCATTTCATGGATCAGTGAACAAGGTTAAGTTTTGGTGGTCAAATCCATATCTCAGATACTATAAGCAATAGGTCTAGTATATTCGGTGTATGGAAGGACTGTAAGGTGTACATGTCCAACTGGCAGGTGTCATCTGACCTTGACCTCATGTTCATGGTTCAGTGGTTATAGTTAAGTTCTGGTGTTTTGGTCTGTTTTTCTCATACTTTATGCGATAGGTTAACTATATTTGTTGTATGGAATGATTGTAAGGTGTACATGTCTAGTGGGCAGATGTATTCTGACCTTGACCTCATTTTCATGGTTCAGTTGTCAATGAAAGTTAAGTTTTTGAGTTTTGGTCTTTTTATCTAATACTAAATGTCATAGTCAACTATATTTGGTGTATGGAAATATTTTATGATCTATATGTCAGTCGTTTAGGTTTTATTTGACCTTGACCTGGTTTTCACGGTTCATTGCTCAGTATTAAGTTTTTGTGTTTTGGTCTATTTTCTTAAACTATAAGCAATAGGTCAACTGTATTTGTTGTTTGAAAGCATTGTTAGCTGTACATGTCTGCCTGGCATATGGTTCATCTGACCATGACCTCATTTTCATGGTTCATTGATAAATGTGTAGTTTTCTTGGTTAATGTTGAGTTTATGTGACAGTCGTAATAAAGCTTTATATTTAGGAGTATCAACATAATATCAATGATTAGTAGAGAAGGCGAGACATTTCAGTGTGTGCACTCTTGTATTATATTTTATTTAGGGTGTGGACATTGTAAAGCTATGAAACCAGCTTATGCTGAAGCAGCTTCTTTACTTAAAGACCAAAATGTAAGTTATTAAGATTAAACTAACATTTTATTCCACACTTAGGGGCATTATGTTTTTTGGTCTGTGCGTCCTTTCGTTCATTTGTCTCTCTGTCCCATAGCAGGTTAAAGTTTTTGGTTGAGGTAGGTTTTGATGAACTTGAAGTTAAATCAACTTGAAACTTAGTACACATGTTTCCTATGATATGATGTTTCTAATTTTAATTCCAAATTAGAGTTTTGACCCAAATTTCACAGTCTACTGAACATATAAAATGATAGTGCAAGTGAAGCATCGTGTACCATTGACACATTCTTGTTTTAAGAAAGATTGAAACTATTGTTGTAATTCTTTTGTAAGATATTCACCTCACACAACCACTGAGGATGAAGACATGTTAGCCCCTTAATCTATATATGATATAGTTGTCGAACTTCTCATGTCAAAAACAATATGAAACAACCATTTGTTTGTGAAGCAGTTTTTCCAGTAGTTATGTAATACGTGATGTCAATTTTGCTGACTATCTTGGTCATATGAAGTCTAAGTTAATTAGGGTATTTACCATCTCAGTCTCATAAGTGGTTCAACGACACTTTAATTTGCAGTAAAAGAAGTTTTAGAAAATAATTTAGTATTACTTTTAACTTTCATTTTAGGTAGATGGAGTTTTAGCTGCTGTTGATGCTACGATAGACAGTCAGATTGCTGGCCAATATAAAGTTCAAGGTTATCCTACAAGTAAGTTGGAAGCTACATAGATAAAACTCATTTCTTCAGTTAGGGCATTGTGATCCATTATGTTTTAGATGTACTTTTAATTCATTGTTATTCAAAGTATAATAAATTTTTTGGGCATCATGAATTTTGAAACCATGATTGTATAGATGTTCAAAAAAAATATTTCCTGAAGTTTTATTTGAACAATATGTTGTCTTTTCTCTCTCCTTTGGTTATTGTCAGTATATTTACTTTCTTTAAATAATATTAAGATTAAGGTGGTTCCTAACACTACAGGGAGATAACTCTGTAAAAACAGCTAAATGTTTTAATTACGTTATGTTGTTAAGGGAATATTGAGCTTCTCAATTATCAAAACTAGTGTTTGTCAAACTGCTATATAACCAGTGTAATTTTTCTGACAAAACGGTTGGTTCAAAATTTTTTATTTTTTTATATTTTTGTTAAAGGGTCAAAGTAAATACTTTCACAAAATTTTATGAAAATTAAACGAGCCAAATTAATTTAAGTGAAAGTGTTGGGTACCACCTTTTAAAAGAATTAAGTTATGATAAGAAAAATTAGTGAATTAAAACCAACAAAACACAGAAATTTAAGTAACACTAATGATGAATTTGACTTGAATATCATTGGTAAATGATTATTACCAATAAAGTTACAGTCAATTTTCTAATATTTTTTCATGAAATACATCTGACCAGGTTTTATTAACAACATATGTAAATTTGAAGATTTTCTGCTCGTCATGTTTATGTTTACTTGTATTTGCATTTATATTTTCTTTTGCTTCCTTTTCAGTAAAATATTTTAAGTAAGTATTATTCATACATTTTCCTTCAGGATTCAAAATTACATATTGATTTTAATTTTTAATCACTCAAGATTAGCATATGACATAGATAAATGGGGTGCATTGCATTTGCGCCAATTTTTAAAAAATCTAATCTTTCTTTTGCTCCACAAGGTTACATTTCATTTGCACCAAAAAAATAAAACTACATTTGCACCATTCTTCATGTCATGCAAAAAATTTAATGGAAAAGTTTCAAATATTAATTGCTACATCGTGAATAAGATTGTTTAATATTCATTGCTACATATATTGTGAATAATTATTTCTATAGTATTCTCTATGGGCACAATGGTGAAAAATTTTACATGCATGTACATGTGTAGGCAAATTTAGTGATCAAAATATAGGTATTTCTTGAAGTAGATAAATTTATTAATTCGTTTTAAGATAAATATCTTTATATACATTTATTTTGATTTACAGAAACGGTGTAGAATCATTTGAATATTCAGGAGGCAGAAAAGTGACAGATTTGGTTAGTTTCATGAAAAAGTAAGTAATTTTAATCAGATACTTGTAAGAAGAACAGTGTTAAAGCCATACTTCATGTTTCTAGACAAAAGGAAAGACTTTGATCATTGTTTTTTTCATTTTTTCTGACCGTTATATTTCCTTACATGCATATATAAAGACAAATTTAAGGAAATTCAAAGATGATGTATCAACAAATGATTTTTGCCAAAAAAGTGAGACTACATTCAAGAGGCGTGGGCGCCAGAGTCCACAAATATTCACTTTGTGGTTAAAGATTTTGAAATTTTAATAACTTTCTTAAACTATCCCAGGGATCTCCATGGCCTGTTTAACGATGGGGCTCCGCCATCGTTCAAATGTCTTGCGCCAGCGTTCAAAACTGTGATCGTTTTTATAGCCTGACACCATTTTTTTAGCAATTATAATCAAATGCATATAATCATGAATTGCATAACCTTCAGGCTTTCTTTATAGTATAATCCAGTTCTAACGCCTGAGGGATATCCGGATTAAGATCGCTAATCACTTGTACCTGAGCTTGTACAGGTAGATCAACAAAGCAGACAGGAGAATATTATCTGAAGATAGACGATTCATTTGTTGAATTATCTAATTAAGTTTCCGCAAATGCTTATGATAATTCAGATTTAAAAAATAAATTAATTGTCCAGTTACAAAGTTTAACAAGTAGAACACTTGCTTTTATTTTGACTTACGCAATCAGCATCCCCCTTTTTAAGAAGTACAAAATAAGACGTAAAACAGTAATTATTATTTCATCGCAAATAACTCGAGTACAGCTGTATTGTAATGATAATATAGAATTACTTTAAGTTAAAAAGTAAAAACTTTTAATATTTCCTGTAAATAAATATCGTATCGTAATTCCGACTTCATTTCGTAGTTTACAATAAATTGATACATCCGCGTTTCCGGTTTCTATTCAGACTCGAAATATGCATGTTGCATATAGCATTGATTTGCTAGATAAAGTCATTAAAAACCTTTTCATTTGACAACGTTCGCTTTACAAATCTTTTAACCTTTTACATAACCCGTACATAACCCGTACGACTCGTTTTGTCGTTGCTGCAAACCAGCCATACCGGTAATGGGTTAATGAATTCTGAATTTGACAATGTCCGTCAAAAATAAGCTGCACATGAATTTTAACCCCCATTACAATTACCAAAAATAGCAAGAAAACTACATTGGGACCTTCGTGATAGCTATTGGTCATTCTCGACTAAGGGAAAGAGAGGGGTCATGAGGGCTTGGCCTGTGAAGGGTTACAAACGGCAATTATTGAAAATATATATACTTTTATATAGTATTTATAATGAAAATTCAAATAAATATAATTTAAATAAGCAATGAATTAGCATGTTCACCTATCCTTATGTGGAGGGATGAAATACTTTCGATCGCGCTACACTGTACGGCGTAGATACGGTTTATGATGGTGAAAGTTCCTCCATCGTTCAATTTTCATCCATGGAGATCCCTGCTATCCTGTATTTCTACCAAACTAGGACAGAAGCTTGTTTATGATCATAAGATAGTTTCCAGAAGTAAATAATGTAAAAAAACAAATCCTGTTTTTCTGTATTTTACTTACAAGTGGACTTCCAGTAAACATTACATACAGTCTACAGTTAAAGATTTACACATATGTTAGATTCATAAACTATCCTGGATTTTTACCAAATTTGGACAGAAACTTCTTTCAATCAAAAGATAGTATCAAAAGAAATATTTTTATCAATTTTTTTTCCTCATTTTTGTTGAGCCTGTGATTAACAGCGAAAGTAGGTGAGACACTGGGTTACAAATTTTTTACCTTATTCTTATTCTGTTAAATATTTCACTGAAATATGAATATGTTAGAGATTAATATGTTAAAGATTTTTCTTTATATAGATAGGAAGATATGGTACGAGTACCAATGAGACAACTTTCCATCCAAGTTACAATTTATAAAAATAAAACGTTATAGGTCAAGTTACGGTCTTTATGTCCTTTTTAAAATATAATTGATAACATTATCAAACAAGAAGTTAAAGATTCATGACACTATGATAAATTTAGTTGTGACTTCATGGAAATTTTCAATTAGTTTTTTAACCTAAATATTAAGCACAGGCATGTAACAACTAAATAATTTACCACAATGTTTTGTTGATATGAACAAAAACACGCACGTTATTAATTTCTTGATACTTGCATGTTCTCAATATCTCCTGAATGACAGATATGCATCAAAATATGTAATTATTGGGAGAAAACAGCGAGATCTCTGAATATTTATAATGTCTAAAAGTCCTTTCTGAGTTAAATCTTTGCTCGTAGATTTCAGTTATTTAAAGAGAAATCACCCTTTTCTATTACTTCAATTTTTAGGCTAAGTAGAGTCCTTAGCACAATTGTTCCTTTCCAAAGAAAGAGAAAGTGAATTTTTGGCTTATTCTGCCTAGTTTATTTAACAAACAAAAAAAAGAATTGCATGATCACTTTTTCAAAGTAAAATTGAAGCTTCAAAAAATTTGAATGTTTATAGCTGTAAATTGATGACATTTATAGATAATTTTATGTTTGAATTTTCAGTCCACAGCCTGCAGCACCAACACCACCTCCAGAACCAGAATGGAGCTCAGTTAAAAGTGCAGTGAAACATTTATCTGATTCAGATTTTAAAAGTCAACTTTCAAAATATAAAGCATCATTAGTGATGTTTTATGCACCTTGGTGTGGCCATTGTAAAAGTTCAAAACCAATCTTCCAGAGTGCTGCTGATTCATTAAAGGATAAAAATAAAGCTTTTGTAGCAGTTGATTGTACTAAAAGTAGAGGTATGTTTTAAATAATGTTGTCATACATTCTGGCTGTTCATCTATAGTGACTGATATGTAAAATAGGCTTCTGTTTTTTATGCCCCTCCTACGATAGAAGAGGGCATTATGTTTTTTCTGTCTGTGTGCCATTTTGTTTAGTTCTCCATCTGACCTGCTTAATGCTAAAGCTTTTGGTCAAGATAGTTTTTGATGAAGATGAAGTCCAATCAACTTGAGACTTAGTACATATGTTCCCTATAATATGATCTCTCTAATTTTAATGTCAAATAAGAGTTTTCACTTCAATTCCATAGTCCACTGAACATAGAAAATGATAGTGCGAATGAGGCATTCATGTTTTATGGACACATTCTTGTTTATCAAATATTTTAAAACTATTGCTGGCAATCATTAGTGATGATGTTTTTCACTAAGCTGAACCTAAGGTATTCCTATGAGGATCCTTTTTTTACGTAACATTTGTTACTCTCACGGCTGTCATATGTCATTGATGTGATACAGTTTCCAGCACTTTAGAGTAGCCCATCATCTGCAAAAGAATATTTTTTGCGACTTTAATTCCTTGCACTGGAGAAAAAGTCTGAGTGTTCTTTGATATGCTGAATCTTATCATAAGTATTTAGATTTTTGATATTTGGGCCCAGTTATCAAGTTGTTCAGCATTGAGGTCTAAAGGGTTCAAAATTGAACTTAATAAGATTTCTTCAAAAATTGAATTATTTGGGTTCTTTGATATGCTGAATCTAACCATGTATTTCTATTTTGGATATTGGACCATAATAGGTAAACGTCCAATTTAAAAGTTTTTAAGTTTAAGTTCAAAGACCACATTCAGTCTGTGTTAGAAACCTATGTTGTGTCAACTATTAATCACAATCCTAATTCAGAGCTGTATCAAGCTTGAATGTTGTGTCCATACTTGCCCCAACTGTTCAGGGTTCAACCTATGCGGTCGCATAAAGCTGCGCCCTGCATCTGATTGACTAATAAATTTGGATTGTGATTAAATAGTTGACACAACATAGGTTTCTAACACAGACTGAATGTGGTCTTAGAACTTAATAATTCTAAAACAGAAATGAAAATCCCTTTGGTATATTTCATTTCTGTTTTAGAATTATTTTTATGGCCCTGCAACGCGCATTTTGTCTACATAAAACTTATCAGTGACACTCATATCAAAAAAGTTATAAAACCAAACAAGTACAAATTTGAAGAGCATTGAAAATACAAAATTCCAAAAAGTTGTGCCAAATACAGCTAAGGTAATCTATGCCTGGGATAAGAAAATCCTTATTTTTTCGAAACATTCAAAGTTTTGTAAACAGGAAATTTATAAAAACACCACATAATTGATATTCATTAAGCTGCACATTAAGTTTCAAAGAAAGAAAAAAATATCAGTAGGTACATGGACTTTGCCTATTTACAGTGGGGGCATCTGTGTCCTATAAACACATTCTTCTTTTATTTCCATGAACAAAATAGAAGTGTATTCTACAATTGACAAATGTGAAAATCAACTTCCAATTAAAATTCAGAACAAACAAAAAAACCATGTCCATGTTCATATTCTTTTTAATTTTCAATTGCATTTTTTTAAAGTCTTAAAAAATAATATGTTTTGTGTTTCAGAAACTTGCAATGAAGAGAAAATAGAAGGATTTCCTACATTCAAACTTTACATTGGTAATAATTTCTTATCAGAATATGAAGGAGGCAGATCAGAAAAAGACTTTTTAAATTTTATAAAAAATTCTCCAGAGGCAGCAAAAACAGAATTATAGCTATTTTTATATTTATTAAAATTGAAATCCATTTTAAGAGTGCCTTATTTTGTCCCTGAAAAAAATGTTGCTTTTGGCCAAAAAAAAATTGGAAAAGTAATATGGGGTTGTACTATTACATTTATCATACTGTTGAAGTCTTATTCCAAACATGTTATGACATCCTTATTTTTATAGTTCTGTTGTTTATAGAGCTTGTGAATTAAATCCATGGTAAACAATTATTTTTTTCTTAAAAGGATATCAATTTTATAATTGAAGAAAGATGTTTGAATAGGGCATCATCTGTACATTGGTGTAATTTTCAATTGTTTAAAGATATAAGAAGATGTGGTATGATTGCCAATAAGATAACTCTTCATCCACGTCACAATTTGTAAAAGTAAACCACATATAAACATGTATTGCTATCTGCTAAGTTACAGTTATGGTCCTACATCCTGTTGTCAAAATATCTGTCAAACTGTATTCTAACAGACTTTACAATTCTCAGTTTAAACAAATAATAAACAGTTTAAAGTCATATGAAACGTCAAATTAAAACAAAAAATATGCATATGTTTTTATAACAAAATGGTTAGTTGTCATTATTAAACTTATGTACATACTTTTTTTCTGAAGATTTTTTTTTTAATTTGTCCACATTTGGAAGAAATTTACTTTTTTTTTTAATTGCTTGCTTCCAGGAAGCAATTCACCAACATATTTTCCGTATTCAAAGTGACCTTAGTGTGACCCTTCTCGTAAAAATCTGGTGATTGCAATACGCATGGATCTGTCATTTAAATGAACTATTCTCTGATTGTACAAGTTTTACATATGCTCAATATCCATGCTTATTTGTTGATTGTTTACTATAAGGTGACAATTGGTAAACTACGGCTTCAAAACACGACAATTAATGAGCGGCCTTACTTTCAATTCATAACAGACAGACAGAGAAAAAAAAGACGATAATACAATATTTTTGTGTAAAAAATTTTAAAATTGTGCACAGAAGACTAAGTTTATGATATATAATTGCATTGGTTCAAGAATTAGATAAACATTATTTTTCACCAGTCACTCGTTTCATATGACTTTAAATATAAAGAAGAAAATAAAAAAAAAACATGTGGCATAATTGCCAATGAGACAACTCTCCACAAGAGACCAAATGACACAGAAAATAACAGCTATAGGTCACCATACAGCATTCAACAATGTGCAAAGCTCATACCGCACAAGTTTACTTTTAGCTTGTAATACAGATAAAATACTAGAAGAAAATACAATACAATAAATTGGCATCAAAGCCAAAAGGGCAGTCCTCAATGACAGATCACTACAAAGTTAAATACAAGTGATATAGTTGGTTAAAATGAATTGAGGAAATGTAGAGTTAACATCAAAGAGACCACAACCTTTTAACATAAATAAACAAGATATATTCATTAGCAATAGACACGTGTCAAAACAATATGTCAAACTCTGACTTCCTGAATCTAATGAGTTGAAAATAAATTCAACAGGCACTATCAAGGATCTGCATAGTAACATCAAACTATTCAAAACGCTTTTCTAAGATGATGAATGAATCGTTGTCTTCATGTGATACAGCAACATTTCAAAAATCCAAAAGTTCAACCCATAAGGGGTTTGTTTAGCCATGAGAATCATTAGTTTGGTTGTACTGTAGATTCATTATTATTGGTTGGATACCAATTTTTGTGGGTAACCGTTTCGTAGGTACAGGTAAACAACAAATTCAAATGTTCAATGAATTACAAAATTTCTGTAGGCTTTGTATGCAGAGATTTGCAAAACCACGAAATCAAATACCCACAAAAATAATTTAATCCACAGTAACTTGTTCAAAAGTTTAAGAGGAGACGATCTTTGAAAAAGTTTAATTTGACAATGCTGGACCACAAGAACACTGACAATGGACACCAAAGGATGGCAATATTGTTTTGTAATCATGAATTCTGTCACTGGAGATTTTAGCATTTACCTGTTCAATTATGCATAAAAAGTAACTCTCTTTTAAAGTCGATAATTTTATTATCAAGTACTAACAAGGTTAACTATACATTAACAAATAGAATATCAATAACAAATACTTAAACAATCCATAAGCTTATGCTTAGTTATAATATAAAAATATGAAAAATATATTAAGGAATAACTACTGTTAAGGAAAAAGAATAATCAATATTCATTATTCATTATAATACATGTATTATAAATAATGTTAACAGTTTTTTTATGCAACACTATAAATTAACACTTTGGGACTGGGAAGAACATTACTTTTAATGTAAAAGAAATAAGGTAGTAAAAAAATACCCTTTATAGTATCCCACAAAATGGTTTCAATAATTTCTAGTATAAATGACTGTGTTTGTAATACAAAAATTCTGATATCTGAACTTGCCTATTTTTGGAAGGCTAGTGGACTTTTAAATTTTGCTTGTTAACACTATAGTCTTGTTTCTACCCTTGTTGGCACATAGAAAATAACTATAAAAAAAATGAACAGGAAAGATTTCTGAAGGAAAAAGAAATTCACAACTAAACATAAAGAACTGCTGTCCCTTTTTCAGAAGTCTAGGAATGAAATAATGATGTGGTTTTATTGAGATCAGGGTCTTGCATTATAATTAATATAATTAATAACCAGATGCTCCGCAGGGCGTAGCTTTATACGACCGCAGAGGTTGAACCCTGAACGGTTGGGGCAAGTATGGACACAACATTCAAGTTGGATTCAGCTCTAAATTTGGATTGTGATTAAATAGTTGACACAGCATAGGTTTCTGACACAGAATGAATGTGTTCTAATGAACTTAAAATTTTTGTTTTCTCTTAGAGCAATTCACTATGCTGTTGAATATTAATCCTCTCAAAACAAGAATGTGTCCTCAGTACACGAATGCCCCACTCGCACTATCATTTTCCATGTTCAGTGGACGGTGAAATTGGGGTAAAAACTCTAGTTTGGCATTAAAATTAGAAAGATCATATCATAGGGGACATGTGTACTAAGTTTGAAGTCGATTGGACTTAAACTTCATCAAAAACTACCTTGACCAAAAACTTTAACCTGAAGCGGGACAGACGGACGGACGGACGGACGCACAGACCAGAAAACATAATGCCCCTCTACTATCGTAGGTGGGGCATAAAAATGTTTGAAGAAATTTTCTTTTTTATTTATGAAATTTCAAATGAGAAAAATTGAACCCAATTTTTTTAATCACATCCCCCTTTCCCTTATTCCAAAACTAATCTCAATTAAAATTTCTAATGGAGTTTGCAACAATAACTACTCATTTAAATACATCATAAAATATTAAGATGTAAAAAAAACTGCTTGTTATCACTGAATGTTATTTATTATAATTTATCAGTTGGTAGTAAAAAGTGAATATACATTGTATATTGTATATAACAAAGATTTAAGTTGATTCTGGACAAAGAAAGATAACTCCAATTAAAAAAAAATCTTGCTATTGCACAATATTTTGCAATTAGATATTTCTTGCTTACTATTCTGGACAAAGAAAGATAACTCTAATTAAAAAAAAATTTGCTATTTCACAATATTGTGCAATTAGATATTTCTTGCCATTGTGCAATACTGTGCAATTGAAAAGACTTGCTATTGCACAATACTTAATATAATAATTTTAGATCCTGATTTGGACCAACTTGAAAACTGGGCCCATAATAAAAAATCTAAGTACATTTTTGGATTCAGCATATCAAAGAACCCCAAGATTTCAATTTTTGTTGAAATCAGACTAAGTTTAATTTTGGACCCTTTGGACTTTAGTGTAGACCAATTTGAAAACAGGACCAAAAATGAAGAATCTACATACACAGTTAGATTTGGTATATCAAAGAACCCCATTTATTCAATTTTTGATGAAATCAAACAAAGTTTAATTTTGGACCCCGATTTGGACCAACTTGAAAACTGGGCCAATAATCAAGAATCTAAGTACATTTTTAGATTCAGCATATCAAAGAACCTAACTGATTCATTTTTTGTCAAAATCAAACTAAGTTTAATTTTGGACCCTTTGGACCTTAATGTAGACCAATTTGAAAACGGGACCAAAAGTTAAGAATCTACATACACAGTCATGACAGTTAGATTCGGCATATCAAAGAACCCCAATTATTCAATTTTGATGAAATCAAACAAAGTTTAATTTTGGACCCTTTGGGCCCCTTATTCTGTTGGGACCAAAACTCCCAAAATCAATACCAACCTTCCTTTTATGGTCATAAACCTTGTGTTTAAATTTCATAGATTTCTATTTACTTATACTAACGTTATGGTGCGAAAACCAAGAAAAATGCTTATTTGGGTCCCTTTTTGGCCCCTAATTCCTAAACTGTTGGGACCTAAACTCCCAAAATCAATACCAACCTTCCTTTTGTAGTCATTAACATTGTGTTTAAATTTCATTGATTTCTATTTACTTAAACTAAAGTTATTGTGCAAAAACCAAGAATAATGCTTATTTGGGCCCTTTTTTGGCCCTTAATTCCTAAACTGTTGAAACCTAAACTCCCAAAATCAATCCCAACCGTTCTTTTGTGGTCATAAACCTTGTGTCAAAATTTCATATATTTCTATTAACTTAAACTAAAGTTATAGTGCGAAAACCAAGAAAATGCTTATTTGAGCCCTTTTTGGCCCCTAATTCCTAAAATGTTGGGACCAAAACTCCCAAAATCAATACCAACCTTCCTTTTGTGGTCATAAACCTTGTGTTAAAAATTTCATAGATTTCCATTCACTTTTACTAAAGTTAGAGTGCGAAAACTAAAAGTATTCGGACGCCGGACGACGACGACGACGCCGACGCCAACGTGATAGCAATATACGACGAAAATTTTTTCAAATTTTGCGGTCGTATAAAAATAATAAGTATCTTTCTTTATAGCTTTCCCACAACTCATAAACAGTCATCTTAAAAGTTTCTAATATTTCTAATCTAATGTGTATGTTTTTGGAAAAGGAAGCTGTGAATAACCATTAATGGTATTGGAAATTCAAAAGATATATTGCCCCTGCCTAGCTTCTATGGTCTAGCACCATTTTAATAAAACAAAAAATAAAAAGTACAACAGATAATTCAAGTTATTTCTCTTTCTGAACTGAAAAAATGTTTTGAGGAAGAAAAAAAGATAATTGTATTTTATTTGGTAAACAAACTGTTAGAAAATATTATGCACTTTTAAAAATTCATAACTCTTTTAGACTATATATGATGTATGATAATAAATGGCAAAATTAATAACATATTTTTTTCCTTAATTAATAAGCAATCTTTCCATAATAACTGTTTAGCATAGATCAGTAAATGTAAAATATTGAATATAAAGAAATACCTCAAACTTAAGATTTTTTGTGATTTTCACAGAAAAGCACCATTTAAATAACAACAATCTAACTGAAATATGTAGAACACACTGTTTTTTGTTATCAACAATTCTCCTAGAACATTAATGAATCACTGCTGGTATCATTAACAGTTACAAACAGATTATTCTAAATAACATTTAATAAAAGCCTATATATTTCGAAGTTTTGTAAAATACCATTCCATAATTGAATGTTGAGGACAAGACTTGTGGCTGCTTTTCATAGGAAGTAGACACATATCAAAATATTGACGGTAGGACAAATGATTTTATTTATACAGTCTTTTTTACCAGTTTTCATCAACTAACCTAACTCACAAGAACTAGAGGCTCTAAAGAGCCTGTGTCGCTCACCTTGGTCTATGTGAATATTGAACAAAGGAAGCAGATGGATTCCTGACAAAATTGTGTTTTGGTGATGGTTATGTGTTTGTACATCTTACTTTACTGAACATTCTTGCTGCTTACAATTATCTCTATCTATAATGAACCATTTCCGTCATGTTGACTTATTTGTAAATCTTACTTTGCTTAACATTATTGATGTTTACAGTTTATCTCTATCTATAATAATATTCAAGGTAATAACCAAAAACAGCAAAATTTCCTTAAAATTACCAATTCAGGGGCAGCAACCCAACAACGGGTTGTCAGATTCATCTGAAAATTTCAGGGCAGATAGATGTTGACCTGATAAACAATTTTATCCCTGTCAGATTTGCTCTAAAGGCCGTGGTTTCAGAGTTATAAGCCAAAATCTACATTTCACCCCTATGTTCTATTTTTAGCCATGACGGCCATCTTGGTTGGTTGGCCAGGTCACCAGACAAAATTTTTAAACTAGATACCCCAATGATGATTGTGGCCAAGTTTGGTTTAATTTGGCCCAGTAGTTTCAGAGGTTAAGATTTTAGTAAAAGATAACTAAGATTTACGAAAAATGGTTAAAAATTGACTATAAAGGGCAATAACTCCTAAAGGGATCAACAGACCATTTTGGTCTTGTTGACTTATTTGTAGATCTTACTTTGCTGAACATTTTTGCTGTTTACAGTTTATCTCTATCTATGATAATATTCAAGATAATAACCAAAAACAGCAGAATTTCCTTAAAATTACCTATTCAGGGGCAGCAACTTATCAACGGGTTGTCCGATTCATCTCAAAAGTATAGGGCAGATAGATCTTGACCTGATTAACAATTTTACCCATGTCAGATTTGCTCTAAATGCTTTGGTTTTTGAGTTATAAGCCAAAAACTGCATTTTACCCCTATGTTCTATTTTTAGCCATGGCGGCCATCTTGGTTGGTTGGCCGGGTCACCGGACACAATTTTAAACTAGATACCCTAATAATGATTTTGGCCATGTTTGGTTAAATTTGGCCAAGCAGTTTCAGAGGAGAAGATTTTTGTAAAAGTTAACGACGCTGGCCGACGACGGACGATGCCGGACGCCGGACGCCAAGTGATGAGAAAAGCTCACTTGGCCCTTCGGGCCAGGTGAGCTAAAAATGGAAACACATTCTAATATTTCATAAACACGAAAGAAGTTGTTCGAGGTTGTTGTTACAATTCAAATTTTTCTATACATAAAAAAAAATGTCAAACACTTCTTTGATTAGTAAAGTTGAAAATCGATCAAGAACTTCATAAACTTCTAAACAATGAAAACAGTCAAAGTAACATGACCTGCATGAATACATTAAAGCTAATTCTAAAGTTATACTACAGTATCAAGGAGCATGACACAAAAGGACTTAAGAACTAATTTTCTGAATCAGAAAATGCATGTCTAAAAATATCTTTTCAACAGTGGTTAATTTCAACAAATCTTATATGAAAAATTACTCCTAAGTCATCAACAAGTCAGTATAACTTAAGAACAATTTTAGTCATAAGATTTTTTGGTGACAACAATAACTTATCTTATAATAATTGCACAGAAACAATTTGTAGCCACATAACTGCCATGTGCCACAATCTAATACCAGAGTTTTCCATAGGAGAACTTGGTAAAATAATAATTATTTGAAGAGGATACACATAGTAATACAAACTTATTAAGAAATAAATATTTTAAAAATATTTTTAAATTTTGCACTGTCAACAAACTACGAACCAATACATACTGTTTTATAATGTATATAAGACAACACTTCAAAATTCTGTACTGCTAATAAAAAAAAAACATAATAGTACATTTGGGCAAAGTGTAGAGAAGCAGTCAAAAATTTGTCAATAATATCTAAATATATTCATATATGCTCTGGATGGTTACGTAAACAATTGATGAATTCTTCAGGTTGAGATTCTCGTAAACAGATATAATGCACCGACACAAATAAAGGAAACCTGAAAAATAACAATAAGTGTGAATAAACTAAATCTAGTCTCTTAAGTATAAGATTTTATCTAAAATTGATAAATTAAATAAGAGTAATCAAATAGTGCAGAAAGGGAATTCTACAAAATATACTGTTTCCACAACATCCCAACTGTTGCAGAAACGGAATTCTACAAAATATACTGTTTCCACAACATACCAACTGTAATCATACTTTCTGAAACATCTGTGGGCTTTTGTTTGTATGTTAATGGTTCTATGCATTGTTGTTGTATGTGGCTTAAATGCACTGAGGAGAACACCTTTCAATGAAATTGTAGCAAAAGAATCCCTTTCTTCTTCAAAACCATAGATACTGTATCAGTAAAGAATATTCCAATCATTAATGTCATTCAACTTTTGAAAAATCATACCATACAGTTTCAGGAGAAATTAGAAGTCTCCAATTAGAATGAAGATCTCTGTTTGGTTTTTTTTCCTGATCACATCCAAATGTTATTATTTGTATAGAAACTTCCATAAAACTTTGCCAAAAAAACATGATCCTGTCAAAGATAAAATTGAGAATGGAAATGGGGAATGTGCCAAAGAGACAACAACCCGACCATAGAAAAAAACAACAGCAGAAGGTCACCAACAGGTCTTCAATGTAGCGAGAAATTCCCGCACCCGGAGGCGTCCTTCAACTGGCCCCTAAACAAATATATACTAGTTCAGTGATAATGAACGCCATACTAATTTCCAAATTGTACACAAGAAACTAAAATTAAAATAATACAAGACTAACAAAGGCCAGAGACTCCTGACTTGGGACAGGCGCAAAAATGCGGCGGGGTTAAACATGTTTGTGAGATCTCAACCCTCCCCCTATACCTCTAGCCAATGTAGAAAAGTAACGCATAACAATACGCACATTAAAATTCAGTTCAAGAGAAGTCCGAGTCTGATGTCAGAAGATGCAGGGATCCAGTTTGCCCATAAAACTTTTAAATGAAGTCAAAATCAGTGTATAGTAAAATTGTTTTTTCTGGTTATGGAATTGATATGATCAAATATATTATATGCCACGAATGCTTTAATGGATGATTCAAATTTATTGATATTTTTGCAGGCATGTCAAAAATGAAATCTTTCACATAACTTCCAATCCTCGATATTTTAATCCCTTTCGTGTGAGATTCTAGAATATTTTGAATTGTTAAACATTGAAAAAAAAAAATTGAGAAAGAGGAATAACAAGCCTTACTACACAAGGTAAAACTGCCAACAGATGTCAGACAATTATAATAGAGCTCTCATTAAAGAAATAGAAATTCTTAATCAAAGTTGATACTCGTGTAAATAATTAAAATAAAAGAAGTAACTGTTCACTTACCTTTCAATTAGATTTTTATCTTTTAACATTTTGAAAATTTCTCTAGCAGCTAAGGGTCCTTGGAAGCTTTGACCTTTCAGTAACTCTTTTTCTAATTGTTTAACTGTCTGAAAAAAAACATAAATTTTGTCAACTGTTTTTAAGAATTCAGAGCAACAAAAACGGACTTTGTTTAAATTTTCAAATGGTTTAATTATTTTAAATTTTAGCTTTACAACAAAATTATTGACTTTCACAAGTAAATAATGCAAATTTGTATAACTTTAATCTGCCCTTTAATAGATACATCAAAATTCATGAAACACATGGGTTATTCAGTGTGCATCACATTTTTGATGACCTTTCTTCCTTTATAGAATAAATATAAGTCATTCCTTATAATTTTATTCCAAATTCCATTTTTAAGGAGTAAATCATGAAAAAACATTGATGATGTCACAGTCACACCACAAAATTATGTCTATTAGCTGATAAACACAAAAACTTAAGCCAATCAGAAGACATGTTACATCTCAAATTAAATTATATTAACTTAATCTAAAATGAATAGGAAGCTATGATGTCAAAAACTAATTACCAGTAATTAATTGATAATGACAATGTGCTCTGTCATCAATTAAATTGTAATATTGAGCTGAAATGTTTCAGATAGGAATAAATACTGATAAAAGTCTTAGAAGGCATATTTGATATCTTAACAAGTTGGTGATTACAATGAACAATTTTTATTACTAGCCATGGAATTTTTTTCAAGCTAAAGAAAATTTGTAACAAACCAAAAAGATTATTAGTGAATATCTACACACCTAAAAATAAATGAATATGTGAAGCTGCTCAATAGAATAGTCATAAACTTTACTAAAATGTTCTTGAAAAGAGTTTTCCTTTATTACTGCTGCTCATAAACATGATTAATTTTCTCTGTTTTTATATCTATTATACTTACTTATGGCACCCATGATAGTTAGTCAACATCATTATGATTCAATTTTAAAAGCTTAATTGATTTTTTAGGCAAAATTTAGTTCAATATAGTTGTTTCAGATTAGAATATCACAACATCTATATTTCAACTTAGGGGGGAAATTAAGAGATTATAAACAGCCATGTGTCCGTTATTAGATAATGTGAGGACATTTAATTTTTCATATTTATCTTGAAATCCATCTAAACAGTAATACTCAGAATTATCTTCATTTTGAAAATACACTTCTTCACAGGAAATACTACTCAAGCAATGCCAACGGGAATCTCAAACTAAAAGCAATGTATTGTTTATACTGAATCAAGTTTACTAAGCAAAATATCTTTTTTTTAATGAAAACTGTAAATTCAAAAGAAACAATAATTCAAAAGAAAACAAATAACTCATTAGAAATAAAAATGCACTTACTTTTCCTTCCTACAAATAACAATGTTAAAAAAGATCTTATTTCTTTTAAATCTATTCAATTTTATTTGTTTTTATCATGTTAGCAACGATATATGTAGGGCTTTTTTGCCAAAATCAATAATTGAAGTTGTATGTTACATAATTTTTACCTAAAATTTAAATTTTGCTGAACAATGGATTGGATCAATATAAAATATTACTTTACCATGTATGTATCTGACATCAGAACCTCTTATTTTTTTTTGTCAGATTAAAGAAAATAAATCACATGACACCCATGTGACATCTTACCTTATCAGATTTAACAATATGTTCACCTAACATTCTATTCCTGCCACCATGACAGGTTGCCACCAAATCAGATATGCCACAGCTTTCAAAAAATGTAGATCTTTGTGAACCTAAAAATAAATATGCTGATTGTTCATAGAATATCTGTGTCGGTTCATATCAAACATATATTAACAAAACTTTTTTAAGGTTAAAAAGTTACAAACATCCACAGTTTAATCTCTTTCCAGAAAAATTTGCTATGTTTTTGTAAAATATGTGAAAAATTCTTTTTACACAACTAACATTTTCCTCATTTTACATTTTAAAAGCATTTGTATGCAACCTTTCTGGAAACTGCATTAAATAAACTCACATTTTTGTCCAGTGTTAACAATTGCAATAATCAAGGAACGCTAAGATTTCTAAATTACAGTAATTGTATGTATTATTTTTTCAATGAGAAAAACATAATTTCTGGTATAAATATCAAATTCACTTTAACATTACTGAAATAGGACATCATATTATATTATATGTGTAACATTATATAAAATAAAACTGGACTATTCATTGTGATTTGATATATTTTAAAGCATAAGTGACAGATGTTTTAAAAGGCCTATATTGAATCTGATTGGAGTCAATGGAATGATTTATATTAATTTCTCACTTTATATTAGTGTTGTCAACGATTAACCAGTTAACCGGTCGAACGACCGAATACCGAATACCAAAAACGCTAACCGGTTAACCGGACTTTTTTTCAATTTTGATAGATTTGATATAAATTTGTATTGAAATCAATAAATAGTTATGTTTTATTTTTAAAAAAATGTCGTCGTGGTAATTAATTTGACAGATCAATTGTCCAGAATATTGATTGCTATTGTTAATCCTAAAAACATAAACTTAATTAGAGCTCGGGCAGGATCTTAAAGAAAGATAATTAGTATACATGTTTTTTAACAGTAACTTTAAATCAGTGATGCGAATAAATTTTACTAATTACTTCATTATTTCGTTTTTGATCTAATATTGTGTAAACCTACATCTAATGTGCAACCTTCGTAGTGCTAGGCTTAGTCTTATTTTAAACGAAATGATAACTCAAAAATTGTGAAATGCAAACCAATGTGAATGTACTCAATGTATACATGATAGTACGAGTAACATACTTAAAGAAACAAGCAAACAAAGTAAAGAAACATGTCGTATGGTGACCTATAGTTGTTCATTTCTGTGTCATTTTGGTCTCTTGTGGAAAATTGTCTCATTGGCAATCATACCACATCTTCTTTTTTTAATGATTAATCATTTCTAATTGAAACACTCCACATTATTTTCGGAGACAAGAGAAAAGGAAAGAATAATCGGTTTCAGACATATTCAATTCTACTAGATCAATCTGAAGTTGGTACAATCTCTATATAGTTGATACAGTGTATTCGATTACTAGAAGTCAAACTTCGCCATGAATCCTCCCAGACAAGCCTTATAATAACAAAGGACAAACTTTAATTCCATAAGCGTAAATTTATGACTAGGATGAAAGGTTGTCAAATTTACACTCATACCTCATCTTATCTATGTGTAGGGTACTATTGATAAACTTTCAAACACCAACTTAAACTACCGGTTAACCGGTTAATCGGTCGAACGATTATCCGAGTAACCGGTTAGGAAAAAGTGTATGATTTGACAACACTACTTTATATGATTTATATCGTTTATGTTTATTTACTAATGAATCACTTATTTCTTCTTATATTGACCCACAACATCAATTCAATCTATAAATCTTGTTTGAGCCAAATGAATGATTTCTATAAATGTTCTCACTATATATATGATAGTTCGTTTCTAGTAATATACTTATTTCACTTCTATTGACCAACAACAACAGTAATTCAAACTATTAATCTAGCAATGCTGTGTAAGAGATAAATGTGTGACCTGACTTGTGTGTGACTAGGATGACAAACCTGGAATAAATATTTCTGAGAATTTGATCATTTCCATCAGTCCCAGCCTGATTACTGCTGCCTTTGTGTTATCTCCATGCCCCAGACCATCAGCAATACCAGCACCAATACCTACAATATTCTGTAATTATAAGAAGTTATTGATTATTACTAGATAAACTGTTATCATAGAGATATGTCTTGATTATTATTGACCTACCACTAGTGGTTCCTTATAAAGTGACCTAATCACAAACTAATACATGAAAAATAATTAAAAATTTCAAAGTCAATAGACCATGACTGAGGGGGCGGGGCCAAATAATCTCCATGGTATCTCCATGCCCAAGACCATCAGCTATACCAGCACCAATACCTACAATATTCTGTAATTATACGAAATTTTAAATTATTTGTAGAAAATCAAGTTTAATCATTCCAATAACTAGAGGCTCTAAAGAGCCTGTGTCGCTCACCTTGGTCTATGTGACTATTAAACAAAGGAAGCAGATGGATTCATGACAAAATTGTATTTTGGTGATGGTGATGTGTTTGTACATCTTACTTTACTGAACATCCTTGCAGCTTACAATTATCTCTATCTATAATGAAGTTGGCCCAGTAGTTTCAGTGGAAAATGTTAGTAAAAATTTACAAATTTTATAAAAATTGTTGAAAATTGACTATAAAGGACAATAACTCCTTAGGGGGTCAATTGACCATTTCGGTCATGTTGACTTATTTGTAAATCTTACTTTGCTGAACATTATTGCTGTTTACAGTTTATTTCTATCTATAATAATTTTCAAGATAATAACCAAAAACAGTAAAATTTCCTTAAAATTACCAATTCAGGGATAGGAACCCAACAACGGGTTGTCCGATTTATCTGAAAATTTCAGGGCAGATAGATCTTGACCTGATAAACAATTTATCCCCCTGTCAGATTTGCTCTTAATGCTTTGGTTTTTGAGTTATAAGCCAAAAACTGCATTTTACCCCTATCTTCTATTTTTAGCCATGGCGGCCATCTTGGTTGGATGGCCGGGTCAACGGACACATTTTTTAAACTAGATACCCAAAAGATGATTGTGGATAAGTTTGGATTAATTTGGCCCAGTAGTTTCAGAGGAGAAGATTTTTGTAAAAGATTACTAAGATTTACGAAAAATGGTTAAAAATTGACTATAAAGGGCAATAACTCCTATATGGGTCAACTGACCATTTCGGTCATGTTGACTTATTTGTAAATCTTACTTTGCTGAACATTATTGCTGTTTACAGTTTATTTCTATCTATAATAATTTTCAAGATAATAACCAAAAACAGTAAAATTTCCTTAAAATTACCAATTCAGGGGCAGCAACCCAACAACAGGTTGTCAGATTCATCTGAAAATTTCAGGGTAGATAGATCTTGACCTGATAAACAATTTTCTAATAGTCAGATTTGCTCTTAATGCTTTGGTTTTTAAGTTATAAGCCAAAAACTGCATTTTACCCCTATGTTCTATTTTTAGCCATGGCGGCCATCTTGGTTGGTTGGCCGGGTCCCTGGACACATTTTTTAAACTAGATACCCCAAAGATAATTGTGGCCAAGTTTGGATAAGTTTGGCCCAGTGGTTTCAGAGGAGAAAATTTTTGTAAAAGATTACCAAGATTTACGAAAAATGGTTAAAAATTGACTATAAAGGGCAATAACTCCTATATGGGTCAACTGACCATTTCGGTTATGTTGACTTATTTGTAGATCTTACTTTGCTGAACATTATTGCTGTTTACAGTTTATCTCTATCTATAATAATATTCAAGATAATAACCATATAACGGCAAAATTTCCTTAAAATTGCCAATTCAGGGGCAGCAACCCAACAACCGGTTGTCCGATTCGTCTGAAAATTTTAGGGCAGATAGATCTTGACTTAATAAACAATTTAACCCCATGTCAGATTTGCTCTAAATGCTTCGGTTTCAGAGTTATAAGCCAAAAACTGCATTTGACCCCTATGTTCTATTTTTAGCCATGGCGGCCATCTTGGTTGGTTGGCCGGGTAACCGAACACATTTTTTAAACTAGATACCCCAATGATGATTGTGGCCAAGTTTGGTTAAATTTGGCCCAGTAGTTTCAGAGGAGAAGATTTTTGTAAAAGTTAACGACGACGGACGACGGACGACGGACGCCGGACGACGACGGACGCCGGACGCCAAGTGATGAGAAAAGCTCACTTGGCCCTTCGGGCCAGGTGAGCTAAAAATATAGGTATTTGTAAATTCCTGTAAATCTACTAAAAGACAATGTTATTGGTGTTATTTCCTTACCTATGTTTAGTTTAAAATACAAGCTTAACAAATAAGGAAATTAGCTGATGTTTGATGTTACTGTATGATAAAAATAGGTTTTTACGAGACGTTTTACACACACACAAAAATCAGTCAGCAGATAGTTGAAAATTACACAACTTGATGTCTTTTTTTACAGCATCTGTGTATCAAAGGTTGAGATTTCTAATAATTTGTCAATTTTGCTAGTTTACTCTGACTTCATTACTGTAGGACCATGAAATGGAAATACAATTTTCAATAAAAGTGTAACAGTTCTTAACTACACTTATAACAAAATATATATTTACTGGATCATGGCGGGCGGAAGTGTATTATTTGAAAACTTTTAATTTGTTATGGGGTTGACAGGAAACACATAAATATACATATAAATTAGGCCAGTATCGCTGAAATGATCTTTTTGTTTCAAAATTCTTAACTTGACACCTTCGTTTTGTGTGGAAAACCTGAGAGATTTTCCAAAACGTTCGATTTATATAATCCGGAAATTCAGCTCCGTGAAATTTTGGTAGAGTTCTCTATTTTATGTTTTCTTCCAAAATTAGGTCATCGTATATCGCCAGCTGGACATTTATCATTTCTTTTGGATATTTTGCATCTAAGAAAAGGTAAGCATTAGTATATATGCAAACATTTCTAGCCGTCAGTGAAATTTGTTCTCAGTGGAGCAGTGGAATAGTCTGTCTCTTGACACTAAGATTTATCACAGGCTGAGACTACTATAACACAGAGATTGGTCACTCTCAATTTCCCTTTAAAACCTGTTACACTAAAAAAAGCTATAGTTATAGTAGTCTCAGTTACAAGTGAAGGCAAGGACTCCCAGGTCAAAATGCTTTTTCATATGTTTTCAGCTGGATTTAATTAATGAGAACTGGAACCATTACGCGAGGAGAAATTCTCACTATAGTAGAGGGGTCTGTAGAAGCTAAACTTAGGGAACGGTCATTGTTTATCAGCTGAGGGGTATGTTCAAATTTATTGAACCCCCCCCCCCCCCCCCACCCAAAAAAAAAAAAAAAACACATTATGAATCACATAATGACCCCCCTCCCCTTACCAACATAGCTTCAAAACTTTGACCCCCAAACAAAAATCCCTATCGATTGCCGTCAGTGAAATTAGCTTTTAGTGGACCAGTGGAATAACCTGTCTCTTGACTATCAGATTTAACAGGTGAAGGCAAGGACTCCAAGGTCGGAATGCTTTTTCATATGTTTTCAGTCGGATTTAATAATGAGAACTGAAACGTTACGCGAGGAGAAATTCTCACTTTAAGAAGTAGAGGGGTATCTAGAAGCTAAACTTAGGGAACGGTCATTGTTTATCAGCTGAAGGGTATGTTCAAATTTTTCACCACATAATGACCCCCCTCCCCTTAACACATAGCTTCAAAACTTTGACCCCCAAACAAAAATCCCTATCGATTGTAAGAAGAAATTCTCACTATAGTAGGACATTTCCCAGATCCCAGATAAGGGGTCTGTAGAAGCTAAACTTAATATAGTTATATATGTTCTTGAGAGCAACAAAAACAGTGTGCAAGAGGATTAGATCTGAGTACAGAGGTACATATAGGTATAAAGTTGAAAGGAAAGGGGATTATTCTTTGATTTTTTGGGGAGAAGGATTTTGAAAATGAATATCATATCCACATGTCCACTGAATAAAATAAGTATAACAGATGAAAATGAATATTCAATTTGGAAAATATTACTTCTGGCCCCCCCCCCAAATTATCAAATGGTCATCTAAGCCAAATAATTATGACGTATTGACCATGTTGAAAGGCTATTTTATTTTTTTAATAATAATGAATATTGATGTAGGCGCAAAACAATTAAATACAGCCATACACAAGCGTAAATTATACATTTATTTTAGTAAAAAATTTACTACTTTTTAGCACATTTTTACACTGATGCAAATACATGTACATTTACTAATACAAATGTATTGATTCAGTGGTGATGGTAATAGACACTGAAAACTTTTTAGTTTTGAATGTTTTTTTCTTCACCTGTTTACCAAGATAAGGTGGAAGTTTGTTCTTATTTCAAGAGAAAGACACTCAGGATGTATTTATTTGTGCATGTAGTGACATCTACTTGCTTTTTACTAACTATTTTTATCAGAAATTTGTATTTTTATATATTTGTATTTGAGTTTTATATACATGTACATAGACATTTTATTTACATATTATCATGATTATATAATTAATTTACATGTCTATTTTCAGGACCTCCGATCCGTGCACTTAGGCATGTTTGTTTTTGGTGTTCAAGAAGTATATCACTGGATTGAGCTCTCTGTCTAAGCGTATTATTAAAGTGCTTTGCATTAAGCTCAGTGATATAAACAACTAAGGTAAGATCGTTGAAATTGTCTTCACCAGGAATTATTGAAGCAGCATCCACTGAGCATGATTTGTTTAAGATAGATTAAATTATTTTAAATGCATTTGAAACAAATACTTTGCATCCAGATAGCCAAATAAAAAAAAGTACATTGAAATATACCAAACATTGCTACCTGGAATATGATGCTAGGTGGTTTTGTCACCTTTTTAACCATTTGCACTATCTACTGAAGAGTCCTGAGTGCAACTGGTTATTCATTCATACATATGGACGAAACGCATAATGCAATCTTGACCATACCCGCGACATCGCGGGTCCTTGACTGAATTAAAGAACCTACCCCTTAGTTTTAGCCTGGATTTTTAGAATTCGAATTGTCATTTGGTAAAGTCACACTGATTATAAGGTGCACAGTTATTCCCTGTATAATGATGAAGTTCAGGTGTGATTATTAACCGTGTTTATAGCAAATCCTCAATACACCGTTTGGTTGTGCACCTGACAGAGGCGGAATGTACAGATTATGTAACAGGGATCAGGTAATTTTGTGAAATATACTATTGGAATCGGTATCAGATTCGACCCACAACTTTTTAATTATTGGTAATATTAATTATGTGGAAAACAAAAGGGCCTGAAATGGTGTAATTTTTAATCTACACCATTGTCCTAGATTATTTATATATAAAGTTAAATTCTGCGGGCAGTACGTCGACTGAGCATGCGAAAGCATATAAGACACGAATCGATAACGGTCTCCGAATTTGGATATTTTCTCAAAAATTGGCATTTTCTGTTGTTTCAAAAACAAATTTAGGAAGTACAAAACATTACATTTATACGTCATATCACAAATATTTCTGACTTTGTATGGTTTCAGAGAAGTTTTTAGATAATAAGGACATACTATGTAGATGTGCATATTGACAAGAAATTATGATTCAATTTTTTTCTAGGATTTATGCCTCTTTGAACTTATTTGCACCAATATACTACTGCAACAGTTTGTCATCTCAACTCCTCTGAAATCTCACAACAGAATTTCATGAAACTTTGTAGATAATAAGGACATACTATGTAGATGTGCATATCGACAGGGAATTATGATTTCAATTTTTTTCTAGGAGTTATTCCCCTTTGAACTTATTTGCCTCAATATACTAATGCAACAGTTTGTCATCAAAACTCCTCTGAAACATCACAACAGAATTTCATGAAACTTTGTAGATAATAAGGACATACTATGTTGATGTGCTTTTCGACAGGAAATTATGATTCAATTTTTTTTCTTAGAGTTATTTTATTTGTCCAGTGACAATGTGGGGGCGTGGGGTATGTGAGCGCGCTCACTAAGGTTCTTTAATTTGTGTTGATGTTAATTAACGGATTAAAGCACCGTTTATTTTTATACCATGGCCACAACAAAACTGCACCCTACAAGTTTCATTTATATTTCTATCCACATAACAAAAACCTTGAACTATCGTAGGTGGGGCATAAAAATGATTAAGGCTAAATAGGCTGAATTTCTACTCATGGATGAATTTCATAATTACAAAGTGTGGCTAAGATATCAAATCCATATTGTTCCTTCTAGTAATTCTTAGTATTTTATAACAGATAGACATGGCCCCTCTACAGATCATTTTTAATACATTTTTTTTAGATTCAGAATATGAAGTCTAGCTTAATAAAAACAAAAGTACATATATACCTTAAGAGCACCACATAGTTCCACTGTTGCTTGATCTGTTACTACTGAACATCTAAAATATGGAGTCTCAAACAGGGACTTCAATAGTTCTCCTGTGCCATTTACTGCACATCCTTAAAAACAAGGTACTCAATCTTAAAAGAATCAAAGATTTTTTTAAACGGACAATTTTTCAAATTCCTATCCAATACAGTTTTACTGTGCTAGATGCTTTGTCCTTTCACAACATCAATGGGTAAAACAGTAACTATTATAATTGTTAGAAAAAGTGTTTTTCTTTTAGTACAAGGCAAATCCAAATTCAATGATTTCTCTAGTGGTAGCTGTTAATTTCTGTATCATTTGGATACCACATTTTCTTTTCTATATATAGGTTTTACCGTTTATAAATTTCTTAGTTAAAAACAATTAACTTATTTTTCAAATTTGTTTTTATTTTAAACGAGAAATACTTGTATAGAGAATTCTCATGTTTTAAACCTCTTGAATGAAATTTGCCAGTATAGTACTAGTTTACCTATTGTTGTTTCACAGAACTGTTCCTGGGCTACTTCTCCAGCCAGATTAGCTCCCATTAATGCACAACATTCAATACCTAGAACTTCTTTAATCACATTAGATATCATTCTCATCCCAGAATCATCAATGGACACACCCTAAATATATAATCATGTGAATTAACCTTTCTAAAATTGTCCGTTTATAAATTTTGAAATTATTAAGAAACTAAGGTTTCAACTCCCTCAGGCAAAGTTGACTTTAGATGACTTTGGCTATTTATTTTAGGTATTTTTGACATATAGCTCTTCAACGGTTTCGGACATCCTCGGATTTCAAATGTTTGGTTTTGAGCGTTCCTGATGAAGGTAAATCCAGAAAAGCGCTTCGGACACATGAAATTATTAAACATGTTGTTTTCAATTTTTAACATATCATTTTAAAAGATCAAATTTAACAGATCTTTGTAATCTACAATTGTAAATTAATACCTAACAAGCTTCATTAGACGATAATCATTACAATATTATGACATTATATTCACTATAAATTTGCTCTCACCCAATAAGGAATTTACTGACCCTACATATAATGTTTTAGGTCACTAGCCCACTAAGTAACTCAATGTAACTAATATTATTCCACTGCATGTTGATTTTGATGGTGAAATCAACATTTGATTGGTTTAAACTATCACACGTGACGTCGAACAAAACTTCATATTCCCCTCTGAGTATCATATTCCTCTCTGAACATCATATTCCCCTCTGTAGATTGGGACCTCTTAGTATGACGTTACGCGCGGTTAATGTGCATACCGTTTTGAAGGTGGTTTTATCAAAATAAAAATAGCGTTAGATAAGTCATTACCGTGTTTAAATTTATTCAAGCGTTAAAATAAAAAGACTATTAATTTACTTTTGATTCGTACTGTTTATCAAAGTTTATGCCATGTTTAGCTATTTAAACAAGCAGATAAGAAAACAAATGTATACAAATTAATATAGTATATTCAGTAAGACACATCATAGACAGTGGAATAAAACATTCATTTCCCTTAGCTTCGAGAGATTTGAAGATTTGTTCACCCTCGAAAAATCACATTTCCCTCGGGCAAAGCCCTCATGAAATATGAATATTCTTGGGTGAACAAATCTTCATATATATGTCTCCCTCAGGAACGGGAAAAAAAATGTATAATATTCCATTCTCACTCTTTGTGAAAACTATGATAGAATGGAAACTGAAAATTACCTTGATAAGAGATACTGCAATAGCTGATGATTTTATTTTTCCTTTCATCTGCTCACAAGTTTTGCCTACAAACTGATGAGGTAAGACAAATATGAGTATATCTGCATCTTCTGAAGCCTTTATCAAATCTGGTATAGCCACCTACAGAAATATCATAAGAATATATAGTACTGGTATAGCCACCTACAGAAATACCATAAGAATATATAGTACTGGCACAGTTATATATATTTGCTTGAATACATCTCATTACAGAAATGAAAATATGGTATGGAATTGGGTGGTGGTTAATTAGTATTCAATTTTTACAGATTTTCAACAGCTCCAACTATCTCAGCTAACATTTGTCTTATTCACTCACTTTCAGTAAAAAATTATACATATTTGTCTTACAAAAAAATGAATGATATGCACCATGTCTACCAGTTGCTCTTTACATGTATGTCAAAATTTCACAATTTTAACAAGAATTATTCTTCTCCTCTTATTGATTGTACATTAAGTCAGGTTAGTGTTATCTCTATTTTTTGCAGTTCATGTTTAATTCTGGCCCAAATGCAATTTGTTTAATCAATTCAAACTTTTCACATGGACAGAAATTTGAAGCAACTGCTGTAGATAACCACAATCAAGAAACCAATGTTCAAGTGATTAAATGAAGCATACTTACAAATCCTATAAGACTTAATTAATCATTCGGTGTTCTCTTTCTTAGATGATTTTATAATAGAATGTAAAGGGTCCATGGTATTATATTTTTTGGAAAACCAGTGCTATGTTAATTTCCATGGTGCTATTTGAAAATTATGGGGAGAACATTGTCATTGTTGAAGGCCGTACAGTGTCCTATAGTTTTATCAATTGGTGACAGGTCTCTTGTGGTGAGTTGTCTCATTTGCAATCAAACCACATCTTCTTATTTTCATATGTATATGCAGTATTTGAGGTTATATTAAATCAACAATACATAGTTCTGAGACTGTCTTAGTATCCTAATTGAGGTTTGATTTATCTGGTTGTCAAACTAAAAGAGGTAGTAAGGGTCAATGGCTAATATTTTGGATCAATAGAATAAAGACTAGCAGTTATAATAGCAGATCATAATATTTACATTATTTTACAAGTACTCTATGAGTACCTTCCTGTAGCCATATTTTTTGGTTAGCAGAAAATTAAAGTTATAATGAACTTGGGCCTTACAGATTCTTGCAGTCAAGATTTGTTCAAATAGCCTAATGCCTCAGAGAGGATCTTTAATAAAGGTTAAAATACAAAGTTGTGGCAATAACTAATATCAAACCATTTGGCTAAATTAGGTAAAAGACATTTTGATGGGATGTGACAGATGTCCATATTCTTTCTTTGCCTAAAAAAATGCTTTTTTTGGGTTTGTTTTCATGTCATCTGGAAAATGTAATATTGATAAAAAAAAATCACACAGTTTTATATTTATATATACATGTGTAAATGTTTGATTAAATATTGTTTATGATTTCACTCACCACATTTTCAGGTATTTTAACACCTGGTAGGTACTTTACGTTTTCATGTTCTGTATTTACTATGTCTGTTAATTTTCTACCATCCACCATTTCCTCATACATCCACATTTTAACACAGGTTTCAAATTGATCACTGCGTTCTTTGGCATTTTTTCCCAGTATCTTAGCTATGGCTGAGCCCCTTTAAAAGGCAATTTATAAATAAATTCATGGTACAAAAGATTTATACATCAGCACTTGATAATGTTTCCATGATTAAATGATATTTAACCAGTTGATGCATTTATCTTGCATTTATACATTTATGTCAAAACCACTTTTACTGTCATGATTGATTTTTTACATGTTTCAAGTTTAATATCAATAATGGTACAAATAATAAACAATAATTTAGTTATTAACACAAATATTATCAACCAATTTTAAGACATCAGACTCTACCAGATTTTACAGACTGGTATTCAGTAAGAATTACCATAAACCAAGCTTGTTTCTATTGTTCATTAATTACTGCCTTTTGGAATCCTATATTAATTCTAAATTTTGCTAACAAAACTTTTGAAATTTTCTGTATTTAAATTAATACAAACCAAGATAGGACTGTCTAAGTAAATTTTATAAGATAAATTTTTATTGTACATATTAGTCACCTAAGACACCTTGCTTCTGTGCTTTTTGTGCTCATTGGGTTATGTCATGATAGTGTTTACATTTTGACATGATATGCTAAAATAAGCAATTGTAGTCAAGTTAAACAAAAAAACTTGTTGATTGGCCAATCATGTATTGTCTTACGAACAATTACTTTGAAATGACATCAACTGGTAACTGTGGCATTACTCTATCAGAGAGACTGACAGCAATCTGGTTCACACACATACATGTACGAATACAGGAAGCAGGATAAATCACCACACTGGCTTACATGTATCTCCCCACTTGTAATATCCCTTTAATTTACCCCTACCAATCCACCCCACTAACTTTATGAAAAAAAGTAAAATCTAGACATGCTAGATGAATATATAATTTTAAAGTATTTGGCACATTTTTTGGGATTCTGGATCATCAATCATGTCAAATTAAATGCTCTTAAATTTCATACTTGTTTGGTTTTCTTACTATTTTGATGTGAGTGTCACTGATGATTTAATGTAGGCGAAACACGTTTCTGGCTTATCAAATTACAAGCCTGGTATCTTTGATAACTATTGTCATGCTTTTTAGTGCTGTGTGGGACACTAATGCGAGTCCCAGACAATCCATTGATGAAAAGCCAGCCTTCTAGGACCTCATTAAGAAACTTCCCTAAGACGCACAACATTTCAAATAAAATCAAGGTACATGTACATGTGTAAACAGTATATTTGCCCATAGATATACATGTACAACAGGATTGCATCTTTTTTCATAAGTGGGGGGAGTTGGCATTACTAAATTCATCTTGGTTTATCTATTTTTCATGAGTGGGGCGCTTTGTCAGACCTTATTCTAGCGAAATTTTAAACCTTTTCATAAGCATGATAAGTGGGGCAAGTTATCCAACCTATTTTCAATGGGATTTTACCCTTTTTCATAAGTGGGGTGAGTTGATATACAAGAGTGGGACGACTTTTAGAAATGGGGGGGGGGGGGGGGGAGTTGGTAAAAAAGTATTGTGATTAGGTGTGGGCCGATTTGTCATGGATTCAGAAGACACATACTACAAGCAGGAACATATAGATATACTGTTCCCAGCTACAAGGAAGTTTGATTCAAATTACGACAAGGATAAAGAAATATTGTCATCCATATCAATCTCTCTCTTTATCATTTTTTGTGATTTTCAACATTACACTTTGGGACTTAGTAGCTGGCTGATTTCTGTGCATAAGTACAGATGGAGAAACCACAGGCATATCGGTTTCTTATTAAAGTCCAGGGCCTAGTCCAAATAATAATGACGTCTTGAAAGGCTACTGTACTTTTTTGCTTTGACACTTTTCTGAGATGGCCCTAGCTTATCTGGCAAAACAGCCTTTGGACGTTAGATTAATCTCGGACTATGTTACCGTGTGTGCCAAAATGTTTTAGACGAGGTTGTCACATTGACATTGCAGGATGTATGGAGGACAAACGATCAGGGACATCTTTTTTAGAACAAACAATCAAGTATTTTATTGAGAAATAACTCAAATCATTAAAGTATATCTACATAAACATTAATACTCACCAGTTACCAGAGCCAACGATGCAGACAGATTTTTTGGACATCGTTAGCCGGACCGGAAGAAGTACACGATAGAAAAAGTCGAATCGGTTACGGAGAAGCCGATGTACTCGTACTTGATGTGAAAATAAATGTATGCATCTCAATTTCGAAGCCAAGAACAAATGCATCTTATATTTAACATGTCATAAATTACTTTACATACTTGTAAATGAAAGGTAACTTTAAACCATTGATTTTCATTGATTAGTTATGGAAATATATTGGTTAAGAAAAGTTATTCAAAACTGTTCAGGTATGAAAAACTTCATCTTGTGAAGCGTGAATTAAGTCAATCCGGATTTTAATATTAAATACTGCTTAAAAAATCCTAAAGAGTACATATAATTGGTAGGCTTGTCGTTTCACTATCCATTTAATACTATCATATCTTTATTAATATTATTATTATTATTATCAATTTATTACTATTTCATTTTTAGAACCAGGACGTGCTCCGCAGGGCGCAGCTTTATACGACCGCAGAGGTCGAACCTTGAACAGTTGGGGCAAGTATGGACAAAACATTCAAGCGTGATACAGCTCTGAATTTGGATTGTGATCAAATTTTTGACATTACATGTTTTTTTTTTACACAAAACAAATGTCAAGATTTTACAAATCAATTAAAGATTTCTTCTTCAAACTTTTTAAATCTAAAATTAAATAGTTGACACAGCATAGGTTTCTGACACAGAATGAATGTGGTCTAATGAACTTAAAATATTTTTTTTGCCTTTGAGCAATTCACTATGCTGTTGAATATTAATCCTCTCAAAAAAATGTTTGAAGAAATTTTCTTTTTATTTATGAAATCTGAAATGAGAAAAATTTAACCCCCCCCCCTTTTTTTCACATCCCCGTTTCCCTTTTTCCAAAACTGATATCAATTCAAATTTCTAATGGAGTTTGCAACAATAACTACTCTTTTAAATACATCATAAAATATTAAAATGTAAAATAAAGTGCTTGTTATCACTGAATGGTAAAGATTGGTTGGTAGTAAAAGTGAATATACATTGTTTATTGTATAAAACAATAAAAAAAACTTCATCAGCAACATTTTATATTGGCAAATTTCCAATGAAGTTATTTACATAAAGTTATTGGCAAATAAAAATAGAAAATGACATCATAGTCATGTCTGGCAAATGTCCAACATACATTATCTAAAAACATTTTAGATAAGATAAGGAAAAAAAGCTTCATCAGCAACATTTTATATTGGCAAATTTCCAATGAAGTTATTTACATAAAGTTATTGGCAAATAAAAATAGAAAATGACATCATAGTCATGTCTGGCAAATTTCCAACATATATTATCAACTTCTATTCTATACAAAGAAAGATAACTCCAATTGAAAATTAATTGCTATTGCACAATATTGTGCAATTAGATATTTCTTGCTATTGTGCAATACTGTGCAATTGAAAATTTCTTGCTATTGCACAATACTTGATATGGAATCCTGATTTGGACCAACTTGAAAACTGGGCCCATAATCAAAAATCAAAGTACATATTTAGATAAAGCATATCAAATAAGCCCAAGAATTTAATTTTTGTTAAAATCAAACTTAGTTTAATTTTGGACCCTTTGGACCTTAATGTAGACCATTTGAAAACTGGACCAAAAATTAAGAATCTACATACACAGTTAGATTTGGCATATCAAAGAACCCATTTATTCAATTTTTGATGAACAAAGTTTAATTTTGGACCCCCATTTGGACCAACTTGAAAACTAGGCCAATAATTAAAAATCTAAGTACATTTCTAAATTCAGCATATCAAACAACCCCCAGGATTCAATTTTTGTTAAAATCAAACTATGTTTAATTTGGGACCCTTTGGACCTTAATGTAGACCAATTTGAAAACGGGACCAAAAATTAAGAATCTGCATACACAGTTAGATTCGGCATACCAAAGAACCCCAATTATTCAATTTTTGATGAAATCAAACAAAGTTTAATTTGGACCCTTTGGGCCCTTTATTCCTAAACTGTTGGGACCAAAACTCCCAAAATCAATACCAACCTTCCTTTTATGGTCATAAACCTTGTGTTTAAATTTCATAGATTTCTATTTACTTAAACTAAAGTTATTGTGCAAAAACCAAGAATAATGCTTATTTGGGCCCTTTTTTTGCCCCTAATTCCTTAACTGTTGGAACCAAAACTCACAAAATCAATCCCAACCTTTCTTTTGTGGTCATAAACCTTGTGTCAAAATTTCATAGATTTCTATTAACTTAAACTAAAGTTATAGTGCGAAAACCAAGAAAATGCTTATTTGGGCTCTTTTTGGCCCCTTATTCCTAAAATGTTGGGACCAAAACTCCCATAATCAATCCCAACCTTCCTTTTGTGGTCATAAACCTTATGTTAAAATTTCATAGATTTCTATTCACTTTTACTAAAGTTAGAGTGCGAAAACTAAAAGTATTCGGACGACGACGACGACGACGACGACGACGACGCCGCCAACGTGATAGCAATATACGACGAAAAATTTTTCAAATTTTGCGGTCGTATAACAATTAGAACTCTTTGAAAAAAAAACAGGCGCGTAGCAACCCGTACGCAAAAACGCAGTTGCGTACACATCGAAAATCTCACAAAAATAAAAATATGGTAAATCTAGTAAGAATTAAACTAAAGTAATTAATGAAGTTAATAAAAAAAATATGTTAATGATCACTTTGTAGCTATATTCCGTTCCGATAACTTGTCTTCCCTTTTCATTTACGAAATCAGCATCGTGATTCTGTTGCTGATACAAACAATTTAAAATGGCTTAGTCCTCCGGGTGTCAAAACACAATTGTCACGTCTTATTAACAAACATTTGGGTAAACTTTCCACAAATGCAAAGATTCCCATCACCAACATACATTCTTAAACCTCAAGACTTGACACCGTTTTTATAGAGTCGTAATGACTTATTGCCTTTTTTTTACTAGAAATATATAATTAATTAACGGTGTTTCGGGATTTTTTAGCTAAGTTTTATTTTAGCAAGGGTCCCTTCTCAAAAGTCTCCCTATTTAAAAGTCTTGTTTTTGCTAGGTGCTCTTTTAAATTTTTACTGCGTTTATATGCAATGATAGGCATCTGTTTAAATATTGTTTTACAATGTTCATCTCTTTGCAAAATTTGCCAATGCTTCTTAATAGCTCTGTTAAGATTTATAACTGTAGGGTTATATCTAGTTACTAGTGTAAGTGGAATTTCCCTTTGTCTAAAATTATCTGACAGAGTACTGCATCGTTTAATCTGGTATTTCACATCTTTAATGTTTTTTGCAGTTTCCAACTTATCATAGCCTCTATCTATAAGTTTATTCTCCAAAGTCAGAAGATGTTTGTTGAGATCAGTTTCGTTGCTATTATTTCTTATGTGACGAATTGTTTCACCTGTAATAATACTTCTAAAAGTATGTTTAGGATGTGCACTTGTAATTGGGAGGTACTGATACGTTTCAGTTGGTTTGACATGTAACCTGATGTCAAGGACACCACTCGATTTAAAACGCTCCCCTTTGTACACCTCAGTATCTAAGTACGTCACTTCTGTATTGGAGAAATTATACGTAAACTTAAGTAGAGGGTCAATGTTGTTTGCAATTGCAAAGAACTCATCAATTTGTGATTTGTTGCACTCTGTAATCATGAAACCATCGTCACGATATTGACAAATCATACTAATGCTATTTTTAAATTGAAATTTGTCTAAGATTTTTGTAAGTATTGTTGACAGTCTTGAGGTTTAAGAATGTATGTTGGTGATGGGAATCTTTGCATTTGTGGTAAGTTTACCCAAATGTTTGTTAAATAAAATATGACATTCTTAAGAGACCATGGACATCAATTCATGAATTTATGAAACTGAACATGTATCTACCTTTCGTCGATCATTTGATAGCAGAGTTGAATACAAGACTTCTGACAGCAGAGCCACGTTATGTCGCACAAAAATTAATCCCTAAAAACATTGACCAACTTACTTTAGCTGTTGGGGACATAATCTTTAATGAAATGCAGATGATGCCCATGTTACAAAAGACGAATTTCAACATAGGCGGATCCAGGGGGGCCCTGGGGGGCCGGCCCCCCCCCCCCTTTCGTGGGAAAAATTTGGTTGATTATATAGGGAATCACTGATGCATGACTGGAGTGCCCCCCTTTTAGGTCAGTCAGCGGGCCCCCCCCCCCCCCCCCCCTTAGGAAAAGTTCTGGATCCGCCACCGTTCAAGATCGAAATTCGGAGATGGTTAACAAAATGGACTTCGAATTTTTATTTATGTATTATCTCAATAAGAAAAATACCATTTAAGTTGCACAGTGTTAGAAAACAAACTAATTTCTAACCCAACACTGTGCAACTTAAATGGTATTTTTCTTATTAGTTTGTTAGGTATATTTTATTTGTTATCTAATCATGCTGAACCCACTTTACATTAGAAAACAAACTAATTTCTAACCCAACACTGTGCAACTTAAATGGTATTTTTCTTATTGAGATAATACATAAATAAAAATTCGAATCAGACACATATCTTTATGTTTTATTTTATGAGTGAACAAGCAGTGTTTTTCAGCTTCTTTTTTTTTTCTCTCAAATTTAATTCTGAAAAATCAGTGCTCATTTCCTTTCTTTTTTCTACTAAAGATGTCCAAAACCGTGTCTGTTTTAATTTTTTTTTCTTAGTATATGTTCAAAAGACTGAGTCCAGATAAACGATTCGTTTTCATTGCATTTGATTTTCTCAACTAGGTCTTCACTCTTCTCATGGTACTAAAGAACCGTTCTGCCCGCGTTGCCGTCGAGACCGGCATACATGCAAATACATTAAGTATCTGAAAAATTCCCGGGTATCTTTGGTTTATAACATTTAATGTTTCCTGCAGCTTGTTAGAATGTTATCAAAATATCCAGTCCATTTTGTTAACCATCTCCGAATTTCGATCTTGAAATTCGTCTTTTGTAACATGGGCATCATCTGCATTTCATTAAAGATTATGTCCCCAACAGCTAAAGTAAGTTGGTCAATGTTTTTAGGGATTAATTTTTGTGCGACATAACGTGGCTCTGCTGTCAGAAGTCTTGTATTCAACTCTGCTATCAAATGATCGACGAAAGGTAGATACATGTTCAGTTTCATAAATTCATGAATTGATGTCCATGGTCTCTTAAGAATGTCATATTTTATTTAACAAACATTTGGGTAAACTTACCACAAATGCAAAGATTCCCATCACCAACATACATTCTTAAACCTCAAGACTGTCAACAATACTTACAAAAATCTTAGACAAATTTCAATTTAAAAATAGCATTAGTATGATTTGTCAATATCGTGACGATGGTTTCATGATTACAGTGTGCAACAAATCACAAATTGATGAGTTCTTTGCAATTGCAAACAACATTGACCCTCTACTTAAGTTTACGTATAATTTCTCCAATACAGAAGTGACGTACTTAGATACTGAGGTGTACAAAGGGGAGCGTTTTAAATCGAGTGGTGTCCTTGACATCAGGTTACATGTCAAACCAACTGAAACGTATCAGTACCTCCCAATTACAAGTGCACATCCTAAACATACTTTTAGAAGTATTATTACAGGTGAAACAATTCGTCACATAAGAAATAATAGCAACGAAACTGATCTCAACAAACATCTTCTGACTTTGGAGAATAAACTTATAGATAGAGGCTATGATAAGTTGGAAACTGCAAAAAACATTAAAGATGTGAAATACAAGATTAAACGATGCAGTACTCTGTCAGATAATTTTAGACAAAGGGAAATTCCACTTACACTAGTAACTAGCTATAACCCTACAGTTATAAATCTTAATTTGCTTATCTTTAGTAATCAAATAATCATAAACTAAAAATACAGTCCTAGGTAATCAAATAATCATGAAATATTTGGCTTAATGATCAAATAATCATTAAAAAAACGGCCAAGTAATCACATAATCAAAAACCCCATGAGGGCCCTCAGAAACTAAGGACACGTGGCGTTGCTAACGAAATTAACATGATATTGACAACGTCGTCATAGGTAAAATATATAAAACTGTCTATTTAACGTTTTAAAAACATCAGCAAAGAATATTTAATATTCATTATAAAAAAATATTTACAAAAAATGTGTTTATATTAGCATTCAAACATTGGGACGAAATATTATTGTTAAAATATCATTAATGCATAATTTCTGATGTAAATATTTTTGAAAAACATATATATATAACCAGTCAATAATATCATGAAAATATTATGTGTTAGCTGGGTTATTTTATAAAGTGCATATTTGTCTTTATGTAATAAAGATTTTTATCAATAAAACGGCACGAAAGATTCAAAAAGATGTATTCAATATTCAATATATAATATATAAGACAAAAACAAAAACCATCACTCCAGAAACATTCAAAAATATAAATCGAAAAATATTTATGGAAAGCCAGAAAAAACAAAAACAGAATTGTATAGTGAAAACCTATCGGAGACTGCTTAAATGACGGTTTGACGGGTCACCCACTGGCGACTTTGAACCTCTGTGGTGGCTAGACGGGCCCGGATCCCAAAAAAATATTTAAGTGGGGAATAGCCTGGGTCAATACTTTTGAAATGAGCTAGGTCCGGTTCGAAACTTTGCCGTAGGGATATGCCGAAAAGTACAGAATGTGTGGTTGTTATGGAAAATACATAAATGGACTTTAAACCTCTGTGGTGGCCAGACGTGCCCGAATCCAAGAAAAATAATAAAGTGGCGAATAGCCTAGGTCAATACCTTTGAAATGAGCTAGGTCTAGTTCGGAACTTTGCCGTAGAGATGTGCCGAGGAGTACCGAATGTGTGGTTAATATGTAAAATTCGCTATAAGGGCAACTTTGAACATCTGTGGTGGCCAGACGGGCCCGGATCCCAGAAAAAATATTTAAGTGGGGAATAGCCTTGGTCGTTACCTTTGAAATGATCTAGGTCCGGTTCGGAACTTTGCCGTAGGGATATGCCGAAAAGTACCGAATGTGTGGTTGGTATGAAAAATACGTAAATGGGCGACTTTAAAGCTCTGTGGTAGCCAGACGGGCCCGGATCCCAGAAAAATATTTAAGTAGCGAATAGCCTGGGTCAATACCTCTGAAATGAGCTAGGTCCAGTTCGGAACTTTGCCGTAGAGATATGCCGAGGAGTACCGAATGTGTGGTTCACTGATATGCAAAATGTGTACTTTTCGACATATACCTACGGCAAAATTCCGGACTGGACCTAGCTCATTTCAAAGGTATTGACCCAGGCTACTCCCCACTTAAATATTTTTCTGGGATCCGTGCCCGTCTAGCCACCACAGGGGTTCAAAGTTGCCCATTTATGTATTTTCCATGTTAACCACACATTCGGTATTTTTCGGCATATACCTACGGCAAAGTTCCGGACTGGACCTAGCTCATTTCAAAGGTATTGAACAAGGCTACTCCCCACTTCAATATTTTTCTGGGATCCGGGCCCGTCTAGCCACCACAGAGGTTCAAAGTTGCCCTTATAGCGAATTTTCCATATTAACCACACATTCGGTACTCCTCGGCATATACGGCAAAGTTCCGAACCGGACCTAGCTCATTTCAATGGTTTTGACCGAGGCTATTCGCCACTTAAATATTTTTCTGGGATCCGGGCCCGTCTAGCCACCACAGTTTTAGTAGTACTTTGAATTATTTGTATTGGCACATTTGACATGGAAGATTTCAGTTTAAAATTGGTAATGATGCATGCCGTACAAAATAGTCCACTTAGGATCTTCGTTAATATACTTATTCACTTAAAAAAATAGATAAGCATTATATGTCTATCGAAATATTTTCATTTGATACATACAGCAATAGATATCAAATATGGTATCAGCTAAAATACGTAATATTTGAGGATGCCGAGTATATGGAAAACATGACGTGTATGAAATTTTTCTATTGTGCATTGCACCTTTTTTATTCAGTCCAAATTGATTGAAATTATACACAGTTTTATATATATACATCACACGATTCCACACAACTTACTTAAATCTATTATATACAGTGAAAGTTCAGTGGCGGATTTAGGGGGGGCCAGGGGGCCCGGACCCCCCTTTTTGGGAAAAAAATTGGTTGCTTATATAGGGAATCACTGAAGCGTGACTGGAGTGGGCCCCCCTCTTATGTCAGTCAGTGGTCCCCCACTTACGAAAAATTCTGGATCCGCCACTGAAGTTGTTCTTTCAATTTTGTTTTTATTTTCTATTTATACATTGTTTCTGTACCTCCTCGTCATAAGGAATAAGAAACGAGAAATAAAAACGAAAATTTTACAATTTTTTATTCAGAAAACATTTTCCTCCGAAAAAAGTGGCTGCTATCATTATTGGTATCTAACACGTACTGAAATCCTTAGAGAATCATAATAAGCCGTGAATTTGTCGAATTAATCTGTTAAATTATATTTAACTAATAAATTGAGATTTTTGGAACGTTTGAGTCATTTAACTAATAAATTGAGATTTTTGGAACGTTTGAGTCTTATAGAGGTTTTTGGTTTTTATACATTTCATCAAAATTGGCTGCTGGAAAAAAGTGGCTGCTATCTTGATTTACTGCTAAAAGTGGCTGCCAGCTTGAGTCTAGTAAAGTATTCTCTAAGTAACAGGAATAATTCCAGATTGCTTAAAAAGTTCAATAGATGGTTTACGAATATCGTGTTCGTTTAAAATATTTCTAGTTGCCCTTTTTTGCAATTTTAGTAAACTGTCAACTAAAAACTTGTTACAGTTTCCCCATACTGAACAACAGTAATCTAAACGTGGAAGAATATACGCATTGTAAAATAGAATTCGTGCATTGATGATAGGGTCATCGGTAACATCTGTTTTAATGAAGATATACTATTGAAACGTTTGGCTTAGTTTAAATCTATTTGGTCCGATAGATTAAGTTGAGAAGATTTTTGTAAAAGATTACAAAAATTGTTAAAAATTGTTAAAAATTTACAATAACTCTTGAAGGGGTGAATTGACAAATTTGATCAATCATTAATTTGTAGAGCCTACTTTGTTGTTTACAGTTTATCTCTATCTATTATAATATTCAAATAATACCCCCAAAATTGTGCAAAATTTCTTTAAAATTACCAATTCAGGTGTTGCAACACAACAACGGGTTGCATGATGCGTCGGAAATTTATGGACAGATAGATTTTGACCTGATGAACATTATATTCTATGTCAAATTTCTCTTAATGCTTTAGCTAGAGATATAAGCCAAAATCTGCATTTTACCACTTGTTATAATTTTAGCCATGTTGGCCATCTTGATTGATGAACAGGGTGGGATCATCGGATACACTTTTCAACTAGATACCCTAAGGATGATTTTGGTCGAGTTTGTTTATATTTGGCCTAGTAGTTTCTGAGGAGAAGATATTCGTAAAAGTTAACGGACGACGACGGACGCCAAGTATTGATTAAAGTTCAATTGGACTTTTGCGCCAGATGAGCTAAATTGAAAATAGAAATGGGGAATATGTCAGAGACAACAACCCGACCAAATATCAGGTCACCAATGGGTTTTCAACATAGCGAGAAAATCTTGCAACCGGAGGCGGACTTCAGCTGGCCTCTTAACTAAAAAGTATACTAGTTCAGCAAAATGGACGGCACACTAAAAATTCGAAACATATAAATAAACCATTTATTTTTTTTAATGTTTGATTGTTGGTGTTAACTTCCAATCTCAGCTCTTATAATTTTGACCACATGCACATGTACTTTTGGTCCTCAATGCTGTTTAACTTTTTTCAACGTTTTGTTTTATTCGAGCGTCACTGATGAGTCTTTTGTAAACAACATACGCGTCTGGCGAGAAAAAAAAATAAATCCTGGTATCTATAATGAGTTTATGGACCTTTTTTATTTTTCTTCTTTGACATGTTTGTTGTTGGGGTATTGAATTATTTATTGGAAGTACCATATGCTTAAGGTTTAAGATTGTTTCCACTTGTGTTTTTATCCATACTATATTTCATCTTAAAAAGAAGAGCGAGAGATACTCATGAATCGAAAATAAACTGACAACGCCATGGCTAAAAAAGAAAAAGCCAAACAGACAAAATATCCTTATTTTTGTTTACTCATTGTTAATTTCAACACTTGCATTGGAATTTGGTCCGATTTGATATTGTTTCCCACACAATTCTTTGAATTCTCATGCTGTCTGTTAAATAAACAAGTGAACACGATATATCATTGTACTTGTCACCCACTTTCTCCAGAAAACACCTAGGCGATTGCATTTCAATATTAGAAACCCAAGGAAGAAATCCACCTCCATAAACATCTTCTATCCAAATGAAAGGTACTTGTTTAGTTGCATCATACATTTTTCTAATGACATCCATTGACATTATGGATGAGGCTCCAGAACAGTATGGTGGAAATGTTTGAAAAGGATACTCCAATATAGATATATTCGTCTTATATCCTTTTCTTAAGGGTTCAGATACCAACTGTGTAATACATTCAAGAACATTTGTAAACACATTGTTTTTCGCTTTTTGTTGAAGATGACTCATTACAAATGGAATGTTGATAATGAGATCATCGTCGACTTTAATTACATATTTGGCTCTGCTACAATAACTGTTAACCCAAAACATACTAAATACGAGTTTATATGTTAAATTTCTGTAGGAATCCACAAAATTACCTTGTACAATATCCTTATATTTCCTACTTTCGTCATTTATCTCTCTTTGAACAGTTATGTTGGATGTTTGTCCGAGTACAAAAATATATTCTATATGATGATCTTCAAATTCTGAAATTGATCCGTAAGTTGACCGAATCAGATGTCGTCGCAAAATCTTGTGCGATGCAACATGAACAAATACCAGAAGAAATACATTTTTTCCAATACATTTCAGATCGTTGTTCAATAATGTTCTGTACTGATGTTTGTGGAGCAACGCATCGTTTAGTCTTTCTTGTGATACGTTAAGATAAAAGTATTCAAACTCTGTAGAAATATTCATTTCCTTAAATACGGTTTTATTATTTATACCTGTAGCTTTTGTTATTGTCTTATGTACAATTCTTTCGGGTTCTGGTGTTTCTTTGTCTTCCGAATTATAAAAACTTAGGTCCTTCATGTAGCGATGTTGTGTGTCCTTCATAAAAACAAAGTTGGTATTGCAATATAACTTAAATGTCAGTAATGATAATGCACACACAATTGCAAGAATAATAGTTTGTTTTGTTTTCATCCTCATCGCGTTAACGTGTGATACTTGTAACGTTTGGTATATCCTGACATTAACATTAGTAAACATATATAATGATTTTCATGGATCACAATTTTACTCATAATTTTATAATTTCAATGTCCATATCAAGTCTTATTTCATTGGTTGGATGTTATGATTGACAACCAATGAAAATATTGAATGTAAATGTAATGGAATGGAAAATGATCAATACTATTCTTCCATAAGTGCAAAAAAACTTTACACTTACAGAACACTACTTTAAAGAAAAACAGATGTTTAAATAATAACAGAAAAGAATCAATAAAGGCCACTAAATATCAAAATAATGAAAATAAAACTACAAAATATTTAGAAGAAACATATTTTGGCCTTAAGAAAAATGGATTAAAAATTTTAAGAAAAATGGATTGAAAATTTCTCATTTAAACATAAGAGGGGTCCTATCTAAATTTGATGAGATGAATTTATTTATAAATCAAAAAAATAACACACATATTATGGGAATATGTGAAACAATTCTCACAAGTAACACGGAAGACAGTTTTATTAGTATTAAAGGATTTGAACTTGAACGCAAAGATCGATGTGAAACAAGTGAGAAAAAGGGAGGGTGTACTTGCTTACGTTTCTAGCTCTTTAAAATACAAAAGAAGAACTGATTTAGAAATAAGTTCACTGGAAAGTATATGGCTTCAGATTCATTTCAAAAACTCCAAATCACTATTAATATGTTTTATCTACAGACCTCCTGATATGCCACAATCGTGGATTGATGAATTTGAAAAGGAAATCGAGAAGGCAAATGAATTAGAACTAGTTCTAATGATAATAATGGGCGATATCAATATCGATTTTACAGGATGGACGTCAAGTTGGTTACTTATTCCCTATTCCCTATTCGTTACTTATTCCCTATTCCCTATTCGTTACCTATTCGTTACTTATTCCCTATTCCCTATTCGTTACCTATTCGTTACTTATTCCCTATTCCCTATTCGTTACCTATTCGTTACTTATTCCCTATTCCCTATTCGTTACCTATTCGTTACTTATTCCCTATTCCCTATTCGTTACCTATTCGTTATTTATTCCCTATTCCCTATTCGTTACCTATTCGTTACTTATTCCCTATTCCCTATTAGTTACCTATTCGTTACTTATTCCTAATTCCTTATTCGTTACCTATTCGTTACTTATTCCCTATTCCCTATTCGTTACTTATTCCTTATTCGTTTCCTATTCGTTACTTATTCCTTATTCCTTATTCGTTACTTATTCGATTTTTGATATCCTTCCCCCTTTTTAATTGTTTATATTCTTATCTCTGGTTATAGTTCTAAATTTGTTGAGGTCAAATGACCTTTTTATGACCTATTTATATGTGTTTGTGCTCAACCGATCCTGTAGCTTTATGTTCGATACTTATTTGTTTCTTATTTGATTTTTATACGTTCTACCTTTTAAATGTTTTATATTCGTATGTTTGAAGATCTGGTTCTTGGTTCGAAGAGGTGAAATCACCTTTTAGCGCTTGTATAAAAATGAAGATGTGGCATGATCGCCAATGAGACAACTCCCCACAATAGACCAAAATGACACAGAAATTAACAACTATAGGTCACGATACGGCTTCAACAATAAGCAAAGCCCATACCGCATGGTCAGCTATAAAACATGTTAGCGGGGTGTACATCGTTTCGGAGCTTGACTAATACCTTGTAAATAACACGCGTATTATACGTTGCACCTTTTAGAAAATGATTTTCAATCGTGTTCTTGTCACTGGTGGTAAATTTGGGTTCTAAGGGGTGATTTAACCCTATAAGCGCGTATGTACCTGTTTTCTCGCTCGACTGTTACCCTGTTACTTATTCGTTTTCTTATGCGCGTCTCATACGTTAGTTATACGTTGCACCTTTTAGAAAATGATTTTCAATGGTTTTATTGTCTCTGGTGATACCTATGTGTTCTGAGAGGGGAAAAAAACCTATTAGCGCCTATGTACCCGTTTCAGCGCTACACTGTTATCCTTTAACTTATTCGTTCTTTATTCGCTTATAGAACGTGTGTTATGGGTTGCACTTTAAAAAAGAAATATTTTTGTGTCTCTGGTGGTAACTGTCGGTTCTTAGAGGTGAAATAACCCTAATCGAAGATATGTACCCGTTCCAGCGCTCGACTGATACCCTGTTACTTATTCGTTCCTTATTCACTTTTAATACGCGTGGTATACGTTGCACCTTGAAATAAATCGATTATCGATTGCTTTCATGTCTCTGGCGGTAATTATGTGTTCTCTGAGGTGAAAAAAACCTATTAGCTCATATGTACCCGTTTCAGCGCTACACTGATACCCTGTTACTTATTCGCTTATAAAACGTGTGTTATGCGTTGCACTTTAAAAAAGAAATATTTTCATGTCTCTGGTGGTAACTGTCGGTTCTTAGAGGAGAAATAACCCTAATAGAACATATGTACCCGTTTCATTGCTACACTGATACCCTGTCACTTATTCGTTCCTTATTCGTTTTTAAAACGCATGGTATGCGTTGCACCTTGAAATAAATCGATTATCGATTGCTTTCATGTCTCTGGCGGTAATTATGTGTTCTCTGAGGTGAAATAACCATATTGGCGCATATGTACCCGTTACAGCGCTCGGTTAATACCCTGTTACTTATTATTCGCTTTTAATACGCAGGGTTTACGTTGCACCTAGAAATAAAATGATTTTGAATGGTGTTCATGTCTCTGGTGGTAACCATGTGTTCTAAGAGTTGAAATAACCCTATTAGTGCTTATGTACCCGTTCCAGCGCTCGGATAATACCCTGTTACTTATTCGCTTTTAATATGCTTGGTATACGTTGCACCTTGAAATAAATCGTTTTTCAATTGTGTTCATGTCTCTAGTGGTAACAATGTGCTCTTACAGATGATATAACCCTGTTAGCGCGTATGTACCCGTTCCATCTCTCGGTAAATACACTGTTACTTATTCGTTACTTATTCGCTTGTAATACGTTTGTTATACGTTGCACCTTTTAGAAAAGGATTTTCAATTGTATTCATGTCTCTGGTGGTAACAATGTGTTCTTAGAGATGAAATAACCATATTAGCGCATATGTACCCGTTCCAGCGCTCAGTTAATACCCTGTTACTTATTCGTTCCTTATTCGCTTTTAATACGCAGGATTTACGTTGCACCTTGAAATAAATCGTTTTCAATTGTGTTCATGTCTCTAGTGGTAACAATGTGGTCTTAGAGATGAAATGACCCTATTAGCGTATATGTATCCGTTCCAGCACTCGGTAAATATCCTGTTACTTATTCACTTATAATACGTTTGTTATACGTTGCACCATTTAGAAAAGGATTTACAATTGTGTTCATGTCTCTTGTGGTAACAATGTGTTCTAAGAGATGAAATAACCATACTACCGCGTATGTGTATTATTCACTTATAATACGTTTGTTATACGTTGCACCTTTTAGAATAGGATTTTCAATTGTGCTCATGTCTCTGGTGGTAATAACGTATGTACCCGTACCAGTGCTCGGATAATACCCTGCTACTTATTCGTTACTTATTCGCTTTTAATACGCGGGGTAAACGTTGCACCTTGAAATAAATCGTTTTTCAATTGTGTTCATGTCTCTAGTGGTAACAATGTGCTTTTAGAACGAATAAGTAACAGTGTAGCGCTGAAACGTGTACATAGGCGCTAATAGGGTTTTTTCCCCTCTTAGAACACATAGGTACCACCAGAGACAAGAAAACCATTGAAAATCATTTTCTAAAAGGTGCAACGTATAACAAACGTATGAGACGCGAATAAGAAACGAATAAGTAACAGGGTAACAGTCGAGCGCTAAAACAGGTACATACGCGCTTATAGGGTTAAATCACCCCTTAGAACCCAAATTTACCACCAGTGACAAGAACACAATTGAAAATCCTTTTCTATAAGGTGCAACGTATAATACGCGTGTTATAAACAAGGTATTAGTCAAGCTCCGAAACGATGTACACCCCGCTAACATGTTTTATAGCTGACCATGCGGTATGGGCTTTGCTTATTGTTGAAGGCCGTATCGTGACCTATAGTTGTTAATTTCTGTGTCGTTTTGGTCTATTGTGGGGAGTTGTCTCATTGGCGATCATACCACATCTTTATTTTTATACAAGCGCTAAAAGGTGATTTCACCTCTTCGAACCAAGAACCAGATCTTCAAACATACGAATATAAAACATTTAAAAGGTAGAACGTATAAAAATCAAATAAGAAACAAATATATCGAACATAAAGCAACAGGATCGATTGAGCACAAACACATATAAATAGGTCATAAAAAGGTCATTTGACCTCAACAAATTTAGAACTATAACCAGAGATAAGAATATAAACAATTAAAAAGGGGGAAGGATATCAAAAATCGAATAAGTAACGAATAAGGAATAAGAAATAAGTAACGAATAGGAAACGAATAAGGAATAAGTAACGAATAGGTAACGAATATGGAACAGGGAATAAGTAACGAATAGGTAACGAATAGGGAATAGGGAATAAGTAACGAATAGGTAACGAATAGGGAATAAGTAACGAATAGGTAACGAATAGGGAATAGGGAATAAGTAACGAATAGGGAATAGGGAATAAGTAACGAATAGGGAATAGGAAATAAGTAACCAACTTGACGTCCATTTTTACAGGGGGGTGCTTGAACAATAAATGGGAAAATCTTTTACTAACACAATCTATTGTACAATTAATTGATACTCCTACCCGTATCACATCAACATCAAGTACTATCATTGATCATGTTTATACTAACAACCCTGAAAATATAGTTGAAACAAATGTCCCAAAAAATAGCCCTTAGTCATCACTATCCAGTATAAATTACGAGAAAAATAAACCAAAAAGATGTTCCAAGCTTACAGCATAAACAAATTCGGTATCGATGTTTCAAAAACTTTAATGAAAACAAGTTTTTGGAGGATTTAGATAAGACAAATTTTGCTCAAATTGAACAAATAAGTGACATTCAATCTGCCACTGACATGTGGTATAAACTATTTCTGTCAGTTATTAACAGACACGCTCCTGTCAAAGTAAAAGAATTAAACATAAACGCCAACCAGATTGGCCTACCGATGAGACAAAAGACGCTCAAAGGAAAAGAAACCATTATCAAAGCAAGAGGGATTGGGGAAAAAATCCGTTATTGGCGCAACAAATGTATTAAATTAATAGAAAAATCTAAACAGTCCTATTTCAAGCAAGCAATAGAAAATAACAAAAATAAAACTAAAGAAATTTGGGCTTTACTCAAAGATTTAAAACCCAAAACCCAAAATGAAATTCCATCTACCATGAATTTTGACAATAAAGAGTATGATAATATGCAAGATATAGTAAATCATTTCAACACTCACTTTACAACAATAGATGATAAATATGTTACAAATAACACGCAATATCAAGCAAATAAATTAAATGATTATGTTAAAGATAAAATACCCGGTGGTGTTAGATTTACGATTCCGTTTATTAAACTAGACGAAACTAAGAAATTACTTTCTAAACTAGAAACATCAAAAGCAACTGGACTTGATGAAGTTTGTCCGTTTTTCATTAAATTGTCATCGGAAGCTTTAGCCCCAAGTAAAACGTATTTAATAAACTTAAGTATACTAGAGGGTGTTTTTCCAGAAAATCTTAAATTAGCTAAAGTAACTCCAATATTTAAAAATGGTGATAAACACATGCCAGAAAACTACAGACCTATATCAATACTTCCTACATTATCAAAAATATTTGAAAAACATGTCGCAAAACATTTTTATCTATATTTGTCAAAATATAAAGTATTACATGAGGCACAATCTGGATTTCGATCTAACCACTCATGTCAGACAGCCCTTCCAAATTAATTGACACCTTCATTCATTCATTCATGTCTTTATTTCCTCATAATTGAGATACAATGAATACATACAATTAACTAAATATCAGACAACAAAAAGAATAAACAAAATAGGAACAGAAAAAAACAGGTTTTTTTCACCGCGCTGAAGTACGTCCATTATTCATAGTTCATTATTCATTATTCAATAATGAATAATGAAATAGTTCACTATTCATTATTCAATATTGAAAAATGAATAATGAATAATGAAATGGTTTATGTTTCATTATTCAAATTGAAGCGGTGAATAGTGAAAAAAATATAAAAAAAATTGACTGTGACACTATAGCTATATTTTGCTTCGAAATTACCATAAGACGGTTTACGGAGTACCTAAATGCCACAATATGCATTAAAATGAGGAAATATAAAAAAGAAGATGTGGTATGATTTCCAATGAGACAAATATCCAGAAAGACCACAATGACACAGACATTAACAACTATAGCTCACCGTACATTCTTCAACAATGAGCAAAGCCCACACCACATAGTCAGCTATTAAAGGTTCCGCAACGAATATTAGAAGACCTAAATGCCAAAATACGCGTGGAAAAAAAGAAATAGCCAATTTTGAATAATGAAATGGATATTTTGAATAATGGAATGGAGTGCGGCGACCCTTTAGCCCCTAATTATAGATAAATCTTATAGCTCATTCGAAAGCTGATTACAAGAGGACCAAAATGTATATAGTCAATATGTTCCGCAACGAATATTAGAAGACCTAAATGCCAAAATACGCGTGAAAATTAAGAAATAGCCAATTTTGAATAATGAAATGGATATTTTGAATAATGGAATGGACTGCTGCGACCCTTTAGCCCTAATCATAGATAAACCTTATACCTCATTCGAAAGCTGATTACAAGAGGAACAAAATGTATATAGTCAATATGTTCCGCAAAGAATATAAGAAGACCTAAATGCCAAAATACGCGTGAAAATTAAGAAATAGCCAATTTTGAATAATGAAATGGATATTTTGAATAATGGAATGGACTTCGGCGACTCGTTAGCCCCTAATTGTAGATAAACTTTATACTTCATTCGAAAGCTGATTACAAAAGGAACAAAATGTATATATTCAATATGTTCCGCAACGAATATTAGAAGACCTAAATGCCAAAATACGCGTTAAAATTAAGAAATAGCCAATTTTGAATAATGAAATGGATATTTTGAATAATGGAATGGAGTGCTGCAACCCTTTAGCCCCTAATTATAGATAAATCTTATACCTCATTCGAAAGCTGATTACAAGAGAAACAACATGTATATAGTCAATATGTTCCGCAACGAATATTAGAAGACCTAAATGCCGAAATACTGGTGAAAATTAAGAAATAACCAATTTTGAATAATGAAATGGATATTTTGAATAATGGAATGGAGTGCGGCGACCCTTCAGCCCCTAATTATAGATAAACCTTATACCTCATTCGAAAGCTTATTACAAGAGGAACAAAATGTATATAGTCAATATGTTCCGCAACGAATATTAGAAAACCTGATTGCCAAAATAAGCGTGAAAATTAAGAAAAAGTCAATTTTGAATAATGAAATGGATATTTTGAATAATAGAATGGACTGCGGCGACCCTTGAGCCCCTATTATAAATAAACCTTATACCTCATTCAAAAGCTGATTACAAGAGTAACAAAATGTATATAGTCAATATGTTCCGCAAAGAATATAAGAAGACCTAAATGCCAAAATACGCGTGAAAATTAAGAAATAGCCAATTTTGAATAATGAAATGGATATTTTGAATAATGGAATGGACTTCGGCGACTCGTTAGCCCCTAATTGTAGATAAACTTTATACTTCATTCGAAAGCTGATTACAAAAGGAACAAAATGTATATATTCAATATGTTCCGCAACGAATATTAGAAGACCTAAATGCCAAAATACGCGTTAAAATTAAGAAATAGCCAATTTTGAATAATGAAATGGATATTTTGAATAATGGAATGGAGTGCGGCGACCCTTCAGCCCCTAATTATAGATAAACCTTATACCTCATTCGAAAGCTTATTACAAGAGGAACAAAATGTATATAGTCAATATGTTCCGCAACGAATATTAGAAAACCTGATTGCCAAAATACGCGTGAAAATTAAGAAAAAGTCAATTTTGAATAATGAAATGGATATTTTGAATAATAGAATGGACTGCGGCGACCCTTGAGCCCCTATTATAAATAAACCTTATACCTCATTCAAAAGCTGATTACAAGAGTAACAAAATGTATATAGTCAATATGTTCCGCAACGAATATTAGAAGACCTAAATGCCTAAATACGCGTGAAAATTAAGAAATAGCCAATTTTGAATAATGAAATGGATATTTTGAATAATGGAATGGAGTGCGGCGACCCATTAGCCCCTAATTGTAGATAAACCTTATACCTTATTCGAAAGCTGATTACAAGAGGAACATCATGCTTATAGTCAATATGTTCCGCAACGAATATTAGAAGACCTAAATGCCAAAATACGCGTGAAAACTAAGAAATAGCCAATTTTGAATAATGAAATGGATATTTTGAATAATGGAATGGACTGCGGCGACCCTTCAGCCCCTAATCATAGATAAACCTTATACCTCATTCGAAAGCTGATTACAAGAGAAACAACATGTATATAGTCAATATGTTCCGCAACGAATATTAGAAGACCTAAATGCCGAAATACTGGTGAAAATTAAGAAATAATTTTGAATAATGAAATGGATATTTTGAATAATGGAATGGAGTGCGGCAACCCTTCAGCCCCTAATTATAGATAAACCTTATACCTCATTCGAAAGCTTATTACAAGAGGAACAAAATGTATATAGTCAATATGTTCCGCAACGAATATTAGAAAACCTGATTGCCAAAATACGCTTGAAAATTAAGAAAAAGTCAATTTTGAATAATGAAATGGATATTTTGAATAATAGAATGGACTGCGGCGACCCTTGAGCCCCTATTATAAATAAACCTTATACCTCATTCAAAAGCTGATTACAAGAGTAACAAAATGTATATAGTCAATATGTTCCGCAAAGAATATAAGAAGACCTAAATGCCAAAATACGCGTGAAAATTAAGAAATAGCCAATTTTGAATAATGAAATGGATATTTTGAATAATGGAATGGACTTCGGCGACTCGTTAGCCCCTAATTGTAGATAAACTTTATACTTCATTCGAAAGCTGATTACAAAAGGAACAAAATGTATATATTCAATATGTTCCGCAACGAATATTAGAAGACCTAAATGCCAAAATACGCGTTAAAATTAAGAAATAGCCAATTTTGAATAATGAAATGGATATTTTGAATAATGGAATGGAGTGCTGCAACCCTTTAGCCCCTAATTATAGATAAATCTTATACCTCATTCGAAAGCTGATTACAAGGGAAACAACATGTATATAGTCAATATGTTCCGCAACGAATATTAGAAGACTTAAATGCCGAAATACGCGTGAAAATTAAGAAATAACCAATTTTGAATAATGAAATGGATATTTTGAATAATGGAATGGAGTGCGGCGACCCTTCAGCCCCTAATTATAGATAAACCTTATACCTCATTCGAAAGCTTATTACAAGAGGAACAAAATGTATATAGTCAATATGTTCCTCAACGAATATTAGAAAACCTGATTGCCAAAATACGCGTGAAAATTAAGAAAAAGTCAATTTTGAATAATGAAATGGATATTTTGAATAATGGAATGGACTGCGGCGACCCTTGATCCCCTATTATAGATAAACCTTATACCTCATTCGAAAGCTGATTACCAAAGTAACAAAATGTATATAGTCAATATGTTCCGCAACGAATATTAGAAGACCTAAATGCGTAAATACGCGTGAAAATGAAGAAATAGCCAATTTTGAATAATGAAATGGATATTTTGAATAATGGAATGGAGTGCGGCGACCCTTTAGTCCCTAATTATAGATAAACCTTCTACCTCATTCGAAAGCTGATTACAAGAGGAACAACATGCTTATAATCAATATGTTCCGCAGCGAATATTAGAAGACCTAAATGCCAAAATACGCGTTAAAATTAAGAAATAGCCAATTTTGAATAATGAAATGGATATTTTGAATAATAGAATGGACTGCGGCGACCCTTCAGCCCCTAATCATAGATAAACCTTACACATCATTCGAAAGCTTATTACAAGAGGAACAAAATGTATATAGTCAATATGTTCCGCAACGAATATTAGAAAACCTAAATGCCAAAATACGAGTGAAAATTAAGAAATAGCCAATTTTGAATAATGGAATGGAGTGCGGCGACCCTTTAGCCCCTAATTATAGATAAACCTTATACCTCATTCAAAAGCTGATTACAAGAGGAACAACATGCTTATAATCAATATGTTCCGCAACGAATATTAGAAGACCTAAATGCCAAAATACGCGTAAAAATTAAGAAATAGCCAATTTTGAATAATGAAATGGATATTTTGAATAATGGAATGGACTTCGGCGACCCTTTATCCCCTAATTATAGATAAATCTTATACCTCATTCGAAAGCTGATTACAAGAGGAACAAAATGTATATAGTCAATATGTTCCGCAACGAATATTAGAAGACCTAAATGCCAAAATACGCGTTAAAATTAAGAAATAGCCAATTTTGAATAATGAAATGGATATTTTGAATAATGGAATGGAGTGCGGCGACCCTTTAGCCCCTAATTATAAATAAACCTTATACCTCATTCGAAAGCTGATTACAAGAGGAACAAAATGTATGTAGTCAATATGTTCCGTAGCGAAAATTAGAAGAGCTGAAAGCCAAAATACGCGTGAAAATTAAGAAATAGCCAATTTTGAATAATGAAATGGATATTTTGAATAATGGAGTGGACTGCTGCAACCATTCAGTCCCTTATCAAGACATTCTTTGTGGAAGAAAGAAACACACACACACAAAAAAGCAAGAGTGCACACGCTGAAATGTCTCTCCTTCTTTACTAATCATTGATATTATTTTGATAGTCTTAAATATAAAGCTTTATTACAACTGTCACATAAACTCAACATAAACCAAGAAAATGAAACATTGATCAATTAACCATGAAAATAAGGTCAAGGTCAGATGAACCATGCCAGGCAGACATGTACATCTAACAATTCTTCAATACAACAAATATAGTTGACCTATTGCTTATAAATTAAGAAAAACCGACCAAAACACAAACACATAGCACTTAGCAATGAACCGTGAATATGAGGTCAAGGTCAAATAAAACCTGCGCGACTGACATAATTTTATTATAGATAAGTATGTAAATAATTTCCATACACCAAATATAGTTGACCTAATGCATATAGTATTAGAAAATAGACCAAAACTCAAAAACTTAACTTTGACCACTGAACCATGAAAATGAGGCCAGGGTCAGATGACACCTGTCAGTTAGACATGTACACCTTACAACCATTCCATACACTAAATATAGTAGACCTAGGCCTATTGCATATAGTATTAGAAAAATAGACCGAAACTCAAAAACTAACTTTGACCACTGAACCATGAAAATTAGGTCAAGGTCAGATGACACCTGTCAGCTAGACATGTACACCTAATAATCATTCCATACATCAAATATAGTAAACATATTGCATATAGTATGAGAAAAATAGACCAAAATTCAAAAACTTAGCTTTGACCACTGAACCATGGAAATGAGGTCAAGGTCAGATGACACCTGTCAGCTAGACATGTACACCTTACAATCATTCCATACACCAAATATAGTAGACCTATTGCATATAGTATAAGAAAAACAGACCAAAACACAAAAAACTTAACTATAACCACTGAACCATGAAAATGAGGTCAAAGTCAGATGACATCTGCCAGTTGGACATGTACACCTTACAGTCCTTCCATACACGAAATATACTAGACCTATTGCTAGTATCTGAGATATAGACTTGAACACCAAAACTTAACCTTGTTCACTGATCCATGAAATAAGGTCGAGGTCAAGTGAAAACTGTCTGACGGACATGAGGACCTTGCAAGGTATGCACATACCAAATATAGTTATCTTGTTACTAATAATAAGAGAGAATTTAACATTACAAAAAATCTTAAATTTTTTCAAGTAGTCACTGAACCATGAAAATGAGGTCAATGACATTGAACATGTGGCTGACGGAAAGTTCGTAACATGAGGCATATATATATATAAAGTTTGAAGCATCCAGCTCTTCTACCTTCTAAAATATAAAGCTTTTAAAAAGTAATCTAACACCGCCGTCGCCGCCGGATCACTATCCCTATGTCGAGCTTTCTGCAACAAAAGTTGCGGCCTCGACAATAAAAACTCACAAATAGAATAAACACAATGGATTTTACGATTACAAATATGTCTGATCAGAGATGGAATACGGCGCAAGAGGTATAAATTCTGAAAAAAAAAGTGGACGCTGTTAAGGCCAATCGAGAACAGCGCTGCAATGATGAGGAAATTTTCAAATGGAAAGGAGTAGGGCCGGACTCAACATGGATTGTCAAAGACATTAAAGATGTTGACACGAAGTAAAAAGTCTGCAAAATTATAACCTTGTGCTCGAAAGGGGAAACTATTCGCACATGGGAATGTGAGAGATTAAACAAGCAGCTTTCTACCGTCTTGGCAAAGAGAGAGACCGATGGAGCTGTGCAATTTTTGAGCTATGGGATTAAAAAATCCAGACACACCGGGTACGTTTCACGACTTTCTTATTTTTCATAAGGATGTAGGATCGAGAGTGTTAGGATATGTTTTGAAGGTCCCAAAACTGGGTCTGAAAACCAGTGAACTGGGGATGGTGATTTTGGGGTGACCTAAATTGATTTTTTTATTGTTAGGATAAAGACATGAATCCAATAGTGAACATGGAGTTAGTAGTTGAAAACGTCAAAGCCCTGAGAGGTATAGCCAAAATGAACCACCTTCGAGGGTATTCCCGGTTGAGGAAAGATCAGTTGGTTGAGAGGTGATAGAAACGAAGACAAATCTTAAATTTCATCGTCGTCCCAAACCCCACACGAAGAAGGATATTATCACCCAGACAAAACAACTTGGGTTGAAAGGGGTTAGCAGGCTGTCGATAGATCGACTGCTAAAGAAGGTGCAGGAAAAGATTTGGGAAGATAGGAAAGCCATTGGGGATAACATTGGGGTACATTCGCCGAAGAAAGCCTTTAAAGATGTATTTACTACCTGATATATGACCCCATCATGGCATGGATGTGCAGACCTCCCTTGAGGTCTCTCGGGTGTCACGTGGGTTACTTATAGAATATGGGCATTGTAAGGGGCAAACCAATGTGATCATGCACTGTACCTTTGAAAAATTAATCCAACAGGTAAGGCGGATGATGAGAACGAGAGATACTTTCACTCTGGAAACTAGATTTTCACCGCGGCCACGGACTTGGTTGAAACCCTTGAGGAGATAGATGAAAAGATCGTAGAAAAGATTGCCCGGTGGACCTCTGACAAAACTAGGGAAATGGTGAATACTTCCTCGGTCCAGTGGGGGTGTATCCCTTCTCGAATGTACCTTTCTTCTTGGTGATTCGGAAAATCGCGGTGGTTTAATGGGAGGTATGCTGCCGTAAAGGTTCCAATACAACTTGTTTTCATGCTCCTTATGACTTGCGGCAACAGGGGCCATCTTGATAGCGTGGCTTGGTGGTATTGCACTGGCGATCAAGATCGTCCAGGACATCGATATAGGTGCGTGTGGAGTTGGCTGAAAAGTATTTGAACATTTTCTCTTTCATGGTGCGGTTTCAACGTTTGACAATACTCGACTTATCTTCGTTCCCGGTGGAGTAGAGATCGATACCATGCTTTTGAAGCAGCTGATTTACATGTGTGTTGTAAAACTCAGTGCCTTTGTCTGTACATAGCTTCTTGGGCACACCGCTTGGAAGGCATCCCGCACCATCACCCCCTTCCTGTTCTTGAGTGGTATTAGCCAGTCATATTTCGAGAAGACATCGATAATGCTCAGAATAAATTTATTTCCCGTGATGTCCCTAGAGAAGTCACTCATATCAACGAGGTCGGACGCCCAGGTCTCATCCACACCACCCACCGCTACACAGCGTTTATGAAACTAACGTCGAACTGGTTTGTGCAACTCCTCAGCTAGCTCATCGGTCCAGCGAACAGTTTTTTAACACCCAGACCGAATCGAATTTGGTACCGATGATTGGTCCGACGATACTGCAGTCCAAGCGTTCGTGTGTGGTACAGTTGGGAATGGTGTTAAGCGAGGCTAGCATAGCTTCGTCACAGATGGTGTTGCGTGCGGTTGCATCCTTGTCCTGGACATAAAAAAGATCGTGGTGATATTTGGTCAATTTGAATAATGGGTTTTGACCAAGCCTTCGGGTGCCATCGGGAAGTAGTCGCTTTCTAAGTCTAGTCCCTCGCCCGGTGAAGTTGTGTCCGGGTACATGCATTTCCATGGGTAATCGGTTGATTAGTTTGTTCATGAACCCTGTACCGGTTGTAGCAACGAACTGAGACTTCTTGGCATCGCACACCTTGCAGTTGCCAACCTTTCTCCGTCGCCCGTTGCTGGTCATTACCTCGCTTGTGTTAACTGTGTCCGTCTTTCTATGACTTTCACGCAGAAAATCATCTCTATGTTATTTTAATAAATGAACGTTGAAGACATTTCCTACAGTGCCAACGCCCCCACGAGGAGTAATCACTACCTCCTACTTCAGCGATCGATAAGACGGTTGATCATTGGGAAATCGGACTGTGGTAAGACGACGCTGCTGAACAACCTATTCCAGCGCGATGGATGGCTCCGACTACAATCGATTGTACGTCTACGGATAATCGCTTCACCAACCTATCTACCAGCTGTTGGAGCAAGCGCTTGAAAAAAGCTTCCCTAAAGAAGATATCGAGACCTCCTACAGTGCAAGGACAAGTCACCCTACTCGTTGATCGATGTGGTCAACACCTTATCACCACCACGACACCCGAGTGGTATCGAGACTTTTTTTCGATCAAGGGAGCGATGTACCGAACCCCCGAGAACTTGATCCCAGCCGTAAGAACCTCATGGTGTACCTCATGGTGTTCGACGACTTGATGCTTAGAAAACAGAACACGTGTGAAGACAACGTCGATTGTTTCTACCTGTGCCAGAACTACTTCACACTGCCCCGCAAGTCGATCCGGGAGAATGCCAACTTTCCCTGCCTCTTTCAGCAGAATGCTAAGAATATCGACCACATCCGACGCGATCACTGCAACGATCTCACCAAGGAACAGTACAGTTTGACGCTCTGTGTAAGCATTGCTGGTCCAAGCCCTATGGATTTGTAACCATCGATTTTACAAGCACCAAGGCAAATGGAAAATATGCAAATTAAATGAGTTCTTTGAGGTATAAGATAATATAAATAGATAATATCTGGACACAGAGGAACCCCAGCCCTGCAAGTTCAAATGGCCCTACAAATGCAATTTTGAGTGGGTTCCATGTTGAAAATGCAGTTGCGTGATCCTTCGAACGATCTAAAGCGGTGGAGGTGATTTCTATGCATGGAACTCCACCATTATGGTAAGGTGTAGAGATTTTCTCGACCCCAATGCCCTGCCAAGACGCTTTGAGGCCACCAGTGCACATACCCATGACACTAGAATCTTTCGAAGAAAAGGGATCCGTATCAGCTGCGTAATACCTTCATGCGCAACTCATTGATTAGGGGCGTTCACACCAACGCTTAAGGGGCGTTCAACAGCATTCGATCCTATTAGATAAATGACATTTATCAAGATTATCATTAGGCATACAGTGGTAGAGGACTGTTTGGCACAATTGCCAGTTTGGCTGGACCCATGTTTACTTCCTTTGCCACCAAAACCATAGGAAGTAAGGCCGTGAGTGCAAACACCAATGCAGCCTTGAGAGGTGTTGAAAAAGGGGCCCCAAAGCCGTCGACCATGTGGTTGATAAAGTGACCCGCCCCCGAAAACGCAGAATGTCCACTCAACAGTCCAATGGTCAATCAGAAAACCGCAGCAAACCCAGTTGAACAACCTGATCTCCGGTTCTAGCATTGCTACCAGCCACGACTTTGTGCAGCGCTATAAATAAATACATAATGTCCAACATCCTTATAATCACCGAAGGGTTGATCTACGACGAAAGTCTCCAAAAATATAAGGTTCAAGAATACGAACCTCAAGCTGGTGCCAACCTGAATAATTCAGGTGAGATCCGAATCAACATCGAAACCCAAAACTTGTTCCTCCATCCCGCTGAAAGTTATCTCTTGGTAGAGGGGCGACTGTAAAAGAACCACGGTAGTGCATATGCTAATGCAGATCTAGTGTCTCTCATTCACAATGGAATCATGTATCTCTTCAAGACTATCAGTTACAATTAATGCAAGCTCTCATGCCAGCTGATCGAACATATCAACGACCCAGTCGTTGACATCACTATGCTGGGAATGTTGATTTATCCCAACAATTTCTCCAAATCCCAAGGTCTTAACTAGCTGTAGTACAAAGATTCATCCACCGAAGCCGAGGCCGAAAACACAGGCTTTGCAGCACGTCATGGGTATATTATCACCAAGCCCGCCAATAAAAGGATCGTTTTCATTCACCATACCCCTGAGACATATTTTCGGCTTTGCAGACGATTACAACAAGATTGTGTATGGATTCAAGCACGAATTGTCACTCGTGCGCGACTCGGACGACAATGCCATCCTGCTGCTGCTGTCAACGACGTGGCGAAAATCAACCTGAGTAGGATCTCTTGGTTTGTTCCTCACGTCCTTCCTTCCTTCCGATAAAAAAAAACTGCGGTTGTAAAAGACCATCCAAAGCAAGAGTAAGATCGATTGTGGTTTCCGAATACGACAGTGTGATTCTACAAGTGCTACCGAAACCTTACAGTTCCACTGGCGTTTGTCTGCCAAGAGCGGTTGGGAGAAACCGAGATACATCATCGTAGCCTTTCAGACCGGTAAAAGTACGATCGGACTTAAAATGAAGCCGTGTTCGACCACTGCCGGTTGCGAACTATCTACGACACCCTCAACGCAGAACGCTACCTGGCGGTAGACTTCAATGCCAGTTTCACACAAACCAAGATCGCCAGAGAGTACAAGAATGTCGCAGAGTTCTAACTACTTCAACATGGACCGTTTTATCAGCAACTGCAACATTAACCCCTCCGATTTCAACGATCTGTATCTACTGTTTGTCATTGATGTGAGTCACCAGTCCATTTGAATCCGATAGTCAGAAGATGAACGTCGTGTACAAAAAGTAAAAAAATGGATAAAATTCACCTACAAGTAACTCCTCTTTGCCAGCCGCTCTGCCGAAGTCTATGCGATCGTTGTGATCAACAACTGAGAAGTATGACGGTATCGAAGAGTGGAAGCAAAAACATGTGACAATGGTGTACCATAAATAAATGGATAACACATGGTTTCAGCAATTGCTAAAATCAACAACCACAAGCATGGGTTTTCCTTCATCGTTTCTGGAAACGATAGCCAAATTCTTACCCGGTTCAACCTCCACTGCAACTCAAGGAATCAAAGACCTACGAGATGGCATTGGTAAATCTGAAAACCAATAATTCCACTCCTAACATTCATATGTATACAGGTAACCATTCCTTCCGCTACTCTCCCGATGATGGTACCAACTGGTTTTCCATCGCACTGAGCACAGGTATCGCACTGAGCACAGGTTCCTATGGCATCGAAGACATCAACAATGAAATCCAGCGACAGCTACGGCTCAACAAACACAAAACGAAGATCATCATCGATGCCAATCGGGCGACCCTAAAGCAACGCTGACCCTCGCCAAACTCTATCAAGTAGACTTCAAAGTTGTCAATAACATCAACACCGTCTTGGGATCCAAGTGGCAGATTTACACGTTCGGTATGATCACAAACGGTTATACAGAAGGGGAGCACATTGTAAATATCATCAGAATCAACAGCATTCTGGTGAATGGTGATATCAACCATGAAGTTATGTAAATGGTACACAACAGTCTTCAATCTACAGCTTTTTTTTCCCGCAGACGGTCCTGGTATGAAAATCATTCAAACCCCCAAGCACCTTTTGGTAGTATACTTGCTAGTGATCTTGCGAACCAGCAATCGCATGCAAACATATCTCAACGATCAAGACGGTAGGCTCATCGATCTCAAAGGTGAACATCTCACTATCCGTTTTCATCTTCTTGCGTTTACACAGTGAATCCTAGTGGCAACGGTCTCTACCTCAAATCCCCAAACGCTCGGATTACCTATGGGTATGGACTCTACTTGGAGCATGGTCAGCAATTCCACGACGGAGCCGTTCTGATCTTATATTTAGATGCTTACAGTCCCTTCAAAACATTCCCCTCCTCGGTATGCTCCTATAAAATAAATGAACGATTTAGATTCTTGGTACCGACAATGTGTGTCGAATCAACTCGATGCAGAAATTTGAAGGTATCAAACTACCTTGAATGCCTATAAACGTATGGACAAAGCTGTATCTGTAGCACTGGGTGCTTGTTCTGTGGTTAGATTGGTGTTAACCAGCAGTACCCTGGGTTCAGCTTTGACCGGTACAGGTCTTATATCCACCCTTCCTCTGGGGTTTCTAGCTTGCTTGAATGCTACCACCGTAATGGATCTCACACTAATTTCTAGGCATGTAACCAAAAAAAAAAAGAAACACCACGATACCTTGCGATTGCCCCAGTCCAAAAAGTCCTTGGTTGAGCAATGTATCAGCTCTGCTTTAGCTAATGATGAACAGATCTATGATGCCGAGTTTGGGAAAGTCGTCACCTGCCTCAAAAACTCAATTCAATGGTTTCAGGCCCGATTTTCAGGCTTAAACAACATATCCTAACACTTCCAATCATACCGTCCTTATCAAAAATATAAAAGCCGTGGTGATCATAGCCGGTGCGCCTGTTTTTTTTTCATCCCATAGCTCACGATTTGCACTGCTCCATCGGTCTCTCTCTTTGCCCCGACGGTGGTCAGCTGTTTGTTTAGTCTTTCACATCCCCAAATGCGGATATTTTTTCGTTTCCAGCACAAGCTTATGATTTTTGCGAACCCACATTTCGTGTCAACTTCGTGTCAACATCTTTAATGTCTTTGACAATCCAGGGTGAGTACTGACTAACTTCTCGCCATTTGAGAGTTTCCTCAGCAGTATTTTCCAAAATTTCTACCTCTTGCGCCATATTCTCTCTCTGATCAGACATATTTGTAATCTTACAATCCATTGTGTTTATTATCTGTGGATTTTTCTTGGTGTGTTTTCTTTCTTCCACAAAGATACATTTTCCCACGACCCCAACCCCCACTTTTCCCCCTCTTAACCTCGTCAACGAGCGTGCAAGATTTTCGAATTTTTCGGTCCGGTCCCAGCACACATTCCCCTCAAAATGTTCACGCATATTTCGATATTTAAGTCCTTCGTTACTCCGCGGAATAAATTGGCTATATACCATTTGTTCCTCTCTTTATAAGCTTCCGAATGAGGTATAAGGTAGATCTGTAATAAAGGGCTGAAGGGTCACAGTATTCCATTCCATTATTCAAAATATCCATTTCATTATTCAAAATTGACTGTTTCTTATTTTTCACACGAATTTTGGCATTTAAGTCCCCCGTAGCCCCTCAAATGGTCATTGCGGTACATATTGTTTTTTCTCTCAATTTATTCATCTATTATTTCGACATTTAAGTCCGTCGTTACTCCTCTAATATGCGTTGCCAAAAAAATCCTGAATAAGAGGTGAGGGGTTGCAGCAGTCCATTCCATTATTCAAAATATCCATTTCATTATTCAAAATTGGCTATTTCTCAATGTTCACGCGTAATTCGATCTTTAAGTCCTTCGTTACTCCTCTTATATGCGTTGCGGAACAAATTGACTATATACCTTTTGTTCCTCTTTTAATCAGCTTTCGATTGAGGTATAGTATATATCTGTAATTAGGGGTTGAAGGGTCCTGCCAGTCCATTCCATTATTCAAAATACCCATTTCATTATTCAAAATTGGCTATTTCTCAATGTTCATGCGTAATTCGATCTTGAAGTCCTTCGTTACTCCTCTAATATGCGTTGCGGAACAAATTGACTATATACCTTTTGTTTCTCTCTTGATAAGCTTTCGATTGAGGTATAATATATATCTGTAATTAGGGACTGAAAGGTCCTGCCAGTCCATTCCAATATTCAAAATATCCATTTCATTATTCAAAATTGGCTATTTCTTAATTTTCAGCGTATTTTGGCATTTAGGTCTTCTAATATTCGTTGCGGAACATATTGATTATAAGCATGTTGTTCCTCTTGTAATCAGCTTTCGAATGAGGTATAAGGTTTATCTATAATTAGGGGCTGAAGGGTCGCCGCACTCCATTCCATTATTCAAAATATCCATTTCATTATTCAAAATTGGCTATTTCTTAATTTTCACGCGTATTTTGGCATTTAGGTCTTCTAATATTCGTTGCGGAACATATTGACTATATACATTTTGTTCCTCTTGTAATCAGCTTTCGAATGAGGTATAAGGTTTATCTATGATTAGGGGCTGAAGGGTCGCCGCAGTCCATTCCATTATTCAAAATATCCATTTCATTATTCAAAATTGGCTATTTCGTAATTTTAACGCGTATTTTGGCATTTAGGTCTTCTAATATTCGTTGTGGAACATATTGCCTATAAGCATGATGTTCCTCTTGTAATCAGCTTTCGAATGAGGTATAAGGTTTATCCATAATAGGGGCTAAAGGGTCGCCGCAGTCCATTCCATTATTCAAAATATCCATTTCATTATTCAAAATTGGCTATTTCTTAATTTTAATGCGTATTTTGGCATTTAGGTCTTCTAATATTCGTTGAGGAACATATTGACTATATATATTTTGTTCCTCTTGTAATCAGCTTTCGAATGAGGTATAAGATTTATCTATAATTAGGGGCTAAAGGGTCGCCGAAGTCCATTCCATTATTCAAAATATCCATTTCATTATTCAAAATTGGCTATTTCTTAATTTTCACGCGTATTTTGGCATTTTGGTCTTCTAATATTCGTTGCAGAACATATTGATTATAAGCATGTTGTTCCTCTTGTAATCAGCTTTCGAATGAGGTATAAGGTTTATCTATAATTAGGGGCTAAAGGGTCACTGCACTCCATTCCATTATTCAAAATATCCATTTCATTATTCAAAATTGGCTATTTCTTAATTTTCACGCGTATTTTGGCATTTAGGTCTTCTAATATTCGATGCAGAACATATTGATTATAAGCATGTTGTTTCTCTTGTAATCAGCTTTCGAATGAGGTATAAGGTTTATTTATAATTAGGGGATAAAGGGTCGCCGAAGTCCATTCCATTATTCAAAATATCCATTTCATTATTCAAAATTGGCTATTTCTTAATTTTTACGCGTATTTTGGCATTTAGGTCTTCTAATATTCGTTGCGGAACATATTGATTATAAGCATGTTGTTCCTCTTGTAATCAGCTTTCGAATGAGGTATCAGGTTTATCTATAATTAAGGGCTAAAGGGTCGCCGCACTCCATTCCATTATTCAAAATATCCATTTCATTATTCAAAATTGGCTATTTCTTAATTTTCACGCGTATTTTGGCATTTAGGTTTTCTAATATTCGTTGCGTAACATATTGACTATATACATTTTGTTCCTCTTGTAATAAGCTTTCGAATGATGTGTAAGGTTTATCTATGATTAGGGACTGAAGGATCGCCGCAGTCCATTCGATTATTCAAAATATCCATTTCATTATTCAAAATTGGCTATTTCTTAATTTTCACGCGTATTTTGGCATTTAGGTCTTTTAATATTCGATGCGGAACATATTGATTATAAGCATGTTGTTCCTCTTGTAATCAGCTTTCGAATGAGGTATAAGGTTTATCTATAATTAGGGACTAAAGGGTCGCCGCACTCCATTCCATTATTCAAAATATCCATTTGATTATTCAAAATTGGCTATTTCTTAATTTTCACGCGTATTTAGGCATTTAGGTCTTCTGATATTCGTTGCGGAACATATTGACTATATACATTTTGTTACTCTTGTAATCAGCTTTCGAATGAGGTATAAGGTTTATCTATAATAGGGGATCAAGGGTCGCCGCAGTCCGTTCCATTATTCAAAATATCCATTTCATTATTCAAAATTGACTTTTTCTTAATTTTCACGCGTATTTTGGCAATCAGGTTTTCTAATATTCGTTGCGGAACATATTGACTATATACATTTTGTTCCTCTTGTAATCAGCTTTCGAATGAGGTATAAGGTTTATCTATGATTAGGGGCTGAAGGGTCGCCGCAGTCCATTCCATTATTCAAAATATCCATTTCATTATTCAAAATTGGCTATTTCGTAATTTTAACGCGTATTTTGGCATTTAGGTCTTCTAATATTCGTTGTGGAACATATTGCCTATAAGCATGATGTTCCTCTTGTAATCAGCTTTCGAATGAGGTATAAGGTTTATCCATAATAGGGGCTAAAGGGTCGCCGCAGTCCATTCCAATATTCAAAATATCCATTTCATTATTCAAAATTGGCTATTTCTTAATTTTAATGCGTATTTTGGCATTTAGGTCTTCTAATATTCGTTGAGGAACATATTGACTATATATATTTTGTTCCTCTTGTAATCAGCTTTCGAATGAGGTATAAGATTTATCTATAATTAGGGGCTAAAGGGTCGCCGAAGTCCATTCCATTATTCAAAATATCCATTTCATTATTCAAAATTGGCTATTTCTTAATTTTCACGCATATTTTGGCATTTTGGTCTTCTAATATTCGTTGCAGAACATATTGATTATAAGCATGTTGTTCCTCTTGTAATCAGCTTTCGAATGAGGTATAAGGTTTATCTATAATTAGGGGCTAAAGGGTCACTGCACTCCATTCCATTATTCAAAATATCCATTTCATTATTCAAAATTGGCTATTTCTTAATTTTCACGCGTATTTTGGCATTTAGGTCTTCTAATATTCGATGCAGAACATATTGATTATAAGCATGTTGTTTCTCTTGTAATCAGCTTTCGAATGAGGTATAAGGTTTATTTATAATTAGGGGATAAAGGGTCGCCGAAGTCCATTCCATTATTCAAAATATCCATTTCATTATTCAAAATTGGCTATTTCTTAATTTTTACGCGTATTTTGGCATTTAGGTCTTCTAATATTCGTTGCGGAACATATTGATTATAAGCATGTTGTTCCTCTTGTAATCAGCTTTCGAATGAGGTATCAGGTTTATCTATAATTAAGGGCTAAAGGGTCGCCGCACTCCATTCCATTATTCAAAATATCCATTTCATTATTCAAAATTGGCTATTTCTTAATTTTCACGCGTATTTTGGCATTTAGGTTTTCTAATATTCGTTGCGTAACATATTGACTATATACATTTTGTTCCTCTTGTAATAAGCTTTCGAATGATGTGTAAGGTTTATCTATGATTAGGGGCTGAAGGATCGCCGCAGTCCATTCGATTATTCAAAATATCCATTTCATTATTCAAAATTGGCTATTTCTTAATTTTCACGCGTATTTTGGCATTTAGGTCTTTTAATATTCGATGCGGAACATATTGATTATAAGCATGTTGTTCCTCTTGTAATCAGCTTTCGAATGAGGTATAAGGTTTATCTATAATTAGGGACTAAAGGGTCGCCGCACTCCATTCCATTATTCAAAATATCCATTTGATTATTCAAAATTGGCTATTTCTTAATTTTCACGCGTATTTAGGCATTTAGGTCTTCTGATATTCGTTGCGGAACATATTGACTATATACATTTTGTTACTCTTGTAATCAGCTTTCGAATGAGGTATAAGGTTTATCTATAATAGGGGATCAAGGGTCGCCGCAGTCCGTTCCATTATTCAAAATATCCATTTCATTATTCAAAATTGACTTTTTCTTAATTTTCACGCGTATTTTGGCAATCAGGTTTTCTAATATTCGTTGCGGAACATATTGACTATATACATTTTGTTCCTCTTGTAATAAGCTTTCGAATGAGGTATAAGGTTTATCTATAATTAGGGGCTGAAGGGTCGCCGCACTCCATTCCATTATTCAAAATATCCATTTCATTATTCAAAATTGGTTATTTCTTAATTTTCACGCGTATTTCGGCATTTAGGTCTTCTAATATTCGTTGCGGAACATATTGACTATATACATGTTGTTTCCCTTGTAATCAGCTTTCGAATGAGGTATAAGATTTATCTATAATTAGGGGCTAAAGGGTTGCAGCACTCCATTCCATTATTCAAAATATCCATTTCATTATTCAAAATTTGTTATTTCTTAATTTTAACGCGTATTTTGGCATTTAGGTCTTCTAATATTCGTTGCGGAACATATTGAATATATACATTTTGTTCCTTTTGTAATCAGCTTTCGAATGAAGTATAAAGTTTATTTACAATTAGGGGCTAACGAGTCGCCGCAGTCCATTCCATTATTCAAAATATCCATTTTATTATTCAAAATTGGCTATTTCTTAATTTTCACGCGTATTTTGGCATTTAGGTCTTCTAATATTCGTTGCGGAACATATTGATTATAAGCATGTTGTTTCTCTTGTAATCAGCTTTCGAATGAGGTATAAGATTTATTTATAATTAGGGGCTAAAGGGTCGCCGCACTCCATTCCATTATTCAAAATATCCATTTCATTATTCAAAATTGGCTATTTCTTAATTTTCACGCGTATTTTCGCATTTAGGTCTTCTAATATTCGTTGCGAAACATATTGACTATAAGCATGATGTTCCTCTTGTAATCAGCTTTCGAATGAGGTATAAGGTTTATCTACAATTAGGGGCTAATGGGTCGCCGCACTCCATTCCATTATTCAAAATATCCATTTCATTATTCAAAATTGGCTATTTCTTAATTTTCACGCGTATTTAGGCATTTAGGTCTTCTAATATTCGTTGCGGAACATATTGACTATATACATTTTGTTACTCTTGTAATCAGCTTTTGAATGAGGTATAAGGTTTATCTATAATAGGGGCTCAAGGGTCGCCGCAGTCCATTCTATTATTCAAAATATCCATTTCATTATTCAAAATTGGCTATTTCTTAATTTTAACGCGTATTTTGGCATTTAGGTCTTCTAATATTCGTTGCGGAACATATTGATTATAAGCATGTTGTTTCTCTTGTAATCAGCTTTCGAATGAGGTATAAGGTTTATTTATAATTAGGGGCTAAAGGGTCGCCGCACTCCATTCCATTATTCAAAATATCCATTTCATTATTCAAAATTGGCTATTTCTTAATTTTCACGCGTATTTTGGCATTTAGGTCTTCTAATATTCGTTGCGGAACATATTGACTATAAGCATGATGTTCCTCTTGTAATCAGCTTTCGAATGAGGTATAAGGTTTATCTACAATTAGGGGCTAATGGGTCGCCGCACTCCATTCCATTATTCAAAATATCCATTTCATTATTCAAAATTGGCTATTTCTTAATTTTCACGCGTATTTAGGCATTTAGGTCTTCTAATATTCGTTGCGGAACATATTGACTATATACATTTTGTTACTCTTGTAATCAGCTTTTGAATGAGGTATAAGGTTTATCTATAATAGGGGCTCAAGGGTCGCCGCAGTCCATTCTATTATTCAAAATATCCATTTCATTATTCAAAATTGGCTATTTCTTAATTTTAACGCGTATTTTGGCATTTAGGTCTTCTAATATTCGTTGCGGAACATATTGATTATAAGCATGTTGTTTCTCTTGTAATCAGCTTTCGAATGAGGTATAAGGTTTATTTATAATTAGGGGCTAAAGGGTCGCCGCACTCCATTCCATTATTCAAAATATCCATTTCATTATTCAAAATTGGCTATTTCTTAATTTTCACGCGTATTTTGGCATTTAGGTCTTCTAATATTCGTTGCGGAACATATTGACTATAAGCATGATGTTCCTCTTGTAATCAGCTTTCGAATGAGGTATAAGGTTTATCTACAATTAGGGGCTAATGGGTCGCCGCACTCCATTCCATTATTCAAAATATCCATTTCATTATTCAAAATTGGCTATTTCTTAATTTTCACGCGTATTTAGGCATTTAGGTCTTCTAATATTCGTTGCGGAACATATTGACTATATACATTTTGTTACTCTTGTAATCAGCTTTTGAATGAGGTATAAGGTTTATCTATAATAGGGGCTCAAGGGTCGCCGCAGTCCATTCTATTATTCAAAATATCCATTTCATTATTCAAAATTGGCTATTTCTTAATTTTAACGCGTATTTTGGCATTTAGGTCTTCTAATATTTGTTGCGGAACATATTGACTATATACATTTTGTTCCTCTTATAATAAGCTTTCGAATGAGGTAGAAGGTTTATCTATAATTAGGGGCTGAAGGGTCGCCGCACTCCATTCCATTATTCAAAATATCCATTTCATTATTCAAAATTGGCTATTTCTTAATTTTCACGCGTATTTCGGCATTTAGGTCTTCTAATATTCGTTGCGGAACATATTGACTATATACATGTTGTTTCTCTTGTAATCAGCTTTCGAATGAGGTATAAGATTTATCTATAATTAGGGGCTAAAGGGTTGCAGCACTCCATTCCATTATTCAAAATATCCATTTCATTATTCAAAATTGGCTATTTCTTAATTTTAACGCGTATTTTGGCATTTAGGTCTTCTAATATTCGTTGCGGAACATATTGAATATATACATTTTGTTCCTTTTGTAATCAGCTTTCGAATGAAGTATAAAGTTTATCTACAATTAGGGGCTAACGAGTCGCCGAAGTCCATTCCATTATTCAAAATATCCATTTCATTATTCAAAATTGGCTATTTCTTAATTTTCACGCGTATTTTGGCATTTAGGTTTTCTTATATTCTTTGCGGAACATATTGACTATATACATTTTGTTCCTCTTGTAATCAGCTTTCGAATGAGGTATAAGGTTTATCTATGATTAGGGCTAAAGGGTCGCAGCAGTCCATTCCATTATTCAAAATATCCATTTCATTATTCAAAATTGGCTATTTCTTAATTTTCACGCGTATTTTGGCATTTAGGTCTTCTAATATTCGTTGCGGAACATATTGACTATATACATTTTGGTCCTCTTGTAATCAGCTTTCGAATGAGCTATAAGATTTATCTATAATTAGGGGCTAAAGGGTCGCCGCACTCCATTCCATTATTCAAAATATCCATTTCATTATTCAAAATTGGCTATTTCTTTTTTTCCACGCGTATTTTGGCATTTAGGTCTTCTAATATTCGTTGCGGAACCTTTAATAGCTGACTATGCGGTATGGGCTTTGCTCATTGTTGAAGAATGTACGGTGAGCTATAGTTGTTAATGTCTGTGTCATTGTGGTCTTTCTGGATATTTGTCTCATTGGAAATCATACCACATCTTCTTTTTTATATTTCCTCATTTTAATGCATATTGTGGCATTTAGGTACTCCGTAAACCGTCTTATGGTAATTTCGAAGCAAAATATAGCTATAGTGTCACAGTCAATTTTTTTTATATTTTTTTCACTATTCACCGCTTCAATTTGAATAATGAAACATAAACCATTTCATTATTCATTATTCATTTTTCAATATTGAATAATGAATAGTGAACTATTTCATTATTCATTATTGAATAATGAATAATGAACTATGAATAATGGACGTACTTCAGCGCGGTGTTTTTTTCATATACAGACAAATATATACACTTTAGTCTCTCAGCATTAAGGCCTTATATAATCTCGATTGATGACATATCATGTATTGCCCAACCTGACACAACGTCCATATGTTGCTATGCACTGAACCACGTGAACATGACATAGTCTCTCGAACTCCGAATGTTCGGCACTTAAATTCAATGGAATTCTTCCTAGTAAATTTACACATGGCCTGGGCCGTGATATTCGAATTTTATCCTGAGCGTTAGCGAGGGATAAAATTAACGAATATCACGGCCCAGGCCATGTGTAAATTTACAACAAATCTATGGCTTCCATGAATTATTTCGATTCTAATAGGACAAATACGATCATTAAAAAACTGAAGCGATGATGGGTAACGTAACGGTACCCAAATTGCACCTATTTTGACAGTTTTTTCACCTACGTTTTTTTATGATAAAGACAAAAATTTCCATTCTGTGTTTATTTTGTAGCCGTAACCTTCTTTATTATATAGGTACACCAAATTGATTTTTAATCCATATGGAATCATAGAAAAATTGGTCTAAACTGACCTCCAAACCATCAATGATTCTGAAATGAGGAGTACCCAAATTGCATCCATGCTTAAATTCGCACTGTCAAAATTCTAATAACAGAGCATTTTGTTTAATTTCTTCAAATATTTTGAACAATTGGATATTAGTCCATGCTTACTGTTTATTTTTTTTAAATGGATACTTGTAACATATTGTATTTGATCATTTTAAAAAGATGACGTTTTGATGACGTCGCATGGCGACGTTTCAGTACATTTTGCTTTTTCAGTAAACACTTCACCTGTTGATAAATACTGTGAACGTTTTGTGCATATCTAAATAGTTTTACCTATGTTGAAAGATGTGCCTAGTATCAAATCATAAAAATACAAATTGTTTACGGTCTCTAGGAAATCTTGTAAGATTATTTTTACTATTTTGGCTTAATAGGTGCAATTTGGGTACTCGGTGCAATTTGGGTACTGTTACGTTAATTATACCGTGTGTGTGGCTGTTCTATTTTACCCAGCCACTGTTCGATAAATGTAAAACAAATCTAATAAACCTGCATGAATGATTTCTTAACTAACCGCTAGAAAAAAAAATGTGATTACGTTTTTTTCTTCTTAGTAAACCCAACATTTGCAATTTTAAATTTACATTTTTTATCGTAAGCTACCGTTAAATTCACTGATGACATGTTGTAACCAAGGAGCCGCCATGTTGACTTGCTGAAATTACTAAATGTGCGAATAATGTATAGAACAGAAAACAAGCAACACCTACCTCAATACTTTATTTTAATGCAATTGTATCCGAGTTTAGAAGGTAAACGCAATAGAAAAACCTTCAGCTTTGACGTTTTCATTCGTATGACGTCATGTTTTGAAATGACGTTAATGTGCCAAAATCATTACTGGAATTTCGCGGAATTTTTATTTATTTTGTTTTTTGTCCATTTTTCCGTTCTCTAAATGTGTAAATTCTTTTTGTTATGCGTCAGAATCAGAATAAATGTTCTGTAGGGTTTTATTCAATTGTAATTGTTGACACAGCGAAATCCACAACCGTTTACACATAGGTTACGATACATGTGGATTTACGTGGGAGGCATATTTAAACAGCCATTTGTGTACATCTTGGAGTCTGCGCTAAGTATAGATATATCGAGAATTTTATCACGGTGTTGTTTACAAAGCGAAAGAAGCACGTCATATTAGAATTTGATATATATCCTCATCATCATATTCACTTAATTCACAATAAAGTTTTAGCGAAAAATGCTCTATAATCATATCCCACCACAAGTCGCGTAGCTCTGCAGTGCAAACGCAGGAACAACATGCATGTACATAAACATCCTTAAAGTCCTTTTCGCATGCGACGCACTTATCTCCTGATGAATTTGGTATATCAGCTAACAGTTTTGTAATAAAATATGAATTTCGTATTTCTGCAAACGATTGTGCTTTTTTCCAGAAGTTTGTCATAGAAACTGTTTTGTGAATATTTCTAAAACGTATAAAATTGACATCGAACGCAATACGGTTTAACCAGTTGACTGACTGTTGTTCGTTAACTGTTTTGTGAACAATCGATTTCCATTGACTTTTTGATGGGAAACTACCCGTATCGATATATTCAGTAAGATATTGAATAAGTCCATATGTTCTTAGAATGTCAATAACATCAGGAATGTATCCATAGTGACGGCGGTGAGGGTCTATGAAGAATGAAAATAGTCGAACCAAAAATATTCTTTTTGAAAGATAATTGTTATCTAAGATCATTTAACATACACAGTTTTTGAAAAAGAACAGTTTTCTTTTATGAATAAAACTCATAATCGGATGAATTCCAATAATGCTCTCGCACATATCAGATCTGGTAGAAGTTTTTAAAGCTAAAATGTGTTTGACAATGAAGTGCTGAAAACAATTAAGCGTCGTTATATCACATGATTTGAGGTTACTCCATGTTTCGCATCCATAAAGAACACTTGGTAAGACAACAGTTTTGTATAATTTAACTAATACAGACGGATTAGTTGCTCTTGACATTACTCCTTTCAATGCGAAGTATGCGTTTTTACCTTTTCTACAAGCATTTATAGTTCTGTTCTTAGTTTTGAATCGAGAATTAAGTTCAATACCTAAATGTGTATAGTTGTCAGATAATGGTATATTCTTATTTCCAATACACCAGTTGAAGTTAACATTGTTTCTCTTGTATTTATGGAGAATTGAATAATACTTGATTTACTTGCGTTAAAACAGAACCGCCAGTTTCTAGCGTACTCGAAACATACATCAAGCATGCGTTGGAGAGACAGTGGGGACGTGGCAATACACGATATGTCATCAGCAAGAGTAGATGCACCACAATTGATACTGTATATACCTGTGTTTTGATTGTATTTCTCAATTTCACATATTAAATCATTAATAAAAATTAAATACAGTAAACCAGACAGCACACTGCATTGTCTTACACCTCCTACACTGGGAAAAAATTTGACTGGTGCTGGTTAACAATTATAGCACTTTTTGTGTTTGTATGAAAATCATTGACTATTACCCATAATTTATTGTTCACACCTAGTTGAAACAATTTGTACATAAGACAAAGTCTCCAGACTGTGTCGAATGCCTTCCTACTATCAAGAAAAGCTACAAAAATCTTACTACAAAATTCAAGATTATGGAAAATTGTCTCATGAAGATTAAAGGAAGCTGTTAGGCAACCGAGGTTCTTCTGAAATCCTTGGTGTTGACAGTAAAGGAAGTTTATGTTATCCAATACGATTAGCAGACGGTTTTTTTATAACATGCTCAAAGACCTTTGAAACACACGGCAAAAGTGTAATCGGACGGTACACTAACGGCTGTCAGGAGATGCTTTAGGTTTATTGTTTCCTTTAAAAAGTGGTACTAGTAAACCAAACTTCCAGTCATAAGGAACACGACCTTTCTTCACTATGAGGTTAAAAAAAGAAGTAAGGCAACGGATAAGAACTTCTCCGCCATATATCAGATGTTCATTTTGAATTTTGTCGTGTCCGCTGGCTTTTTTACGCATCAAGGATTTGACAATATCACGCACTTCACTTTCATTGATGACTCCACCAGGTAGGTTCTCATTGGAGTTACAGCAGGTGTTTAAAATCTCTGAATACGCACTGTCAATAAATTGTTTCTTTGACGTATCAAAAGTGTCAGTATAGTCAGTTGTACAAATGTTTGAAAAATAGTCCATACTGAAGGCATTAGGCAAAGCAATACTTTCTGGGTCGTTGCATGTATCACCATTATGGACAATTTCCGAATAAATTCTTGATGTTGATGGTTTACATCTTTTTACTAGTTTCCAAAATAACCGGATATCGCACTCAGCTGCTTCGTTTATGTCATTGTAACATTTTTGAATATATTGTTCGTAAGCTGCATTTTGCACATTCCGAAATTCATATTTGGCTTTTTTGTAACGTTTATACGATTCATGACTCATTCCTCTGGGCCGTCCCTCTGCCAGCCATCGTTTACGCATTGACCGTTCCGTCTGATGAGCTTTCTTAACATCGGGTGTCCAGTATGGTTTTGTATATGGGTTAAATATGCACTTAGGAATAACGGAATATGCCGCTGCATGTAAAATGCTTTCGATTTCCGTGTTAACAGTATCTACATCTACATTGTCTGAATTAATTCGGTCAGTTAACAATTCTATTGGTACGTCCATAGAATCTTGATAGTTTCTTATATGTTCGTCATTAATTTTATGCCAAGCCGGAAATTTGCTATACGAATTCATTATTCGGTGTGGATTATTATCTATCAAAAGTTCTACTATTATCGGTAAATGATCTGAAGTACTGCTAATCGAACCTTCGTCAAGAATTTCACAAGACCTCAGTTGCCTTAGTACACTCTTATTTACAAGAAAGTAATTAATCATAATTTTCTTATAGTGCTATAGTTATGAACGTATAATCAGGCCCTGTATGCTTAATTTGACCACCTGAAAATAACAAATCATGTCTTTTCACAAATTTTGCAACTCATCAGATTTACAATGGTTTGAATGCAATCTGTCTTTAGTACGACAACTAGCATTAAGGTCGCCTGCTACAATAACACTGCCATAATTACAATAATAAGAAACTAAAGTATCTAACATGTTCAGTTCATTTCTATAATTATCTATGCTATCATCAGAAGGTAAGTATGCTCCAAAAATAAAAATTGACCCATTTGATTTGGTTTTTATCTGTAAACCTACAACTCTTTCAGAGTTTATATCATTTATCTCACTAACAGAGAATTGTAGTGTATTTTTATACAATATAGCAACACCGCCTTTCCCGTGATAAGCGTGATATTTATTTGGTAAGTCTTCAGCTTTACCTATACAAGTGTAGCCCTGTTTAATAGTGGAAAGGTAATGTAGAGAACTCTTTTTAAGTTTGTATTCAGAAACTACACAAATATCACAATCTGTATTTTTCAAATTTACTACTTAAACAAACAGTGGAGGACATTATGCCTCTCACATTCCAAGCTAATAATTTGAGACTAGACATAATCAAAAACAAAATAAATATACACAAAATACAATAGTTCAGTTTTGTTTTACACATTTTGAAAAAGAGTTTATTCATGGTGCTGTTCGTTTTCAGTTTCATTTGAAAAACGATGGTTCCACTCATAATTACTTAACCACTTTCTACATTGTACTCCATCCGGCCAAAAATTATGAGATTCAACATAATCTGCGCAATTTTCAACAACATTGAGTTTGGCAGATACTCACTGTGCACTATGTTTTGGGTAAAACAATCTTAAGTAAGTCACATGTACGTTTTCTTTCTCAAGATAAGCTAGAATCCCTGATCTCATGGATTTAGGATTAATACACGAGAGATAATATCTCGCCGTTCTCTTTCTTTAAACACCAGTTAAAAAGCTTTCATCAGAATCTACGGGGGAGGTATCTATATTATCGGTTACTCCATCCAATCGCACAGGTATTTTATAGAATGAAATTCAAAACAGTGTGGCTGTGGCCATTGATTGACACATTAAATTCATCCATTGACTGGGACAATTTACGTGAACGTTTGTCTGTAACGACCACTGTTCACGACGTACCTACGATAGACATTTAAACTGTGGGGTCACCTAAGGTTTCTTAACGCCTGAAGAAACCTTCAGTAAGTGAGCACACTGGAATGTTTATTTTTGTCTGCTGATTACTTCTATTCTATTCTAGAGTTCACCTGTTTTAGAAACAGTTGATTTGAGGTACGAGCCGGGGTTTCTGTTGATACTTTTTTCGGCGTATGATTTTTGGGTTGATAATTTTAATTCGTTAACTTGTTTTTGCAGAGAACATTGCATTTTGTTGAACCTTTCTATCTCAGCTTCTATTCTTTGAACGCTGGTCGTGTAAGAATCAAAATTGAATTCTCCAATTGCTTTGGTTTGTTGATTAAATAGTTTGTGGTTAGCATCGTATTGTATAAATTTTCGTTCGTTCGAAACACAGTGTCGACTTAATATGTCATTCACATTTTCGAGATCAGTTTTTAACTTATTGTTTTCGGTTTTCATGTGTTTGATTGTTTTTTTGGTTTTCCGTTTCTAAACGTTCTAATTCTGAAATACGTTCTAAGGCCGATTGTAGGGTGGCTCTTAGTTCAATAATGTTACAGTCCGGTACCGTACTTTGATCATTGACTGATTTGCTTTCGTCTTTTCTAAATACTTCATCGATCCCAGAACTGTCACCATTGATAAACATGTACAGAATATAACAATCTTTTGCATATTTAAGTGTTGACGAGCTCCTACTTGTACTTTTACGTGTATATAGTTTCCCTGTTGGGCACCCCTGTACAGATTTTGCTCTGTTGGTTAGGATACTCCGATACCATGTTATTGTATTTTCGATGTCGTTAGTCATTTCTAAAAGTTTTGGAATATACAGATCTCTTGGGAGATTGAAAAGATTGTCGTCTAATTTTGCTATAAATTCTTGGTTAGGAACAAAATCATTTAGTTGAGAGTTTTGGGACTCAATGTGATCATCTCCGGTATTGTTTACACTCGAACGACATTGGGTACTCATTTCAGTAAGAATTCGAACCATTTGGCAATTATGGGGGAATACTCCCTGAAAGTCTCATCACTGCTTTGATTTACAACATCAATTCCATTAAATCCACTTTCACTAATAGAAATTTGACTTATATCGCACAAATTTGGATTGAAGTCGCCTACCGAAACAACACAGCCATTCACATCGGCAGCCATCTTTTTTTCCTTTGAGTCGTAGCTGTCTAATAGAAAACAAAAAGTGTGCTCTGGTAATACAGCCTCAGAATCTAAATGTATCAAATATGGGGTTCCCCAATGGCCCATTTTAGGTCCCCTTTTGTTTGTCTTATTCATAAATGACATGACAGCCATTAATATGTATGCTGATGATACAACACTTCATACATATGGAACAAATAAGGAAGAGATAGAAAGAAAACTAAATTACGATGCCAATACCATAAATAATCGGTTTCTGAACAATAGGATGGTTATAAATCCCTTAAAAACTACTTCTATGTTAATTGGAACAAATAAGAAACGGACTTTGCTAGGAAATGATATGAATATATGTATACAACATAGCCCAATCACACCCCGTTGAAATACAGAAACTTTTGGGTGTATATATTGACAAAAATTTGGACTGGAAATTTCAAATGACTATGTATGTAAAAACTTAAGTTCTCGTATCGCACTGCTATCTAGAATTAAGAAATTTTTGGATATAAGTAGTAGAAAGCTGTTTTATAATGCTTATATTCTGCCCATATTTGATTTTGTTGCTCAATATGGGGAAATTGCTATGAGGATGGATATAAAAAAATTCTTAAAATGCAGAAAAGAGCTGCAAGGATTATGCATGATGCACCAATATTAACACCTAGTATAAATTTATTTAAAGAGATAAAGTGGTTGAATTTTAAATCTAGAATTTCATATCATAAACTTATTCTTGTTCATAAAATTCTAAACGATAAAGCACCTGATTACTTAAAGGAACTCTGCTGTCCAATTTGTTAACCTACATACTAGAAATCTAAGGTCATCTGCAAATAATAATTTAGCTGTTGTACGAGCGAACACAAATTTAATGAATAAATCTTTTGCATATAGCTCATCTATACCTTGGAATAAACTACCAAATGAAATAAAATGTTGTGAAAACCTGGACACTTTTAAACAAAAATGTGTTGATTTCTTGACTATAAATGATTTATAACAACTTACTCAAATATTCTAATGATTTGTATGTTGTATATATATATGAATTTATTTTTCTCTTACTCTACAGACAATTTATAGTTAGTATGAATAATTCATTTACATAATATGTTAGAAACTGTAAGCTTTGTAATATTTGTACTGTTTGTTCTTTGTGAGGGCCTCAAGCTAGATTAGCGAAAGCTAATTGAGTCACCCTCTTTAAATAAAGACATTACTTACTTACTTACAACCGATATGTTTATACCTTTAATATCGTCTTTATAAAAAAAAAGGAAAAAAAATACTGAACTCAAAGGAAAATTCAAAACAAAAAGTCATTGACATCAAATGTGTGACATTTTTCTTTTTCAAATGAATATTTTCAAATGTAATATAAAATTGCAGGCTGACAGTATTGATTAATAAATAATTGTTTTAAAAGTTATACATCTTTTAATGTGGGACGGAAGGCCACAGGACAAATGGCCTCAGACGAAAAGTCAGTTATGAGGTTATTTTTCTTTCTCTAAGAAAACGCTAATACTTTTCAGAATATTTTTGTATAGTATGGATTCTCTTAAAATGAAACTTTGAAAAGTGTTGCATCACAAACTCAACATGTGCATATGGTCAGGAAATTCCTGTTGACTCAAATTCTTTAGGTGATTCATTAAATGATATTGGTAAGGGGTAAATTATGTTCGCAACTCCTCGGAGTTCTTATAAAAGAGAAGATGTAGTACAAATGTATGATTGCCAATTAGACAACTCTCAACAAATGACCAAATGACACAGAAATTAACAACAATAGGTCACTCTACGGCCTTCAACATCAATAAAACTAGCAGCCTAATTTATGTACAAACAAGAATGTGTCCATAGTACACTGATGCCCTACTCGCACTATAATTATCTATGTTTAGTGGACCACGAAATTGGGGTAAAAACTCTAATTTGGCATTAAAATTATAAAGATCATATCATACGGAACATATATACTAAAAGAGGGACGAAAGATACCAGAGGGACAGTCAAAATCATAAATCGAAAATAAATTGACAACGCCATGGCTAAAAATGAAAAGGACAAACAGACAAACAACATATTTCAACTTTAAAGAAGTTCCTGTATGAAGTGAGCCTCATAATTATAAAAAAACAAGTCGACAAGAAGAGGGACACAATCGTTCCCATTGGAATTCCGACAGTCTGTTGAAAAACACGTCCTCCGAACTTAACAAATATGTTGTCAATCAAGAAATCAAGCATCTTGATAATGTCAGTTTCAGAGAATTTTTCGTTTGAATCAGAGTGATCCGTTCCAAAGTAGGATTTATCCCTTCCTAAGACAAGATATATGAAACAAAGCAATACCAATTCTTTCAATTTTTCTTTTAGTATGGAATGTGGAATACTTGTATAAAGTGTAGAAAAGTCAAATGTTTTAATACTATTACAAGATGAAGGGAGTTAGATTGTATGTACTCTAAAAGATCTTTGGAATTTTGAAGTATCCACATCTGATTCACGCCACCTCTAAAATTAGCAGTTTCACAATAACTTTGAAGCCCGTCTTTGATTGCTGATAAAATAGATGTTAATAATAATTAAGAAAGATGTTTCGTGGAGCATTTGGAAGACCCAGCAATATACCGTTGTTTGTAAGGACACTTATGCAGTTTAGGTATCCAATACAGTGATGGAAGATCCAGGTCATCATCTTTGGTTGAAATTCCAAAGGAACATAGAACAGACCTATGATTATCCAGGATTTCCTCTTTGGTATATGTTGGGTTTCCAAGTGAATTGTCAATACCTAATTCGTTTATCAAGCAGTTAATGTAATGAGTTTTACACACATAAACGATGTTGTTTGGGGTTTTATCTGCGGGGACAACAACATATTTTTCATGAAGGTAGGATAAGTGTTTTTGAACATTAGGGTCTTTAAAGATTGACGTAGCATGGGCATTGATAGACCCATTCAGTTTCTTAATTCTGATATGTATCAACAACCTCACTGCTTTAATCCATTCAGAAAAAATGTCTATGACTTCCTTCTCACGCTTAGCCCATTGCCTGGCATAATCCTCGACTAAAACCATCAACATTTTAAAGATATATTTCCAATTGATGGATTTCGGCTCACGATATTTTGGACCTTTCGATAATACATTTCGTAAGGAAGTGTTATTAACAATATTAAGGTGTTCGGTAATTACGTGGCCAGCCGGATTATATGTGAAATGGGAACTAGCACAAGTGCAATCAGGAGGTTTAGACTTGAAGTCGTCAATACTGAGATCCTGTAGAACGTGTTTGCAATTGAAAATTTTAGTTGCAATATGTTTGGTAGAAGTATAAGAAATGATTGGTACAGACTGGTCTTTGAAATAAGGAGGTATTTTCGATTGAACTAATTTTAAGATGAAGGTTATTGTTTAAGTTGACGCCATCGAGACCTTTGTTGGCAAAGGAAAGATTAAGGAAAGATCTTTTCTCTTTTTCATCTTTTCCAATGCAGAATGGCTTGAAAAGTCTGTTACTTGCAATATCCGAAATTATAGCTGTAAGTTTGTATTGGTTTGAATGAGGGTTTGCAACATTGGTTTCCAAACATAAATTGAACAGAGAATGAAGTTTTGAAAGGGGTAATGAATAAAGTTTCGTGCGAATGTGATGAATACCTAACAGCTTTTGTATAAATGACAGCAAGTCATTAAAAGAGACATCATGCAAAGTAGGTGATGTATAATGACGATAACCATGACTGCGTCTATAAGTTTCAATTTGATTGGACTTTAACTTCATCCAAAACTACCTTGATCAAAAACTTTAACCTGAAGTGGGACGAACGGATGGACGGACGGACGATCAGACGAACTAACGAACGGACGGACGAACAAACGGACGGACGGACGAACGCACAGACCAGAAAACATAATGCCCCTCTACTATCGTAGGTGGGGCATAAAAATTAACGAAAAACAATGTTACACATACAAATATGAACACAAAAAAATGTACAAGTTTTGTAACACATGTATGATCGAAAAACAATGTAACACATACATATATGTAACTAATGTAAACAAACGACAACCACTGAATTACATGCTCCTGACTTAGGACAGGCGCATACATACAGAATGTGGCGGGGTTAAAGATGTAAGCGGGATCCCAATCCTCCCTCTATCCTGGGACAGTGCAACATATAAAGAACGAACAATAAAAAAAATCAGTTGAAAAAGACTTAACTCATCAGATGGTCTTTGGATACAAATATTAAACCACGCAGAGTGGCCGGCTACTTGTTATCAGAACAACAAAAAGACACCAATTACAGATTTGAGAGTACTCGCAGTTACTGACAGCTAGTTCAAAGCCACTGAATAATAATAAGATATCATGCCTCTAAGACTAAATTCTTGTTACACTATTTCATGGATTTTCTTCAAACTTTGTAGAATGTCGGCTTGGAAGTTATCAAATTTTCATAATTATTTCTGATGAGTTTTAAAGTTTAATTAACTGTTCAACTGAAATCTTCATACAGTTCTCGAATGTATAAACTTACATTTGCATGTAACTATTTAATATTTAAAATGATGTGAAATAAGATAAATCTCTAATATCCTTTTTTAGTTGGAAATAATTGTATTTCACTTAAATGTCATTAATATTTTTAATATGTCTTACGTTAATAAACATTTCCATTCCCAAAATATCTTCTTTTTTTTTCAAAAAGTAATAAAATGTTTTCAATTTTTTTATTTCTTTAAATTCATAATAATTTAAACCCTTAAATCTTGCTATTTTTCAATTTTATCAAGTTCACTAAAACATTTTAACAGTTAAATACTTATAACAAGAATGTGTCCAAAGTACACGGATGCCCCACTCGCACTATCCTTTTCCATGTTCCATGGACCGTGAAATTCGGTAATAATCTAATTTGGCATTAAAATTTGAAAGATTATACTATAGGGAACACATGTACTAAGTTTCAAGTTGATTATACTTCAATTTCATCAAAAACTACCTTGACCAAAAACTTTAACCTGAAACTCCCACTTTCATTTTCTATGTTCAGTGCACCGTGAAATTGGGGTCAAAAGTCTAATTTGGCTTCAAAATTTGAAAGATCATATCATAAGCAACAAGTGTATTAAGTTTCAAGTTGATTGGACTTCAGCTTCATCAAGAACTACCTTGGCCAAAAACTTTAACCTGAACGGACGCACAGACGAACGGACGGACGAACAGACGAACGAACGGAGCCACAGACCAGAAAACATAATGCCCCTCTACTATCGTAGGTGGGGCATAAAAATACCTACTGTTATTATATAAACATCCATTAAAATATTTTTGTTGGCATTCAAGGAAAAGGTCACATACAAAATGTTGGCATTCGAGGAAGACACCGTACAAATATCGTCCACAGCGTCCTAAGTATTCGGTAAACATGCAGGAAGTTAAAGACGAGTGACATAAGGTTCCAGGAAGATCAGAGAAGTAGTTCATTTGAAGCCATTAGAAAATTGCGATGGAATTTCATGTGACAGACGGCCAGAAAAAGCTAAACATTATGATATCCCTTGAACAAGATATAATGAGTCTCTCAGTTTATAATGAAAAAACTACAAATGTAAAGGATTGATAAATCAAATGTTTGGAACCATCTGAACAATACAATGAAATAATACACGCAATACACTGAGGCTATTATGATATATTATCAGCTATAAATTATACGGTCTTACTATAACGACAGCTGCTATATATTTGAATAGTTTCAGTATTAAACTCTTTGAAGAAACTGTGTCACTATATAGAAAAAATGATAAAAAGAATATGTATACTATTTTCAGAAGAAATTACTTATTTAATTTGGTCCTCCGTGGTCCAGTATAATTTTAAATGACACAGCTGGTTCTTTGGCATTAAACGTAAACAGATTTAGAGATGACAAAACTGTCATCGAACGCAACAAAGGTAAGCACATTTATGTACTAAATGAAAATAGATAAAGATATTTTCTACAAAATAACTTATTTGTAACATTAAAATATAATAGTCCCAGGTAAGGCCGAATATAATTATATTTATATTATAACGTACATTTTCTTATTTGAACTATCATGAACCCAGAAAATTTAAAAAAAAAAACAGGAAAGCTATCACAAGAAAGTAATTTGTTCACAGAAGAATCAAATAAAGAAATTAAAACTTGACACAAACAAAAATAAAACTGCAGAAGCAGAAAAATGGAAGACGGTGAAAAACTTATTATAATAACTTACAATACGAGGCAAAATGATTAAATTAAAACAAAACGACTCAGAACAAAATCAACTGATATCAACACACTAAAAAAGAAACTTACGAAAGAAACAGGAGTATTGCAAGTTTGACAGATCAGTTTACTGGTCTTCTTGATGAAAACATTTCGATTGATACATTTTCGGATGTCAAGTATCTTCCAGCTTTCTATCAAGTTGTGCAATGCTTGCATCCTTTGGTGTTGGAGAAAATAATATCGTCCAAACTATTCACTTAGTACTTAACCATTTACTGCGGAGGTAGATGAATTAAAACTTCCGCCAGGAAGACGTAGACACTCTTTTCGAATGGATTAAGGCGGTGAGGTCGCTGATACAAACCAGAATTAAGAAACTGAATGGGTCTATCAATGCCCATGCTACGTCAATCTTTAAAGACCCAAAGGTTGCCGAACACTTATCCTACCTCCATGACAAATATGTTGTAGTCCCCGCAGACAAAGCCCCAAACAACATCGTTTTTGTGTGAAAAACTCATTACATTAACTGCTTCATAAACGAATTAGGTATTGACACTTCACTTGGAAACTCAACTGAACAGATCTTCCATCACTGTATTGGATACCTAAACTACATAAGTGTCCTTACAAACAATCGTATATTGCTGGGTCTTCCAAGTGCTCCACGAAACCTCTTTCTAAATTATTATATAACATCTATTTTATCAGCAATCAAAGACGAGCTTCAAAGTTATCGTACATGTGAAACTGCCTATTCTAGAGGTGGCGTGAATAAGATGTAGATACTTAAAAATTCCAAAGATCTTTTAGAGTACATACAATCAAACTCTCTTTCATCTTGCAATAGTATTATTTTTTTTTACTTTTCTACACTTTACACAAGTATTCCACATTCCAATTTAAAAGACAAATTGAAAGAGTTGGTATTGCTTTGTTTCATAAAAAGAATGGCCAACGTAGATACAAGTATCTTGTCTCTTGGGGAGGGATAAATCATACTTGGTAAAGGTATACTCTGATTCAAACAAAAAATTCTCTGAAACTGACATTATCAAGATGCTTGATTTTTGATTGACAACATTTTTGTTACGTTCGGAGGACGTGTTTTTCAAGACTATCGGCATTCCATGGGAACCCCTCTTCTTGCCGACTTGTTTCTTTATTATTATGAAGCTGACTTCATACAGGAACTTCTTAGGAGGAAAGATAAGAAGTTAGCAATATACTTTAACTCTACTTTCCGCTATATAGATGACGTTCTTTCACTAAATAATTCAAAATTTAGTGACTATGTTGAACAGATCTATCCCATCGAACTAGAGATAAAGGATACAACAGATACAGTTAAGTCTGCCTCATATCTTGACTTACATTTAGAAATTGACAATGAGGGTCGGTTGATAACAAAACTTTACGACAAAAGAGATGATTCCAGCTTTCCAATTGTGAACTTTCTGTTTCCAAGTAGAAACATTCCAGCAGCATCTGCATACGGGTATATATCTCCCCATAGATACGATATTCCCGTGCTTGCATTTCCTATCATAATTGTCTTGATAGAAGGTTGCTGCTTACAAGGAAGCTATTAAACCAAGAGTTCCAAATGGTAAAGTTGAAATCATCCTTTCGTAAAATTTTAGGACGCCATCACGAGTTAATTGACCGTTATGGAATAACCGTATCACAAATGATATCGGATATGTTCCTTACGTCGTAATTACAATCCCCTTCCCTTTCAAGGATGTGACCTACCGAATTAGACTATTTACCGGATTTGTTACAACATAAGCAACACGACGGGTGCCACATGTGGAGCAGGATCTGCTTACCCTTCCTGAGATCACCCCCAGGTTTTTGTGGGGTTCGTGTTGCTTATTCTTTAGTTTTATATTGTGTTATGTGTTCTATTGTTTGTCTTCTTTCATTTATAGCCAGGCGATATCAGTTTATTTTCTATTTAAGAGTTTGACTGTCCCTCTGGTGTCTTTTGTCCCTCTTTTAAGGACAATTTTATGAAGACAGCAAATTTAGTTTCAAAATCATATAAAGATCTCAACGGAAATTATGAAAAATTAATGATCAGTATAAAAAAACTGATGTCGGATCAATATTATTGTTAAAATTCTAAATCATAAAACAATTTGGTATTGGCTTGTAATGCCAACAATGAACTTAGTATCCAATGTACGAAGAAAACAGTTGCTTAAAGAGAAGCAAGATATGATTTCTAATCAAAAGAGCAATATATCTTAAATGCCTTAATGTCTTGAGTTTCTATTTCTAAATAGTGGGGCTCCAGTCACGCTGTGGTATTATTCCCAATTAGAATAAGACCAAAGGAGCATTTCGAATAATATCATAAATATTTATTATGAAAAGTGTGTTAGCATCCACCACCTTCGGGCTCTAGCTTTTACTTTTTTCGAAATATTGTCAGAATTATGAATAATTGCAAAAATAAAGGGCCATTTAGCTCTGAAACGAATTTTCCAACCTGCATTATTTTTCCAAAGAGGCAGATTAAAATGTACTGATCAATTTTAATCTCTGCTAGATTTTTATATCTGTTTAAGTTTTTGAGTTATTTGCCAAAAGGTGCCATAACCCCATCTTGACTATATAATTATGTCGTACTTGACTTTCAGCCTATGTCGTCTGGACTTTAGCTGGCCTGGTAAAAACGAAGAATTCCAAAATAACTATATTTTATTACAACTGAGATCTCATGGCAACTCTATAATACAATTTCATATAAATGCATACAATATATTTCACAATATTTATAGTTCATCATACATAGATAATGTCAAGCTGTAATATATTAAATGTTTCTTGCTATTACGTAATACGCAAATATTTCTGTTCTGGAGATCAATCCTGCATCGGTACGATTTCAATATACATGAAACAACAAATATTTTCTTTGTGTTCTGTTGCGTTGTCAAGGTAAACCAAAGTGACAAACAAAGATTTCTTTAAACTTCGTTGAATATTAAATATAACCAAATAACAGAATTTAACTTTACTACGAATAAATTATGCGTCAAATTCACAAATCTCCTGTAAACAAATTTGCATGTAATAATGAAAATTAATGAAATAAATAACATTTACAGAATTTATGTTTACTGTATATTTCACTTAAAAAATCATCTATTTAATCGTAATGTAATAAACTAAAAACGCTCATTTTAAATAAATAGAACTAAATAAATAAAACTTAATTAAAAGTAAATGTGAAATGTAATTTTCATAAAAAGAATGCTTTAAAATATTAATAATGAATTACCTGGTAAAAACGAAGAATTCCAAAATAACTATATTTTATTACAACTGAGATCTCATGGCAACTGACGAATAGCCCTAAACACTAGTTTAAAAAGGTCGTTGCTCACGTGCTTAGAGATCCCAGGTTTTCTTCGTTTTACCAAGGAATTGTATATTTAAATATACAATTCCTTGGTTTTACCAATGAAAATTATCGTTACATAATTTCATAACTGACCACAACATTTTAATTGGTCACTCATAATTTTGTCTTGTCAACCAAGCTGACACTTTAATCTAAATTATTGATTTTCGTATACCTATGTAGCGACGGTTTAGACACGTTTCTCCAACATTTGATAATTAGACTAAAACAACATAAGGGATTAGGGGGTCCTCATAAGGACTGGCATCGTGATAATTACCTGTAATTCAACTATATCAGGTCTTAACTAAAATATTGTAAAAAGGGATATTGTTAAAAAATATTTATATCAAAACATTAACAAACCATATATTTTTGGTCGAGTATAACCAGAAACGGTTACGTAATTATTTTCATCCGCCGTATTTGATTTACAAAATTAAAAAGGTTATTCAACAAAAAAAATCCTTAAATAAACAAGGGAAATTCTAATCAAACTGAAAATTTCATAAAAAATTATGAAGAAATAATCTAGAAATTATTTTTTTTAAAAGAATTTTTTTTTATTAAAAGTAACATGAAAAATCGAAATGTTCACTGACTGTACCTCATTTTAGTAATGTATTCTATTACTTGATATATTTTTGTATTTGTGTTATATGTAGATGTTAAATCTAAACCGATGCAAAACAGCCAAGTTTTATTTACGTAAAAAGTCACCAAAAGCGATTGTCTTCTAGTGCGAAGAACCATATATCTACCTAGTCGTTCTGTCTGTATATCAGTAGAGCCGAACCCAGTTTTCGTGGTATGCTGTCTTAGCAGATGAAATAGTCAGTCGTATATCTGTCCACTTTTTCCACGAAAACGGAGCTGATACAAATTGGGTACATCACTTCGCGTCGTGATCTATATAGTGTTTAACTGTGGGAGCTGGCTTGTTGAATATTGTGCACTACTAGTGATAATAAGCTGCGTTTTGTACTTTTATATAAGATTAATGACTCAAGATATATAAATTCTTAATAGCTCTCAAAATATAAAATGTTAATTTTTATTCAGGATCGCAACATTGTAATCTATAATACATTATTATGAAAAATAGAGAAAAAAATTATGAAAAAAGTAAAAAATTGCTTCCGGCCGTACGGTAACGGATACTGGATGTGTAGTGATTGATAATTTAGTCTTAGATGATTATTTGTTGCTTGTTTATGTATGTTTTTGTACAGTTCTTTTATTGTTCTGTTGCACCAATGTCTCAAGATAATGGGGAGTGTTGGAGCCTGTAATTCGGTGGTTGTCGTTGCTGTGTAATATATTCCTTTTTCGTTTATTATATTGTACATAAATTAGGCCGTTAGTTTTCTCGTTTGAATTGTTAAACATTTGTTTTCTCGGGTCCTTTTAAACCTGACTATGCGGTATTACTTTGTTCATTGTTAAAGGTCGTACGGTGATCTATATTTGTTAAAGTCTGTGTCATTGGTCTCTTGTGAATAGTTGTCTCATTGGCAATCATACCATATCTTCTTTTTTATGTATAATTGTTAACTTCTGTTTCATTTTGTCTCTTGTAGAGAGTTGTCTCATTGTCTATCATACCATGCACATCTTTTTGTATATAAAATAAAAAAATACATCACTGTGTTAGACTATATGGACTTTTACAATTTTGGGAGACTATTAAAGAATATATATATCTTTAAAAAATATATACCTTTTAAACAATATTTTGGTCAAGAACAGGTGAATTACAGGTAGATATCAAGATCGAGTCCTTAAGAGGACCCCATAATCCCTAATGTTGTTTTAGTCTAATTACCAAATGTTGGAGAAACGTGACCACACCCTTTTATTCAAAATATAGCATGTATAATTAATGAATGAATAATTATCAATATTTGTCAAACATCTGTAAAATCTATTTTCTTCTAAATTGTCCATTTTTACAAATTCATTTTGAGAATAAAAAATATAATACTTAATAAAAGAAAGCTTGCAAAGCTGTTATATTTCCTATTTTGTAAATTCGGAATTTCAAAATATATCTATAACATCTCCCCTCTGCCTTAATTGGCTTTGACCCCAAAGCCACATAACATCAGCTACAAATATATATACATATATGATTAGAAATTCAAGTTAATCAATTCTATATACACTCATAAAACATATACATTGTCACAAATAAATGTTCTATTGTTTTCTGCTATTGTTGTGTAAGGTAGTATGCTCATTGAGCCACATTAATAGGTGCTGAATAAATGCCATTTATGTTGGAGAAAAAATATCATGAGTTTGCTGAATTAAAGCCAATATATATAAGATATTTAAAAAAAAAATATCTCATACTAGACATGTTTAACGTGAAATCAGACAATTTGACAATTAACTAACTTTTGTAAAAACAATGTTATAAATACAGTGAGGTTTAATAGTAAATTTTTGTGATAACAAATTTGAATTTGGTTCTACATGCGGTTTGCTAAAAAAAAATCAACCAAACTTAACCAAAATAAAATAGTCAGTTGAATATTAGCATTGTTTTCATAAACTTGCTCAAAATTATAGAACCAATAGCTCGGAAGGAAAAGCCGTCGCGGCTTGCAAAAATAATAGAAGGTACAAACGCACATGTTGCTCTCTTTTGCACTGTAAAATAACAAGTGTTGCAGTAAATGTTCTTGCTTTTGAACCACAAAAATAAACGAAAATCATCATATTATTTACAAATAAATTAAACAAAAACGTACTTCAACATCAGTCATGACTCTATGTAACTCTTCGTATAAAAAACTGTTCACTATGTGTGTGTACTTTCTCTTTATGCTTTGGCTTTCAGTCTGCATCATTCAAGAAAATATTAACACCATAAAAAAAAACTGGCATCAGTGAAAAGTTTCTAAGTGCCCTTTAACCTTAACGTATGAAAATGAAAAAAAAATGTGTGATGAGTTGTTATATGAGCATGCGCATACTCTTAGCACTATTAGACAACAGATATAAATCTGTCATGGGTAACTAAACACCACAATTTTGAATAAATAATTTATGGCTTTTGAAAACAATCTAAAGTTCCTAAAAGATATAGTCTCGAGAATAACACTATAAAAACAATTCAAAGACTTCAGCACTGGTGCAAAAGAAAAAAATGTGTATATGCTAATGTGCTTTATTAAAATTTTTTCTTTTATTTCAAGGAATGAAAAATACTTTAAAAGTTTTGTGTGACTAGTTTTGCCGTATGCCTGTTTTTCTCTTTCGTTTAGTCCCTGTATTTGTATGTGTGCTAAAATATACTCTGATTAAATGTTCTGAAACATATTCCTCTGGTTCCCATGTGGGTTTTGAGCCGTCCGCCCATTTTACAAGGAAATGTCGTCTACCATGTAAGCGCTTTAACTTCAAAAGTTTTTCCGCTTTATAAAACTGATGATCTTCTACCTGATCATCATTACCATCAGTGGTTTCATTCTCCCTATTTTGTGCTTGAGGCACATTCTCATCACCTTGATCATGCTGATCTACCCTATCAGTATCATTAGCTACATTTTGTACCACCTCATTGGGTTGCAGCTGATGATCTCTTGGATCCTTGTAAAGGTATATTTCTTTTGCATTGATCATCGATTTTACCTCTTTATTAGTGCTGCACATTCTCAATTTGTATGTGTAATTTGGTCCCAACTCAGTTATGTAATAAGGCCCTTTGTACTTATCTACCAATTTCGGTGAGCGATCGACGGGAACCACATGTTGCCGAAGTAAAACTAAATCCCTTACTTTAAATTGTGGAATTTTTGAATTTCGGTCGTATCGCTCTTTAGATTTTAACTGTTTTTCTAACATATTTTTAGTGGCAAGATCTTGTGTGATCTTTAGATTGATAGAACTTCTTCCATTTGAAGCTTGGCATCTGATGACAAATTCTGTTTAGGTGTAACAGAAGTGTCAAAAGGTAGATTCATTTCTCTACCAAACAGCAAATGAAAGGGAGAAAACTCAGTTGATTGAGTTGAAGGAGAATTGCGTAAAGCCATTAAAATTCCGGGTAATTTATCGGGCCAATTATTTTGAGCCTTATCACAGTATGCTCTGAAAGACTTTATCAGAGTTGAATTGCACCTTTCTACTAACCCATTTGTTTGAGGATGGTACGAGCTAGTATGATATCTTGTAACATCAAATATCTCACATAACGACAGAACTAAGTTATTCATGAAGCTTTTTCCACGATCACTAACCAAAAACCTTGCTGCGCCAAATCTAGAGAAAACCTCTTTGAACAAGACCTTTGCAACTTCAGAAGCCTCTTGTGTTTTCATAGCAAATGCTTCAACCCATTTACTACAACTATCAACCAAAACGAGCAAGTACGTTTCACCTTTGTTTGTCTTGCTCAGCTTTAAGAAATCCATATGCCATCGATCAAATGGACCTACCACTGGCAAAGGATTTAACGGTGGGTTTTTGCGTGTATGGTCAACCTTTATTCGTTGACACCTGTCACAAGAAAGAACATGGTCTTTGACCGTTTGGTGCATTTTTGGCCAAAAATATTTTTGTCTCAAAGCAGCCAAAACCCTGTCCAATCCTAAGTGCGCACCACCATAATTCAAGTCATGATAAGCAATCAAAGCATGACGTCTGAGAGCTAATGGAAGACATAGTTGTTTAATGTACTTTTCATCTGGACTCGTTTTAAACCTCTTTTGAAACCATTTATACAAAACACCATCACAAACCGAGTAATCTTGCGATTCTGCTAGAACTTTTTGTCGAACCTTTTCACTTCGAGGTAAAACGTCATTTTGCAAGTAATTAAACATATCCTGAAAATCTGGGTCAACTTGCTGTAACTGACCTACAGCAGGAATGTCCAATAACTCACTATTGACGACTTCAGGATCTAGAGGAGCAAGAAGTGTATAGTCTCCATAAAATAATTCGAGTTCTACACTCTCCAAGTCCTCGTCTCCTTTATTGTCTACCTCTAGATCTGTCTCACAAGCTTCAACCTCAATTGTATCTAACAGAAACTCATTTGCATTTGCAACAAACACTTTCACTGGCGATGTTTTATGTTCATCAGCCACTTCAGTATATGTGCGTCTGCTGAGAGCATCTGCCACCTCATTGTGTTTACCTGGTTTGTGGACGATATCAAAGTCGAAGTCTTGTAATTTAAGAGCCCAACGACCTAATCTACCGACTGCAACCTTTTGATCCATCAAATATTTAAGAGCCTTGTGATCTGTGTAAATTCTGAACCGACGAGTCAAATAAGCACGAAATTTTTTGACACCCTCTAGAACAGCTAAACATTCTTGTTCTGTGGTGCACCAAATTCGTTCTGCCCTAGACAAACTTCTACCTCTATAAGCTATGATATGCTCTCGACCTTGACTATCTAATTGACTTAAAACAAACCCAATTGCCGTACTACTAGCATCACAAGTCAGCATAAAAGGTTTGTTCATATCAGGATATGCCAAGATCGGTGCTGATAATAAAGCCTTTTTGAGCTTGTCAAAAGCTTCTTGACATAACAAAGTCCAATGAAATTTCTTTTCAGAATCCTTTCTCAATAAAGCATTCAAAGGAGAAGCAATATTAGCAAAAGAATCAACGAACTTTCGATAGTAACTACACATGCCCAGAAACGACTTAACCTGTTTTTGATTTTTAGGGACCGGAAATGAACTAACAGCCTCCGTTTTAGATGGATCCACCTGAACTCCGTGTTTTGATAGGATGTGACCTAAGTATTTGACTTCTTTGACTGCAAACTCACATTTAGTTGGTTTCAATGTAAGATTTGCGTCTCGGAGTCTGTTAAATACTTGTTCTAGATGCCTAAGATGTTCCTCAAAAGTTTTACTAAAGATGAGAATGTCATCGACATAGACCAAAACAAATTTCCAATTTAACCCTCTGAGCACTTTAACTTCCTATTATTGGGTATACGGGGATGTGCCAAAAATATGGGTCATAATTTTGCGAGATTTTATATTAGAATGACCCTCCTTTTTAATGACATCCTATATTAAAATGCATTTACGTTTGATAACTGTATATTGATTTGGGGTATGATCTACATATATCATATATAAATATGCTATTGAGAATCTTACATTATTAATGGTCAATTATTTTATTAAATTAAATCAATTCATTTGAAAGTTCACCTTTCAATTAAGTTCCCAAATGAACCCCGGAAATTTGTCTCCTGATTTGATCTTCAAGAACGTTTTGACGTCATATTTTAAATATTGTATATATTAAGTATAGGTCATTCTTTCTTAAATATTTATATAACTATAGGTACTGAATTTCAGTGCATGTTATATTAAAATGGGAATGTTTTTTGAGGCAAAAAAGGCACACCCCTACCAAAAAAATATCGAAGTTAAAAATGAAAAAGACAAACAGACAAACAATAGTACACTTGACACAACATAGAAAACTAAAGAATAAACAACACGAACCCCACCAAAAACTAGGGGTGATCTCAGGTGCTCCGGAAGGGTAAGCAGATCCTGCTCCACATGTGGCACCCGTCGTGTTGCTTATGTGATTACAAATCCGGTAAAGTCTAATTCGGTAGGTCACATTCATGAAAGGGAAGGGGATTGTAGTTACGACGTAAGGAACATATCCGATATCATTTGTGAAACGGTTATTCCATAACGGTCAACCAACTCGTGATGGCGTCCGTAAAATTTACGAAGGGATGATTTCAACTTCACCATTTGGAACTCTTGGTTTAATAGCTTCCTTGTGAGCAGTATGTACAAACGTTGCTGGATCTTGATAGATGCAAACAAAACTGACTGTTAATGACGACTTTACACTAAATCCATTGGATGTTGGATGCGTAATCATTGATAATTTAGTCTTAGAAGCATGATTTTTTTTATTAGTTGTAAGTGGCTTTGAGTTAGCTGTCAGTAACCGTGAGTACTCTCAGATCTGTACTTAGTGTCTTTGTGTTGTTGGGCTGTACAAGTACCAGCCAAGTGCACTTGTAGTATTTGTATTTTTATCCATCAGATGATTTTTATAGTTCGTTTTCATGTTGTACTGTAACACCACTATTCCAGGTTAGGGGGAGGGTTGGGATCCCGCTAACATGTTTAACCCTGCCACATTCTGTATGAATGTGCATGTGTGCATGTCCCAAATCAGGAGCCTGTCCTTCAGTGGTTGTCATTGTTTATGTGTTACATATTTGGTTTTCATCACTTTTAGTTTGTTTGTTTTCACGTTTTAATTTTTTACATTGTCATTTCAGGGCCTTTTATAGCTGACTATGTGGTATGGACTTTTCTCATTGTTGAAGGCCATACAGTGACCTATAGTTGTTGATTTCTGTGTCATTTGGTTTCTAGTGGAGAATTTCTCATTGGCATAATCAAACCACATCTTCTTTTTTATATTCAATGAATTAGTTGTATTTTTAAAATAACTATTATATCCGATAAAAATGAAAAAAAAATCTATCAGATAAAAACTAACTTTTTTTCTATCATGTCTATGAGACAATAAATATCCTATTTGAGTCAAATTTATCCTATGGACTTATAAAGCCTTTACAAATCCCTAGGACAACTTTGACTCCAATATTTAAAGACAAAAAATATCCTCAGTAACGGAACAAAAAATACCTCCATGGAAAAAATCTGTCCTTCTTAAATAATCCTAAAAGGTTAAAAAGTGCTATAATTGTAAATTTTTTTTTCAGAATTTATTTTTAAGCTGACATACATTTAAAAAGGTGTCCCTGATTTGCAATCAGAACATGATGAAAAGTTAATCCAAGAAAGTGTTACATGTTTATTTTTTATCAAAGAAAGAATTGTTATTATAAAACCATATATTTAACTATTTTATCAAAAATTTAAAAAAAAAAGTGTAAACCCTTAAACACATTTCAAGTTTAAGAAGAGCCTATATTAAAATCATGTGATATATAATTTATATATACAGTTTATTTTTATTTAATTTGCCACATAACATATTTAGCTTAGTTTAAATGAAAATACAGTACAGAGAATAAAAATACTGTTGAAGAGAAAATACAAATCCATGTCAAATTCTCCTCAGTTTTTTTATTGTTAAAATTTGACATTTAACTTCTTAATTTGCAATCCACAATTACTTGACAACCTTGTATATTGTATTTTCTTGATGGAATACCCTCATGTATATGTGGTCATCAGAAACTGAGACAAATATGATATTTGTAATGGTATTTATTAAAATCTATTCTAAATGATTGATAATATCTTAGTAGAATATGAATTTCACAAATAAGCAAAAAAATTTATAATCTAGCATAGTTCAACATTGGAGAACGTTAACATTAAAAGAGGGACAAAAGATACCAAAGGGACAGTCAAACTCATAAATCTAAAATAAACTGACAACACCATGGCTAAAAATGAAAAAGACAAACAGACAAACAATAGTACACTTGACACAACATAGAAAAACTAAAGAATAAACAACATGAACCCAACCAAAAACTAGGGGTGATCTCAGGTGCTCCGGAAGGGTAGGCAGATCCCTGCTCCACATGTGGCACCCGTTGTGTTGCTTAAGTAATAACAAATCCGGTAATAGTCTAATTCGGTAGGACACATTCATGAAAGGGAAGGGAAATGTAGGATTGTAAGATGTCCAAAATATATGCACATGGATATTGCGATTGGTGCTGTAGTATATCAATGTTAATAAACACCTGTTGAGGGACAAAAATTTGTCAGCTTTAAAATCAAAATCTTACACTGTTGGTTTTAATTTTAGAACTCAAGTATAGATTTAAGTCTGAACACATACAAACATGAAACGAGAACACAAGGGGAATCAGGTATGTCATTATTTACTAAATTAATTGACATGATAGTTATATCATCTACTTTTAATATACTGACATGATAGTTATATCATTTACTCTGGTGCGTTGCAGCGTAGTACCAATGGTTGCTGTTTATACAATGGTTGGTGTATCTGTAGGAAAGGCCTGCTTCTTTTGAAATCCTTGGCATCATTTGACTCAATTTGTTTTTCCCCATTGCTGGATTAGAATACCAGCAATTTGGTTTTGGGTAAAGCAATGGCTGCTGAAATAATGCATCACATTTAGGACTCAACTTAGATAAATAAAAATCCAGACTTGCAACAGGACAGTTTTTATCTTCTGATTTTTCATACATACGGACCTCATGTCTATTTTTATGGGAATCAACTCCATGGTGAGTTTTATCGGCCTCGTTATATATCATTTTGTAGTAAGATTGACCCTTGTCATCTTTGAATTTACCAAAAGATGACTTTGTCAAGCTACTTAGTCCATCCTGTCCTCGTCTACCAAAATTTAGCATTAAGTCCCAGAAAACTTTATTTTGTAGTGTTACTGGTGTATCTATGTTAAAAACCCCACTTGAATACAAACGCTGTATATCATCTTCAGCTACAGGTTTTTTATGCATTATAAAATCTTTGCCAGTACGTTTGAGGGTTTTAATCATTCCGGTTATAACATGATTAGATGTCATGAAGGTGTTATCTTTCATTATATTAACATTACAATTATAAGGTGGACTTGCGAGATGACGGGCTATTGCTGCACGTATGCCAACTAATGCAGATTTTGAATAATCTGTCCCTCTCTTTGTTTGCAGGCTTGGGTAGAAATAGCTTAATCTGTCGTTCAATATAGAGCTTTCAAGTTCCTCAAACTTATCATCGTAACTGTTTTCTGTCAACCATCCTGAAATTATTATTCTAAAATTATTTTCCTAAGTTAATGTTAATATTAACTTTTGCATACCTGTCAACTGACCCGTATTCTGCGGGTGTGAGCCGAGATTTTCATAATTCTGAGGGATCACCCAGAACACCCGCCGGGTCATTGAAATAACCCGGGAATTCCGAAAATAACCCGATTTCACCCGTATTTCTTAGCCTTGAGATTGATTTCACAAATAATATTCCTTTGAAATACCGGCAAATTCGTAATTCTTCCATGAACAGGAAGTTCATCTAGCTATGTAAACTGTCAAATTAAGTGACCCATTAAGTGCATGGCTTCACTTGACAGCTTTGGTGTCAAACACACTGTTAATTAACACCAATTACCTTAGCTTTAGGTCGTAAATAAATTGCACCATTGGGTTACAAACTGAACTAGAGTTACTTCCCCTTATTTGTCACCATTCAAAATTATTCCTTTTATTTACGTTTTATGGGTGAAAAAGATTAAATATAATCATAAAAATATAAAATTCAAATATATATTGAAAAATAACTTTTCATTATTTTTATACCTTTATACAATTTTTTTAAAAAAGTTGAAAATTATTTTTTACATTTATACTTCCTTTAACTGTTTTACTATATTTTATCATAGTCTAATTTCCTTGTTAAATGAAAAATATTTTTCCGACCGTGCGAGGGCTGTATAGCCAGTCAAGGTCGTTAAACACTACCATTTGTTGAATGAAAAATATTGTGGTTAAAGGCTACATAGTCAATAGTCTGAAACATTTAAGAATTACAATAAAAGTGTTTGATGATTGTAGTATTTTTTCTCAAAAAGTAAAGCACATAAGACCATGAAGACTGAGTTACACAAATTTATAAAAATCTTTAAAAGTTAATGAAATAATATTTAATTAGATTTAAAATGACTTAACAAAGTGAACATGCACTGATGTTTTGGTATCTTTGATATACATTATAAGAAAATGTACCATAAATACCGAAATTCAGCTCGAAAAAGTTCGTACGCGTTATAACCTGAGATTTGATTCTTCAATGCAGGTCATGACCTGCATTTTCATCGTCACAGGTTGACAGGTATGACAATTTTGTAATATGCAAATTCAGAGATGAATATGATGTTTTAAGGCCATTGTTATTTTTTTTATAGGATTACCGATTCCCTGACCAGACTTTTTTTTATCACTTTCTGAAAAAAAAAGAATTTGAAATTTCATGCTTATTTTTTTACTAGATATCAGGTTGATACATGTACGTTACATGTGAATAAGGGACTTTCAAACTTTGTAAACTTAAATACTAAAATACTTATATACAAACATTTTCAGGTCAGAAATATGTAAGCTAAAAAAATAAAAAAATAATGGTCTTATTAATGTGTGGTGTAGTCATAGGGTTAAGATAACCACTTTTTTTTCGACATTGCATCATTGTCTTGGAATTCACAAAATTTATCAAAATTTTGAGCTTCCTGAATAGTCTTGTTGTACATATCTGCATGACATGCATAAATTTTTAGTTCATTATTTCTTTTTTTCTCATGACGATCTATAAAATTCAAACTGAGTGATCATTTTCTTGCATTTATAAGTGGATTGAAAACCTTGTTGGTATATTGGTAATCATACCTATTTTTTTTTTTTTTTAGGAGAATGAGCTTCAATTCTCTGATAGGATCAAACCATTTTATTATATATGAAACAATTTTGTCATTTCAGTAATACAGTGTTAATAATCTGTACTTAACTTTCAATTTTATAGCATTTAAATGGATCAGTTGAATTTAAGAGATATACGTTCCCATGTTTGTATTTATCATGGTTTTATTGTGGTTTGTGACCACATGCCACATGTTTATTATTTTAAAAAACTTTTATTTTATATTGTCAGATCATAAGTTTTCATACTTTTCACTTTTCAAATAAAATTGTTACACAAATGTATGCAATGCTTTTTCAACAGAAATTGTGACGTCACAACACAGTATAAATAGCACTAAAACCCATAATTCAATGATAGAATATTGTTGTGTACATGTGAATTTTATTTACCTCTGAAAACCCATAATTCAATGATAGAATATTGTTGTGTACATGTGAATTTTATTTACCTCTGAAAAGGCGCACTCCCCAATCAGTTTGTTGCTTAGTTGTCTCTTCCACTCTAGCCTGAGCCAACATATCTATGTGCTCTCTGCTTGGCATTTCTTTGAACCTTGGTTTCTTTAGGGGTGGTTCTGGTTCACATACTGGTTCTGGTTCTAACACTGGTTCTGGTTGAAACACTGGTTTAGTTGTCTCTTCCACTCTAGCCTGAGCCAACATATCTATGTGCTCTCTGCTTGGCATTTCTTTGAACCTTGGTTTCTTTAGGGGTGGTTCTGGTTCACATACTGGTTCTGGTTCTAACACTGGTTCTGGTTCAAACACTGGTTTAGTTGTCTCTTCCACTCTAGCCTGAGCCAACATATCTATGTGCTCTCTGCTTAGAATTTCTTTGAACCTTGGTTTCTTTAGGGGTGGTTCTGGTTCACATACTGGTTCTGGTTCTAACACTGGTTCTGGTTCAAACACTGGTTCTGGTTCAAACACTGGTTCTGGTTCAAACACTGGTTCTGTTTTGAACACTAGTTCTTCTAACACTGGTTCTGGTTCTAACACTGGTTCTGATTCTAACGCTTGTTCTGATTCAGGTACACCTTGAATGAAATTTATTGATCATAGTTAGTCATCAGACTGTGAACTCTCATTCTCAAACTGGAATATGGTTTCTTCTGTGAGGGGATTAAACATTCAAGTGACATAGGCATCACAAATTTCATGCCTTAATACTTTTTGATCTGTCCAGATGACAAAAATTGAATCACATATTGAACAACAGAATATTTTTGTCTGTGGGGGTCTACAATCTTATAAAGTAGTCCTCTGTGACATATTTTTAGACAAGTTTGCAACAGTATTGTCCGTGCTTATTCCATTTTGCTTGTAAACAAGCAGATGATATATGCAATGTGTTTTTCAGCATTTAAATGGATCAGTTGAATTTGAGAGAAATTAGTTACCATATTTGTATTTATCATGGTTTTATTCTGGTTTGTGACTACATACCACATGTTTATTTGTACATGTTTATTATTTTAAAAAAAATTTATTTTATATTTTCAGATCATATGGTTTCTTACTTGGAATGACATGGTTATACAAATGTAAGCATGCTTTTTAAATAGGAATTGTGACATCACAATGCCATCTAAAAAGCAAGAAAACCCATTATACGATGATAGTATATTGGTTGTATACATGTGAATTTTATTTACCTCTGAAAAGGCACACTCCCCCATCAGTTTGTTGCTTAATTGTGTCTTCACCTCCAGCTTGATCCAACATGTACAAGTGCTCTCCGCTTGGCATATCTTTCAACCTTGGTTTCTTTAGAGGTTGGTCTGGTTCAAACACTGGTTCTGGTTCGAACACTGGTTCTGTTTTGAACACTGGTTCTGGTTCTAACTCTATTTCAGGTACACCTTGAATGAATGAATAACTGTTTTGTCATTAAATGACATCATGTAATTGTTTGTACGTAGAACATGTATCATTATTTTTAAATGTGTCAGTCCCAGCCAAGACACTGAATAAACTTGAAATAATTGCATAAAAAGTCAAGAATCTGAATGAATGTTATGTATGATGAATTTGGAATGCACAAGAAAGTAAGTAAGCATGTTAATTTTATTTAAAGTCAGAAAATATATACACACTTACAGATAAAACATGAGCTTGGGTGAGCTCTATAAACAAGTATCATATAAAAACCACAATGAATGAATGTTACACGATTAGGGATGAATGATTGACAAATCCATGTTACACGGTTATGAGTCTAAACTAGAGGCTCTCAAGAGCCTGTGTCGCTCACCTTGGTCTATGTGCATATTAACAATATAAAACACAGATAAATTCATGACAAAATTGAATTTGGTGATGGTGATGTGTTTGTAGATCTTTCTTTACTGAATATTCTTGTTGCTACAATTATCTCTATCTATAATGAACTTGGCCCAGTAATTACAGTGGAAAATATTTCCTAAAGATTTACAAAAATTAACAAAAATTTATGAAAATTGTTAACAACTGACTATAAAGAGCAATAACTCCTTAAGGGGTCAATTGACAATTTTGGTCTAGTTGATTTATTTGTAGATCTTATTTTGCTGAACATAATTGCTGATACAGTTTATCTTTATCTATAATAATATTCAAGATAATAACCAAAATCTGCAAAATTTCCTTAAAATTACTAATTCGGGGGCAGCAACCCAACAACAGGTTGTCCGATTTGTCTGAAAATTTCAGGGCAGATAGATCTTGACCTGATAATTAATTTTATCCCTGTCAGATTTGCTCTAAATGCTTTGATTTTTGAGTTATAAGCCAAAAACTGCATTTTACCCCTATGTTCTATTTTTAGCCATGGCAGCCATCTTGGTTGGTTGGCGGGGTCACGCCACACATCTTTTTAACAATATACCCCAATAATGATTGTGGCCAAGTTTGGTTTAATTTGGCCCAGTAGTTTCAGAGAAGATTTTTGTAAAAGACTACAAAAATTTACGAAAAATTGGTAAAAATTGACTATAAAGGGCAATAACTCCTTGAGGGGTCAACTGACCATTTTAGTCATATTAACTTATTTGTAGATCTTACTTTGCTGAACATTATTGCTGATTACATTTTATCTCTTTCTATAATAATATTCAAGATAATAACCAAAATCTGCAAAATTTCCTTCAAATTACTTAATTCGGGGCAGCAACCCAACAACCCGTTGTCCGATTCATTTGAAAGTTTCAGGGCAGATTGATTTTCACTTGATGAATGATTTTACTCCATGTCAGATTTGCTCTAAATGCTTTGGTTTCAGAGATATAAGTCAAAATCTACATTTCACCCCTATGTTCTATTTTTAGCCATGGCAGCCATCTTGGTTGGTTGGCCGGGTCACACCACACTTTTTTTTAAACTAGATACCCCAAAGATGATTATGGCCAAGTTTGGATTAATTTGGCCCAGTAGTTTCAGAGGAGAAGATTTTTGTAATAGATTACTAAGATTTACGAAAAATGGTTAAAATTGACTATAAAGGGCAATAACTCCTAAAGGGGTCAACTGACCACTTTGGTCATGTTGACTTATTTGTAAATCTTACTTTTTTTAACATTATTGCTGTTTACAGTTAATCTCTATCTGTAATAATATTCAAGATAATAACCAAAAACAGCAAAATTTCCTTAAAATTACCAATTCAGGGGCAGCAACCCAACAACCGGTTGTCCGATTCATCTGAAAATTTCAGGGCAGAGAGATCTTGACCTGATAAACAATTTTACCCCCCATGTCAGATTTGCTCTAAATGCTTTGGTTTTTGAGTTATAAGCCAAAAACTGCATTTTACCCCTATGTTCTATTTTTAGCCATGGCAGCCATCTTGGTTGGTTGGCAGGGTCACACCACACATTTTTTAAACTAGATATCCCAATGATGACTGTGGCCAAGTTTGGTTAAATTTGGCCCAGTAGTTTCAGAGGAGAAGATTTTTGTAAAAGTTAACGACGACGGACGACGACAGACTACGACGCCGGACGCCAAGTGATGGGAAAAGCTCACTTGGCCCTTTGGGCCAGGTGAGCTAATTGTTGATGAACGCACAATACAATATTAAGACAGAATGATTGATGAGTGCACCTAACACAGTTAAAAATGAATGATTGATCAGTGCACGTAACACGGTTATAGAATAAGTAAACTATGAACGCATGATGGAAAGAAAACATACAAATGATAAGTGCATGATAGGTACAAGAAGAACGCATGGAAAAAATAGTCAGTTTGAATTTAAGAAGGTCTATATCTTATATAGCTTACAATAGCATGAATAGCTATGAAGTTCCCCACCATTAATAGCTATAAAGTTCCACACCTATCTTACCTGGTTTACAAAAGCTATGAACAGTGGCGGATCCAGAACTTTTCCGAAGGGGGCCCACTGACTGACCTAAGGGGGGCCCGTTCCAGTCATGCTTCAGTGATTCCCTATATAATCAACCAAATTTTTCCCACGAAAGGGGGGCCCAGGCCACCCAGCCCCCCCCCCCCCCCCCCCCCCCTGGATCCGCCTATGATGAAGATCTACATCTTACCTGGTTTACAATAGCTATGAAGTTCCACACCTATCTTACCTGGTTTACAATAACTATGGAGTTCTACATCTATCTTACCTGGTTTACTATTACTATGGAGTTCCACACTTATCTTACCTGGTTTACAATAGCTATGAAGTTCCACATCTTACCTGATTTACAATAACTATGGAGTTCTAACCCTATCTTACCTGGTTTAATGATAACTACATCTATGAAGTTCCACATCTTACCTGGTTTACAATTACTATGAAGTTCCACATCTTACCTGGTTTACAACATGTACAATAGCTATGAAGATCCACATCTTACCTGATTTACAATTACTATGAAGTTCCACATCTTACCTGGTTTACAATTACTATGAAGTTCCACATCTTACCTGGTTTACAATAGCTATGAACAGAAGATCCACATCTTACCTGATTTACAATTACTATGAAGTTCCACATCTTACCTGGTTTACAATTACTATGAAGTTCCACATCTTACCTGGTTTACAATTACTATGAAGTTCCACATCTTACCTGGTTTACAATTACTATGAAGTTCCACATCTTACCTGGTTTACAATTACTATGAAGTTCCACATCTATCTTAGGGACGACATCAAAAGATTGATGTAGGATAAAAAAAACTTAAATCACATAGTTTGGGGGTGGGGTGGGTTAAAATTCTGCAAGTTTTGTATATCAAAAATCGATTTTTACATATATCCCTATTGGTAAATCAATTTTTCCCAAATTAAGTTAAGAGAAGGGGGGGGGGGGGGGGGCAGTGAAAAAAACTATGTGATTTAAGTTTTTTATCCTACATTGAACTTTTGATGTTGTCCCTTACCTGGTTTACAATAGCTATGAAGTTCCACACCTATCTTACTTGGTTAACAATAACTATACAATTCCACACCTATTTAACCTGGCTTACAATAGCGATCTTACTTGGTTTACAATAAGTATGAAGTTCTACATCTTACCTGGTTTAAAATAACTATGAAGCTTCAAATTTTCTGGAAGTATTGATTTGTTTATACGTAATACTTCAAGATCGACATCTGTATTTTCATTTTCTGTATAATTTTCACACTTGTTGTCCACCTTCTTGTTCAGTAAACTACATATATTTGGATTTTTTTTCAGTAAACTACATGTATTTGGATTTTCAGGAAATTCTCTGACACTTTGAATTGTCATCATAGATGATTGCATAATTGGCCTTACTGGGCCTCTTGTATGTTGAATTTTACTCTGTAGTGGTTCAGAATTCAAATCAAGTTTTTCATTATTCTTTGTTGGAAAGAAGTTTTGACCACTGTCTTTATTCGTGTGTCTCTCCACATTCTCATCTGTACTTCTTTCTAAAGACTTGTTCAGATCATTAGCTATACTTAATGTTCGTTTTTTCCATGGAGAAGGTTTTATCATTTTACCATGATGCATTCTCACATGGTATGCTAATGCACTTATAGCAGAAAACGAATCTCCACACATATTGCACCTACAATAATGTTTTTGATGATTTAAGATATTGGGAAAAAATGTATTTTTTTTCCTTTTTTCAAAATCTTGAGTACCCACAAAGTTATTTATGCTTGGGCCTCTTGTCTCATCTTCTTCATTTCCAATTGTAAAATTGTGGAAAGGTTCAGTTTTTATCTTGGTACACTCAATATCTAAGCCTTGATCATGTTGATAAATCTCTGAAAGTATACTTTTGTAAATAAGTCATTAAACTTCACAATTAATTTTTAGATGATATGCATAAAATGATTTTTATTTTTGTAATTTCTTTGCATTTACTGCAATTTTTAAAATGTAAATATAGCTGATGTTCAGAACAAAAATATGAAAATAGTAACATACCGTATATCAAGTTTTTTTTGTGTGTGTTTAATTTTTACTTTCATTGTACCTAAAAAACACAAAAATTTGACTCACATAATTTTCCCAGCCTATTCTTAGATTTACAATTATCGAGTTAACACAAAATTTATACGACACTCATTTAACCTTGAATGTGAAATTACATTTTTAGCCTTTAGTGTTGGTTGGTTAATCAAAACAGAGTGTAATTAATTGAGATATTTGTTTTTATAATAATCAAATTTGCCAATCATACAAGTAATACCTTTTGACAACACAGAAGTCTGACATCTATTGATTGTTGTCATAACCCAAACATTTTGCATTAAGAGTAAACATTGAATTAAAATAAATCACATGTTAACTGATATTTACACAAATGTGTTTAAATAAATGGGGAATGTGTCCATAGGGACACAGATGATGTCCCTGTTAGAATATAATGCTATTAGAGACATAACTCAAGAACTGTAAATGGACTCTTCAAAAAATTGAACTTGAGTTTTGTGGAAAAAAACCTTATATATACATTTCATTATATTAAGAAGAGACAAACTCATTTTTTTCTTTTGTGAAGGGCATAACCCTAGAACGGTAATCAAAGTGCTTGTAAGCACTGAATGGTAAAAACTGCGTTAATTTATCAGAGGAAGGCAAAATTAAACATTGCATTGTATAAAGCATTGATTGTATTTTATTCAAATATTATCATTGACAAGGGAAGATAACTCCAATTTAAAAAAAACTTTTATATTGATTGATATTTTTAGGGAAGAAATGAAAAATTCAGCAGTTTTTCAATTTGTAACGTGCATAACTTTAGAACAGTGAAAGTGACGGCACCAAAATTCAAACTTGATCTGAATATTGTGGTATTATGCATTGTATTGTATAAACAGTATAGTTCATGCCATAATGAATTATTTCTTAAATTTTCAGTAATCATTGTTATATTTTTTATCATAACTAACATGTAATTACTGATATTTATGAAGTCGTTTGCCCTTTGCTTACCTTGTATCTGAGTTTGTGTTTCTTGGTTTAAATTATCTTCTTGATCTTTATCTTGATCTTCTCCTTGATCTACATGTATGTCTTCATCTCCCCCCACTGTAAAGCATTCCATATGTAGTGGATCATTCTCATCATCCAATTGGTCTGTTCTAGATTCCTTTGTATAAGTTTTCTCTAACTGAAGGTGTTTGTAATCTATTTCTGTCATGTTAATTTTTGTTCCACACAGTAATCTATCTGAGAGTTTAGATATGTGTTTGCTGTGTTCAGCTGTACTGGTATAGATAGATTCAGATATAGTGTTTTCCCTCATTAAGCTGCCATTGTTTCTTGGTTCTATAAAAGGTTACAAACTCAATTGGCTGAGCCATATAACTGGTAATTAAAACCCTTGAAAAACTTAAGGAATGTGAAATATACCAATAAAACATAAATGACATCAAAGACAAGAGAACAAGACTGTTAAGAGATGCAAGTCACAATACATCCTTCATAAGGCCTAAATTAATATATTGTTTGTTTCCCCAATCCCGACACTGCCAAAATGCTGGAACAATATATATATCGGCCAATTCTGCAAGCCTGAAATTGGAAATGAATAAAATAATATTTGACTTAGTTTTGACAATAAAAGTTTATGAGTCAGACCGTTTTTGCAAGGTAGTTCGGGATTGGGGAAACAAACTATATTCTTTTTTAGGCCTAATTGGGCAAAACCTAAACCATACAGTAAACTGTCTTCTGAGAACATAATATAAACCGATTAAAGAGAGATTGATTGATTGATTTTGAGTGTTTTAACGCCACTTTTAAGCACTGCAATTAGGCTAATATGTGGTGGCCAGTTTTTATTGGTAGAGAAAGCTGGAGTGCCTGTAGAAAACCACAATTCTTTGATAGAAAAACTGACAATCCTAGTCAATTAAGAATGGAGTCGATTGTACATGCACGAGCGGGATTCAAACTCACAACCTCAGTGTTGACTGGCTAGTGATTATAGTATAGTAACTACTTATACCATTCAGCCACCAAAAAATGAGAAACCCAGCTATTAACATTAATTTAAAAAAAAAACAGGAGACAGTAACTTATGATATTATTACTTCTATAAATCGCTACTGTCTTTGAAAAGGTGCTTCAAGCACCAGTGCCTATGTAAATCTGGTTTATCTGATTCCCATCACCATTAATTTGGTGCATATACGTATACTAAGACAGGCTATAATAATTAATCATATTGAACTATGTGTTGTTTTTTGTTGTCTTGATTGGTACAACTTCTTTTTTTATTATAAGGTATCATATCTTGAGCTACCATGACAATTTATTATTATAATCACAGCATACACATGTTAAAATGAGCATAGATCATGGAATGATAGAATTAGTACATATGGTTCTCATAAGAAGCATTTTAAATTTTGTACTTCAAAGTCACCTGTTGTTCTATTGCAATTAGAAAATATGGCTTTGTTAACAGAGAGACAACAGTAATATCAGAACTAACAGAAGTTGAAATAGTTATGTTTGACTTTTTAACACTATCATATACAGCTAAAAAAATTTACCAAACAAATTACTGACAAATTCCCTAAATAGTTGTGAGGTAGGTTCCTCCATGGATGTAAGCCTTTTACTGATCCACTCCTTCATATTATCAAGTTGTTTGCTACTTTGTTCCAGATTGCTGATGTCAACAAGGATTAAGTCAGTCTGTGTAGAAGAGTTCTTTCTAATTATGTATTCAGTTTTTACACTTCTATAATCGTAATCCATGGTGGCTAAGTCTGTATGTTAAAAAAAAGCAATATATGTAATAAGATAAACATAATATTATATGATTTTTATTGATATCGCCACTTTGAAGAACTTGATACCAAGTAATTGAATATACAATTCCTTGTTGATACCTACATTAAACACATATATACTTTTAATTTGATATCAATCTAAAAATAAAGAATTTGAAAGTTAGAAAACTTTTTGAGGTGTTATCATTTTGACTTTATGATAGAAAACATGCATAAGACAGTATCTTAGATATGACAAAAGCAAGAAATGCAAGTATACAAATCGGGCCCTACAAATCACAATATTTTTTACCTATATACCTATCTGTTATCATGGTTAACGTTATGTCTGTTGTTTTCTTTGTTAAAATTGAATCCTGGTCCGTTCGGGCCCATTCATGTTCGCGCCCAATCTCCTTCGCCCCCTTTCACTTTGGCATCCTACATGTTCGCACCCAAAGTCCGTTCGCACCCTAAACATTCGCACCAAATTTTTTATTGGTTTTGTGTTTAATAATTTTGTAATTTTGTTAAGTTTTGGCAAGTGTATTCCTATGAGTATATTTGTTGACATTGTCGCAAAATAAAGTGAGACAATGTTTTTTTGTGTTGAAAACATTTTAATCATGTTTCATGTGTTTTGGCTAGTTTATTGTAAGAAAAAAGATAATCATTGTTTCAATTATAAAGTGAGATTCTGTCAACATTTTATTTTTTGTTGAGTAAATCTATTTCATGTTTTGGTTAGTGTATTGCTATAACTTAATTGATTTCATTGTTTCTATTATAAAGTGAGATTCTGTCAACGGTTTTTTTTTCTGTTGTGTTTTTCATTAAAATCTTCAATGTTTTAATACTAATACCAAGCTAAATACATGCAGTATATACATCAAAGCTATTTTAATCAATTATTCAACTGGAATTTGATTTAAAATTGGGTTCAAACGGGCCTTGGGTGCCAGTGGGCCTTGGGTACAAACGTATAGGGTGTGAAAGTGTATTGGGCGCGAACCGACCTGATACCGTTAAAATTAATATTTTGTAGATAAAAAAAGAAGATGTGGTATGATTGCCAATAAATGTATTTTTAAGGCTACAAGTTACCAATACAACATTTCTAATACATCCATTTTCATGTCACAATTTGATGCTCTTGTCCTGATTTGCATGTTATATTTGCCACTCAGACTCAGTTGATCCTGGGAACAGTATATCTAAAATATATATGGTGCTGGTTGATCACATAGCCTATATAAAACTAATTATAAGAATTTCTTACTCTTTTCATAAAATAATATATAAAAATATTTACATTACGTTGTGAGATGACTTCAAACTTTGCATGCAGCTGCTAGCAGGTATCTTGCATAAGATAATATTTCTTACTTTTTGTAAAGTGTTAGATATGATTGATATAGGGGAGAGAAACATATTCATGAATGTATGTTTGTAGCCGTGAAAGACAATTCGGCACCCAGACAAATCGGCACCTAGACAAATTGGCACCTATACTATGTTCATAGTTTCCAAAGTCTTAACAGCGTAAGCACTTTAGATTTTAGAAAAAATATATAAACTTCGTTTAAACTTGTTGTTAAAAAGTTGAGCCTATCGAGTTTCAGTTTCGTACTCGAAACTAGGCTTACTTTCTTTAGGTTTTCCAGAATTGTGTTGACATCACGTGACATATCATATGGTAATTTATAAAATACTAGTACTTGTAAAGGACAGGAACTAGAAAGTTATTCTTATTATTTCCCATGACGTATATATAATGGGAAGGTATCGTACTTAACTCATGGATAACATTAACACCAGTTTTGATAGTCAAAAGGTATAACGCAAACATTGTAAATTTGTAAACTAATCAAAAGTTTTCATCAGTATGCTAATAATTTATTATTATAAATTTGCTGAAAGTGAAAGAGCCCCTCCTCAATTTTACACTTTTTTGCAGTACCACACTGTTATGACACTGACAGGAAAAAAGAATATGTAATCGACTTGATAAAAACAACAACTAATGGCATACACATCTCCTAATTTTAAACAGTTAAATTTATATTCAAAGTTTTTTTTTATAACAGAAAAAAAACCTTATCTCTATATATATAGCTATATATAATTCCAATCTGGATAAGTTCTGAAAAGATGCAAGACAACTCATCCCACTGCCAAATTGCCCTAACTTTCACCCAACTTGCCCTGTTTCTACCAACTCACCTACATGTACTTATGTTTACTAACTCATCCCTCCATGAACATGATGAAAAAGACTTGTATCCCGCTGAATTGAGACTGAGACTACTATATAGTAGTCTCATTGTCAGATTGAGACCTGCAAACTTGCTACTCTCATGAAAAAAGTTAAGTCCTGCTGAATATAGTCCTGAGAACTTGCCTTTACTTATCATGCTTATGAAAAACATTTAAATCCTGGTGAACTTGGTCCTAATAGGACCTATAGGTTTATGATTGGGTAAACAGACCATTAAAATTCATCAGTATAAAACTTCTTTTCTATATGTGCATTCAGGAATTAAATCATAAGGATAAGTCTACTTTTCATTTGAGGGACAATTTGGAAGGGCTAAATTAAGGGGGATCAAACTCTTTTCCATAAATAGCTAGGGCAGTTAGTTGAAAGCCAGTTGTAGGATATTCTGGTACGAATATACGAATGCGAAAGTTTTATTTTGATTCGGTTTATACATCATGTACATGTATATAACAATACAAACATAAGCTCTAAAGAGCTTTTTACCAAATAGTACTTGGCCAAGGAAGCTCATAAAAATTAAAAGAAGTAATATCCAGCTTATTAAACTATGTATATATATATAGTGCAATTTGGTGAACTAGTATAAAATTTAGGTATACGTTGTTCATGACATACAATTATACAACCAATCAAAGTACATGGATCTGACACTTATGGAATTTTGGGTCCTCAATGCTCTTCAACTTTGTACTTGTTTAAATTTGGCTTTATAACTATTTTGATCTGATCATCACTGATGAGTCTAAACTGTCTTATGTAGATGAAACACGCGTCTGGCGTATAAAATTATAAATCCTGGCACCTTTGATAAATTTTTATGGTTGTAATGAAATTGAATTTTAACCATGTTATATGATAATTACCACAGTAAAATATATGTGAAATTACACATAAAGTTAATAAGCACAATAAGTTTTCATTGAAGACAACCTAAATCATTGATTATTTGAAATATGGATCTTTTCTCCCTTTAAAACTTCAGGAGAACAGATTTAGGCTTAAAGTACATTTCCCAAAGTATTTAAGAGAATACTAGTGTTTAAAAAAAAAACTTTGTAGCATGAATAGAAAATGACCATTTAAAAAGTGGTTAAATGGTCATTTTTAAAAAGTGGTTAAATGGTCATTGGTAAAAGTTCAAGAATATTAAATAATTCCAAAACTTAAATTTGGGCATTTTTTAGCAGTTTAAAAATTGCTACCTATCAACTTTTGAATGACAATAACAATAAAAGAATGTTTAGAAATTCTGATAAACAAATTAAAGTGGATAACAGTTACAAATGTATTAGGATTGTTAATATGCTTAGTACATGTATACCCTATTACCCTTGCACTTTCACAACTTGACTGTGGTTTTCTACAGCAGTTTTCTGACCAATTGAACTGTAGATGTAATGCAAATTACAATTTGGTCAGAATATATGATAAACAGCTGCAATACATAGACAACAACACTTACAGTCAAGTCAGTAATTCAAACAGGAAGTTTTGGACCACTAAATTTGGCTGTTTTCACTATATCTGTGCCAGAGTTATGGTACTTGCATTGATTGTTATTAAGTTAGTTTCAAGGGGATAAATCGAGAACTACATGCTTTTTGAAACAAATAAATTTTCTTGGACTGTTTCTGACCACTAGAACAGGTTAAAGAGACATATATTAGGCTAAAAAGTTAATTAAACAAATCAAACCATCACTTTTTTGGATCAAACATTTGTAAAAGCAGAATTGTGAAATAATATTTCGCTACTAGCTATCAGTTTTGGTCCAATTTTGTAAAATAAAGTCATAAACATCAATGTTATATTTTGGCAATTTATTTGAATCATGCATATTCAGGGGAAACTTCAATTTAACCTTCAACTGGCATGGGCTATGCATTGGCTAAGCATGCCAAAAATATAGAATCAGTTTAGTGTATGGAATGATTTTAAGTTGTTCATGTCTGTCAGCCAGTGTCAGGCATGTTTCATCTGACTACATGGACTATGACCTAATTTTTATTGAATATTGATAATGTGAAATAAATGTGAAATACAGTATGTACATTTTGTTTACTTAAGTTACGTAAAACCTTCGTTTTACACACTTTGTAATTTGAATTATAAAACAGCAGAGACATTTAAGCATGAGCATTTATTATTGTTAAATATAAAATATATATTTAAAACGCAAAATTCTTTTGTCCTGTGTACAATATGTGTAGGTGAAATGTTACTTAGTACATCTGCTGAGCAGATATCCACAATTAAATTCATTTTGTTATCTTTTATCTATATAACTTTTGTTATCATTTGTACATTAATTGTTACAATGATGACTTTACATATAACCAGAATCAAATTTTGTTGCATTTTCTGATTCAGAAGTGGAATTGTGAAAGTTATTTACATTTTTTTTCGATCACAACAGAACATGGTAAAATAGTTATGCCACAGGTAAGTATTCAAAATCTGTACATGAATTTCACTTTGATGAAGAGTGTATATTTTATAATTCCCTTGTAGGACCAAACTTGTATAATATGTCAATTGTGTACGGTACATGTTTGTACTATATGTATGACACTTTAAAAGCATTATGGGGGTAAAGAGGCCAACATAATATTTACCCATTCAACCTAAGTGGTATGTTTATCATGAACGAACATCAACAATTTAGAATAGTTACAAGTTCATCATGTGACACCTGCTGATGATGATGGCCTAGAGCCTAGTTTGAAATAAACTCAATCTCATATTTATAATAACATATTTACTATTGTTAGTTAATCTTAATAACCATGCAAGTATCCTACATTTTATTTAGGTTGCAAGATATATTTTTAATTAAAAATTTGCATTTATTGCATATGACTTCAGTCTTATTAGAATTAAATCCCTGCTCTCATTTGTTTTTATACGACCGCAAAAAAGATATGCGTTCATATATTGGTATCACGTTGTCTTTGGCATCGTCGTCTGAAGACGCTTAGTTTCTGGACAGTAACTTTAGGTAAAGTGAATGAATCTCTATGAAATTTAAACACAAGGTTTGAAATCACTAAAGGAAGGTTGGGATTGATTTTGGGGGTTATGGCCCTAACAGTTTAAGAACAAGAGGCCCAAAAGGGGTCAAAATAAGTATTTTTCTAGTTTCCAGACAATAACTTGTGTGTAAGTGTATGGATCTTTAAGAAATTATATCACAAGGTCCCATACCATAAAAGGAATGTTGGGATCTATTTTTGGGGGCATTGCCCAAACTGTTTAGGAAAAAGGGGCCAAAAACAATAATTTTCTAATTCTTTGTATAAATTGCTTAATTATTTCTTGACCAATTTCAATGGGGTTTCATTCCTGAATTCTTGGGGTTCTTTTGTATGCTGAAATTAACCATGTATTAAGTTTTTGGATCCTTTTTTTAGTTGGACCACATGAGTTCCAAAGGGTTTAAAATTAGACTTAGTTTGATTTTAACAAAAATTGAATTCTTGGGGTTTATTGATATGCTGAATCTAAACATGTATTTAGATTTTTGATTATGGGCTCAGTTTTCAAGCTGGTCCAAATCTGGGTCAAAATTAAACTTTGTTTGATTTCACCAAAAAAGAATATGTAGGGTTCTTTGATATGCTTAATCTACCCATGTATTTAGATTTTGGATTTTTGGACAAATTGGTCCACATTGAGGTCAAAAGGGTCCAAAATTAAACTATGTTTGATTTCATAAAAAATCGAGTTACAAATGTATTTGGATTCTTTGATATGCCGATTCTAACTGTGTTTTAAGATTTTAAATTTTTGGTCCAGTTTTCAATTTGGTCAACATTAAGGTCAAAAGGGTCCAAAATTTATATTCGTTTAATTTTAACAAAAAATTAATTCTTGGTGTTGTTTCATAAGTTGAATCTAAACATGTATTCAGATTTTTTATTATGGGCCCGGTTTTAAAGTTGGTCTAAAATTTAACTTTAAATTGAATATATGGGGTTCTTTGATATGCTAAATCTAACCATTTATTTAAATTTTTGAATTTTGGGTCCATTATCAAATTGGTCCATATTGAGGCCAAATGGGTCCAAAATTAAACTTAATTTGATAATATCAAAATTTGAATTCTTGGGATTCTTTCATATGCTGAAACAATCCATGTATTTAGATTTTGGATATTGGACCATAATAGGAAAACTTCAATTTTTTTTAAGTTCATTTGACCACATTCATTCTGTGTCAGAAACTTATGCTGTGTCAAATATTTAATTACAATCCAAATTCAGAGCTGTATCAAGCTTGAATGTTGTGTCCATACTGGCCCCAAATGTTCAGAGTTGACCTCTGCGGTTGTATCAAGCTGTGCCCTAGGGAGCATTTTATTCTTTATGCAGCGACCCGGCATAAAAAAAAGTAAGCAATTTTTTTAACAAGTTAAATGCCCCTCAAAAATATTAATTATAATGAAAATCACATTGCATTTGTGCTGAACATTCATTTATCTAAGAATTTGATAAAAAGTTTTAAAGAAGAAAAAACAAAGTGTTTGTCCTTGTACTTAAGATAAATGGATAGATAAACTGTGTGCAACACAAGGGACGTTGGAACTCTGTTCTTTTTCAAAAGCCCTAACTTTCCTAAACTTTTTTTTTAACATTTTGCAGGATAATCAGTCCATGCATTTATGTAATTTTTATTGGTATTCCCCCTATTCCACATGTGGTTCAAGAATTTCCAATGTAGGGGGGTTCTATACAATCATAGTTAATTTTGACAGTTACAATTCAAACAGAACATCAACGTTTACAGTGCTTATTTGTTTTCAAGGGGGGTTCTTATGACCTCTCGAACCCCCTGGTTACAGGTGTGTTATTAGACAGTAATTTAGCGATGTACATCTATATTTCTTATGTTCTTGCTGTAACTCAAATAAACATATTAATGTATTTATTTGATTATTCTTCTCTTTATGATTCTTTTTAAATATATGTTTGTATTGTTTTCAGTCTGTGTTAGACATTTCTGTTAGAAATCCAGTGACACACAACACTTGGGATAAAGGCAGATATACAAGTTATGAGATTGCTGTAAATGTAAGATTATACTCTTTAATTTTTTTTCGTTTTTTATATATGTTTATTTGTATTCTTTGAGTAATAATATGCATTTTTTGTTAGTGACTGTCATTGACTGTGTATGGACTAAATTATTTGATCTAACTTTTTTTCAGTCATACATACAGGATTAGATTATGTCTTAATAAAATGTTTGATAGACAGCTGACACAGTCATTTGACCTTGAAATGGTCAATTTCATGATTTCCATTATTGCTTCACCTGTTTAATCCATAAATTATACTTAAAATTGAAAATGGAAATAGGGAATGTATCATAGAGACAACTACCTGACCAAAGAGCAGGCAACAGCCAAAGGCTGCCAATGGGTCTTCAATGCAGCAAGAAACTCCTGCATCAAGAGATGTGCTACAGCTGGCCCCTAAACAAAAATGTATTCTAGTCCAGTGGTAATGGATGTCCTTTTAAACTCAGAAATATACCCAAGAAACTAAAATTATAAATCATACAGGACTAACAAAGGCCAGAGGCTCCTTACTTGGGACAGGCGCAAAAATGTGGCAGGGGTTAAACATGTTTTTTGAGATCTCAACGCTCCCCACTATACCTCTAGCCAATGTAGAAAAAACAAATCACAACAATACGCACAGTAAAACTCATTTAAAAAAAGGCTAAAATAAAATGACAATAATACATAAATAACAAAGAACTACTAGCAGATACTGACATTGAGGAGCATTGCGGATCAAAAATTTCAAAAAAGTGTGCCAAATATGGCTAAGGTTAATCAATGCCTGGGATAAGAAAATCCTTAGTTTTTCGAAAAATTCAAAATTTGTAAACAAGAAATTTATAAAAATGACCACATAATTGATATTCATGTCAACACCGAAGTGCTGGCTGGTGATACCCTCAGGGACAAAACTTCCACCAGCAGTTACATTGACCTAGTGGTGTAAATAGTTATCAAAGGTACCAGGATTCTAATTTAGTTTGCAGACGCACGTTTTGTCTACATAAGACTCAGTGAAGCTCATATCAAAAAATTTATAAAACCATTCAGGTACAAAGTTGAAGAGCATTGAGGATCTAAAATTCCAAAAAGTTGTTTCAAATATGGCTAAGGGAATTTATGCCTCGAATAACTGACTACATGTTAATCACAGTTTACATAATTTATTCTGAAAGCCAGTTGAAACTCTGCAGTTGCAATTTAATAATTTGTATTACAGACATCTAACAAGTCCTTCTGTTTGAGTGAGTCTACCACAAGGAGAAGATACTCAGAGTTTGAATGGCTGAGGAAAACTCTGAAGAATCATCACCCTTTAGTGTATGTATAATGTAATTCTAGCTGAAATTCATTATTTTTACAATGAATTCCCTTTCTCACTTTGTGACCTTTTCTCTTTACTTTGTTACCATGTGGTGAGTTTTGTCTGTCTATTTTGAACTTCTTCTTTTATGTCAATATATAGCTTTTTTGAGAGCAACTTAGATAGACAGAACCAAATTGTCAGGAATGTAATTTTGGAAATCATCATAAGCTGAGTTTTTTTCTTATCCTGAAGCAAAAGTAAATTCAATGTATTCTCTGATGGGAAACATCTCCCTGTGTAGAGTGATAATGCATTGATAACTATTTTATAATTATGATTCTGTAAAAAAAGCTTTTTTAAGAATGATAATTACTGCAGGGATAATCAAGGAGGAACATCTTTATGAAATTTTGATACTGATCTGAACACAAAGATGACTGAAATCTGGATTTTTTTTAAAATATGCCCATGGAAACATAAGAACAGCTTTTTGTTGGCATAATGCTAAGCAAACTGCAGAAATGTTTTGCAAGTTAAATGAATTTATTGATATTACCATATATCATATTTGGTCTGCCTGGAAACTTTGTTTTGAACCTTATATGGCAAAACAATCATATCTCTGTTGTAGCAAATAATTGTAAGTGTTTATTTTGACAGGACCCCTCCACAATTACCACCAAAGAAATATTTTGGTGACAGATTTGATTCTAGCTTTATTGCATTCAGGATGACAGGTTTAGAAGATTTTCTGAATAAGTAAGTGAGACATAAAGAGAGATGAATTAGGGATCAAAATATTTTTATTAGAAAAAAATATATAATCTCCAAATGAAGTTGAATGGTTGTTTCATTATTCAACATTTGAAAAAAGTATAAAAAATGATAAACATTGTATGTGCAGAAAAAACATGTATCTTTGATAATCTTGATCAGGTTTATATTAATAATATATATCTGGGTAATTTTTTAGTAGATTTTGACTGGGGTAACTCTAAATTCTGTCACACACTATTATGATTGTAGTGACAATAAAACAAAGCTTGAAAGCTACAGGCAAGTAAACTCTTTTAAGAGTACCTAGGTGGACGAAAAATCCACCATCAACTCGCTTCATTGAATATGCATATAAAAAACAGTTTCTCAACAAAAAAAAAATCATAAAACAGCGGATAGATATAAATTTAGAAACATACAATTCCAAGTTAACAGTGACAAAAACACACAGCATTGAAAGCTACAGGCAAATAAACTTGAGTACCTATGTTTACTGAAAATCGACCATCAACTTGTTTCTTTAAAAATATGAACAACTGTTTGACAAAGGACATAGAATTACACCAGTCTCATGTCAAGGTTTGGAATCGCAGTTTAATACTGTAAATATGATGTTCTATTTTTTAATGAACTTCATTTACCAACTTTATTTTGTAGTCTATTATTAGAGAAAGTATTCTTGTCTGACACAACTATGCACTTGTTTCTCCAAACTAATCTCACCATCAAAGAAATGAAAGATTATATAGAAGGGAAAATCTCTGCTTTCTCACTAGATAGTTTATGGAAGGCCAATGGTGTCAAAGAAAACTGCAGGTATATTAATAATTAATAATTATTGTTATACATGTTACATAGCTTCTACCAAGCCATGGAGTGTGATACTATATTTATCAACTCGAGACAGTTAAAATTTTCAAATTTAAAACGTGATGATCACCGAGAAGATGTGTACTTTTGATGTGATGTCCTGAGACATACCGGTACTCAACTTTTTTCACGAGTTCACAAAGCAAGAATATTTAAGGTTATAATAGAATTCTAACCAATGAACAGCTGAAATTAAATAAACAACACATTGATTAAATAAAAATAACCAGAAAAAAAAGATAAATCAGCTAAGAATTTGATACACCAGTTTTATGAAATTATAATATTTAATTTTGTAAAATATCATAATTAATGGAATAAGGTATTAAAATCTGTTTCTATATAATTTAATTGAATATAAATAAATAGAAAAATGTAATCCTAATTTCAACATGAGTTTAACCTTTCCATAAGGACACTGAGTGCTTAACAGTATCATAAATTTAAATCATGGTTTTCTCTTGTGATTTTGTGATTTTGTTATTCTTATGAAAAAAAAACCAATTTTCATTTTTTTATGCAGAATTATATTTATAAGTTTTATCATTTTTTTTTTCTTGAAAAGTTATTTAACCAGATGCACCAGGACATAAAAGTTATGCACCCGCTGGTGTTTTTTTTTACAATTGCAGACACATGACTTCCTTATCACTGAACTTCACAATTACAAAATGTCAATACTACACTTGTATTGTGTATTTCAGAGAATTTCGTAGTCTTTCTACTACAGAAGAGAATAATGAATGGGCACATGTGAACAAAGATGAGCTGACAAAGTCAGAAAATCTTAATGTTGATGAGTGTAGGGATTCAAATAATTCTGATATTAGTTCATCGTTTTCTGATGAAGAGGATAGATTGACTGAATACCCTTCTGTAACTTTAGTTGCATACGTTAATTCTGGTGAACATGACTCTGGAGTTTCTTCTAATACAGAAAAATCATCTTCGCCAGAGCTTTTAAAACCAAATTCTAGTCAAAGAACTTCAGAAACAATACATTCAGATACAACTAATGTTCAAGTTGATTTTGAAAATGATCATCAAGTTTCTGACAATTTTAGTATCAATACAACCAAAAGATAAACATTAGGGATGCTGGTGTTTTAATATGCAATTATAACTTCTTTTGGAATGACATGCCAGTGTTTTAAATAGTTAAGACAAATTTATCTGTGTTTGTTTCCTTTTAACGAAGGTGCTGAAATCAAGTGGTCCTTTGAGATAAAACTGTTTAGACGCATGTAACATACATTGAAATGTTCATATTTATTTAAAGTACCATACAATGTATTAAATGTGTTTTATTCCTGCCATTGTTGTTAAAGGAAGTATGATTTTTTATAATTGTCTGTTATCCTTGATGTGTTTTTAACAGAGTGTGGCTGTACAGGTTTTATGATCACGTTCTTTTCTCACTGAAACTTTGAACATCCTTATTCAGATATTTCCGAATGACTGATTTTTACTTGATTTAAAATATTGATGTATTCATGTATTATTGATAGCTTTGTAGTCTTAGATGTTTAGCTAAATATTAGTCTTGCCAGTGATTTGTTTCCCTGCATGTCGCATTGCACTGGACATAAGAAATATTGGGCTTGCCTCTGTATCCCGGTGCATCCTTCCAATGGGTCTTATTAGCACTCTCACATGTACAATTCCTGCCAGATTTTATCATTGATTTATATCACAAATGTCCGTCAAGTTTATTTTAACAGTGCCAATAAGCTATAAAAGAGTTATGCCCCTTGGGAATAAGTATGAATTATATGGAAAATTGCATCAATAGAGCTCTGTGTACAATTTCTGCCAGTATTTGTGAAATTTATATTGTTTTTAGTTTATACATCCAATGTTTTGGACAATTTAGAATATTGATGCTGATGAATCATTTTTAAAAGAGTTATGGTTTTCAGAAATATTAATAAGATAGCAAATTGAATTGTGAATAGCACGCTGATGTGTCAATTCTTGCCAGATTTTTATGAAACTTATATTTTAGTTTTATTTCAGAAATGACTTTGACAAGTTAAAAAACTGTGCAGAACACTTATTCTTAAAAGAGGTAACGTTATTCTCTTTAGAAGTATGAATTATATGGAGCATTGTGTTTTTAGTGCTCTCATGTGTATAATTCTTGACAGATTTCTATGAAACTTGTAATATGTTTATTACTAAAATGTCTCTTACAAGCTTTAAAAGTCAGTGCCAAACAGTTACTTTTTAAAAGAGTTATGCCCCTTAGAAATGTAATTATTTGGAAATTTGCATATTAGTATTTATATCACATGTACAATTTTGCCAGATTTTTATAATCAAATTCATATCAAAGGTTTATAAGAGTTATGTCAATTTTGAAAATAAGTGTCAATCAAATATTTCTAATGAGTTATGCCCTTTTGAAATAGCAAAAATATTTTACAATTATTTTTTGAAATAGTTTCATTGAACAGATAAAATGTGTGCAGCACAAGGGGCATAGGAATTTTGTTAATTTATTCTTACTTATGAATTATGTGTGAAATATTAAAAAAAGTGAATTCTTGTGTGTATGTTAACTTATATGTTGAAATTTATGAAAATAAGGAGATGTGGTGTACAGCTTTACAATCTTTGTGATAAAGAGCTTTTTAAGCTAAAGATAAAGAGGTATTAAAGGCACATGCATATATGACATTTTCAGAAAGAAAAAAAACAACATTTTTCTTTCAGTTAAAATTACATATTTGACCACTAAGTGATATATGTATCATTTGGTTCTGCATACCACAAAAGCTGCAGAATGAGAGACTTGGGGATGTGAATCCTACAACTATGTTAGCTTCTTTTTTTTTTTTAAACATTTTGTCCTACTTAAGACCATTTAACTACATTTATTGTGTTGAGAAAAGAAGTGAATGTGATTTCTATTCATTTTGATACATTTTACTTTCAAAGAAAGTGTCTGATGTCAAGTGTTGACTTGCAGTTTTAAACAATTTATTGAGATGTATGTTCATATTTTGAATTTATTAAACAATTCAAACGAATAATTAGTTATCCTTTAGGAATAAAATTTGTAAATATAAAACATTTAATTGTGGTAAAAACAGTTGAAGATTGATAATTGTTACTTATTTGTTGTGCCACAGGGGATATGGTAATGGTCTCTGCCTGTCCCTCTATCTAAAACACATCTATACTCACAATAGATATAAGAAGATGTGGTATAAGTGCCAATGAGAAAACTCTCGATCCAAGTCACAATTTATAAAAGTAAACCATTTGGCATAAAGCTTTCATACTTGGTACAATTGTTTATATTTTTGTTATATTCTCTTGACCATGATGCTATATCCTCAGATGGATTTGAGGAGATATAGGACTTTGATTACAGTATTTATCTTTATATGACCACAAATTTTATATTTATATTATGTTATGGCAATGTCTGCTTCGTCTTCCAAAGACATTTTGTTTCCCAGACAATAACATGAGTTTAAGAGTATGAATGGCTATGAAATTGTAACACTAAGTTCCATTACACTATATGAAAATTGGAATTGATTTTGGGCGTCATAGCCCAAACCATTTAAGAATATAGGGCCGAAAAGGAGCCAAAAACGGATTTTCTGGTTTCCTGAAAATAATTTTAGTCTTTTGATTGCTTTGAAATTGTGCCACACAGTTCCATTTGAAATTTCCTTGGAGTTTATATATTTCCTCCTTCTCCCCCCATACCGTAAAAGAAAGGTTGGGATTGATTTTGGGAGTTAAGAGCTTAAGGGTTAAGGAAAAAGGGGCAAACACCAATACTTTTGTATTACTTAGTATGCATTGCTAATTTCTTTACCAATTTGAATATGGTTTAATTCAAAGTCTTGAAAACTTGTGGAAGTTGTGCTGAATCTAACGTGTATTTAGAATTTGGTTTTGTGCCCTTTTTATACGATCGCAAATGCGGTCTTATATTGGTTTCACGTCGTCAGCGTCGTCCGAAGACGGATGGTTTCCAGATAATAACTTTAGAATAAGTAAACAGAAATCAACAAAATTTTAACACAGTGTTTATAACTACAAAAGGAAGCTTGGGATTAATTTTTGGGGTTATGGTCCCTAAGGTTTAGGAATTAGGGGCCCAAAGGGCCCAAAAATAGCATTTATCTAGTGTCAGAACAATAAGTTGTGTATAAGTATTTCAATTGTTCTGAAGTTGTACCACAATGTTTAATACCATAGGTAGAAGGTTGAGATATATTTTAAGGGTTATGGGGCAAACAGTCTAGGAATAAAGGGCCAAAAACAAGCATTTTTGTAGTTTCAAGTCAATAAATTGGAGTTGTCTTTCTTTCTCTAATTTTTGTGCTATTTTCACATTTCCTGACTGGTGTGAGAAAAATATTTCACTAGGGAAAAATCTGTTGTCAGCAAATGATTGGTTGAAATTTAATTGTGACGTTAAATTTTCTTGTTTTCTTCTGAATTTTCTTATTGTCACGTCATGAAAAAAGGTGACCATGCCTGATGACGTCACATCAAAGTACACAACTTTCCTCAAATCTTTGAAAAGGAAGGATAAAAATCATAAGAGAAACAGATTCCACCAGTGTAACTCATGTATTACGATATTTCTCAACTCTCAACAGTTAAATTTTAATTATTTTAAAAGCTCGGCAAGCCTTGCGCTTTAAATATTAAAATTTAACTGTTTCGAGTGGAGAAATATCATTATACACTTGTTGCAGTTGTGGAATATATATTTGTCCAGAATGGTTGTTGAATCACCTAAAACCAATGCCTTATATAATCTTCTTTGAAAATTAGAGTTATCTTTCTTTGTCCAGAATAGAAGTTGAGTCAACTTATATCAATGCTATATACAATATAATGCAATATTCACTTTACATATTAAATTAAAGCAATCTTTACCATTCAGTGATTACAAGCACTTTGATTACCATTCTAGGGTTATGCCCCTTTACAAGTGGAACCAGGTGCTCCGCAGGGCGCAGCTTTATACGACCGCAGAGGTCGAACCCTGAACAGTTGGGGCAAGTATGGACAAAACATTCAAGCATGATACAGCTCTGAATTTGGATTGTGATCAAATTTTTGACATTACATGGTTTTTTTTTACACAAAACAAATGCCAAGATTTTACAAATCAATTAAAGATTTCTTCTTCAAACTTTTTAAATCTAAAATTAAATAGTTGACACAGCATAGATTTCTGACACAGAATGAATGTGGTCTAATGAACTTAAAAGGTTTTTTTTGCCTTTGAGCAATTCACTATGCTGTTGAATATTAATCCTCTCAAAAAAATGTTTGAAGAAATTTTCTTTTTATTTATGAAATCTGAAATGAGAAAAATTTAACCCCCCCCCCTTTTTTTTCACATCCCCGTTTCCCTTTTTCAAAACTGATATCAATTCAAATTTCTAATGGAGTTTGCAACAGTAACTACTCATTTAAATACATCATAAAATATTAAGATGTAAAAAAACTGCTTGTTATCACTGAATGGTAAAGATTATTTAAATTTATCAGTTGGTAGTAAAAAGTGTATATACATTGTATATTGTATATAACAAAAATTTAAGTTGATTCTGGACAAAGAAAGATAACTCCAATTAAAAAAAATTCTTGCTATTGCACAATATTGTGCAATAGGATATTTCTTGCTTACTATTCTGGACAAAGAAAGATAACTCTAATTAAAAAAAAATTTGCTATTTCACAATATCATGAATATTGTGCAATTAGATATTTCTTGCCATTGCACAATACTGTGCAATTGAAAAGACTTGCTATTGCACAATACTTAATATAATAATTTTAGATCCTGATTTGGACCAACTTGAAAACTGGGCCCATAATCAAAAATCTAAGTACATTTTTAGATTCAGCATATCAAAGAGGCCCAAGAATTCAATTTTTGTTAAAATCAAACTTAGTTTAATTTTGGACCCTTTGGACTTTAATGTAGAATTTGAAATTTGAAAACAGGACCAAAAATGAAGAATCTACATACACAGTTAGATTTGGCATATCAAAGAACCCCAAGGATTCAATTTTTGATGAAATCAAACAAAGTTTAATTTTGGACCCTTTGGACCTTAATGTAGACCAATTTGAAAACTGGACCAAAAAACTTCAATAATCAAGAATCTAAGTACATTTTTAGATTCAACATATCAAAGAACCCAACCGATTCATTTTTTGTCAAAATCAAACTAAGTTTAATTTTGGACCCTTTGGACCTTAATGTAGACCAATTTGAAAACGGGACCAAAAGTTGAGAATCTACATATACAGTTAGATTCGGCATATCAAAGAACCCCAATTATTCAATTTTGATGAAATCAAACAAAGTTTAATTTTGGACCCTTTGGGCCCCTTTTTCCTAAACTGTTGGGACCAAAACTCCCAAAATCAATACCAACCTTCCTTTTATGGTCATAAGCCTTGTGTTTAAATTTCATAGATTTGTATTTACTTATACTAACGTTATGGTGCGAAAACCAAGAAAAATGCTTATTTGGGTCCCTTTTTGGCCCCTAATTCCTAAACTGTTGGGTCCTAAACTCCCAAAATCAATACCAACCTTCCTTTTGTGGTCATACACATTGTGTTTAAATTTCATAGATTTCTATTTACTTAAACTAAAGTTATTGTGCAAAAACCAAGAAAAATGCTTATTTGGGCCCTTTATTGGCCCCTTATTCCTAAACTATTGAAACCAAAACTCCCAAAATCAATCCCAATCTTTCTTTTGTGGTCATAAACCTTGTGTCAAAATTTCATAGATTTCTATTAACTTAAACTAAAGTTATGGTGCGAAAACCAAGAAAATGCTTATTTGGGCCCTTTTTGGCCCCTAATTCCTAAAATGTTGGGACCAAAACTCCCAAAATCAATACCAACCTTCCTTTTATGGTCATAAACCTTGTGTTAAAATTTCATAGATTTCTATTCACTTTTACTTAAGTTAGAGTGCGAAAACTAAAAGTATTCGGACGACGACGACGACGCCGACGACGCCGACGACGCCAACGTGATAGCAATATACGACGAAAATTTTTTCAAAATTTGCGGTCGTATAAAAATTGAAGATTTTTTTAGTTTTTGTTCTCTTAACTTAAGTTTGTCTAAACTAAATTTAAGGAAATGTGTATATAATGCTTATTACCTCTAAACTCAGTTTAAGTTCAATTTTTGGCAGCTTCTCTTTTGCAGTACTTGAGTTATGTCCCTTTATAACATTATATGCTAGTGGGGGCATCATCTCTGTCCTTTTGGACACATTCCCCACTTATTTTTAGCTCACCTGTCCCGAAGGGACAAGTGAACTTATGCCATCACTTGGCGTCCGTCGTCGTCCGTCGTCCGTCGTCGTCTGTCGTCATAAACTATTTCAAGAATCTTCTCCTCTGAAACTACTGGGCCAAATACTTTCAAACTTTAACTGAATGTTCCTTAGGGTATCTTATTTATAAATTGTATCCGAAGTTTTGATCTATCAACAAACATGGTCGCCATTGCTAAAAATAGAACATAGGGGTCAAATGCAGTTTTTGGCTTATAACTCAAAAACTAAAGCATTTAGAGCAAATCTGACGTTGGGTAATATTGTTTATCAGGTCAAGATCTATCTGCCCTGAAATTTTCAGATGAATCAGACAACCTGTTGTTGGGTTGCTGCCCCTGAATTGATAATTTTAAGGAAATTTTGCTGTTTTTGTTTATTATCTTGAATATAATTATAGATAGAAATAAACTGTAAACAGCAATAATGTTCAGCAAAGTAAGATCTTCAATTAAGTCAATTTGACCAAAATTGTCAATTGACCCCTTAAGGAGTTATTGCCCTTTAAAGACTTTTTTTCACCATTTGTTCATCATGTTGACTTACTTTAAAAAATCTTCTCCTTTGAAACTGCTGTATCAATTTCAGCCAAACTTAGGCTAAATGAGTTTCAGAGTATCTAGTATAAATTTTATATTTTATTTCCTTGTATGTCAAGAAACATAGCTCCTATGGCTAAAATAGAACATAGGAGAAAATGATTATTTTTTTTGGCTTTTGAAGAAAATAGGACGATCCAAAAAACATTTAAATAAATTGAAAAGCCAAAATAATCATTGATGAGAGATTTAACCAAAAGAATTAAGGTGAGCGATTCAGGCTCTTGAGAGCCTCTTGTTTTAGAAGTACTATGACATTTTATATTTTAATATATTTTATGATGTATTTAGATGAGTAGTTATTGTTGCAAACTCCATTAGAAATTTGAATTTAGATCAATTTTGGAATAAGGGAAAGGGGGAAGTGAAATAAAATTGGGGTGGGGGTCAATTTTTTTTTCTCATTTCAGATTTCAGAATTTAAAAAGAAAATTTCTTCAAAAATTTTTTCTTTGAGAGAATTAATATTCAACAGCATAGTAAATTGCTCAAAAAGCAAATAAATATTTTAAGTTCATTAGACAACATTCATTCTGTGTCAGAAACCTATGCTGTGTCAACTATTTAATCACAATCCAAAATTCAGAGCTGTTTCCAGCTTGAATGTTCTGTTTATACTTGCCCCAACCGTTCAGGGTTTGACCTCTGCGACCTGCAGAGCATCTGGTTTCGAATTGGTCTACATTAAGGATTTCAAACTATACCTTTGTTTGATTTCATCAATAAATAAAATCTTTCGATTTCCTTTTATATGCCTAATCTAACGGTGTATTTAGATTTTTCGTTGTGGGCTCGGTTTTCAAACTGGTCCCAGAAAGGTCCTAAGTATCTGAAATTAAACGGAGTTTAATTTTAACAAAAAATTATTATTATTTTGATTCTTTGATATGCTGAATTTAATAGATATAAGAAGATGTGGTATGAGTGGCAATGAGACAACTCTCTATCCAAGTCACAATTTGTAAAAGTAAAACCTTTAAAGGTCAAGGTACAGTCTTCAACAAGCCTTGGCTCAGACTGAACAGCAATCTATAAAGGGCCTCAAAAATGACTTGTGTAAAACCATTCATATGGGAAAACCAACAAAATAGCCACATTATGGTAACTTGGCCTTGATATATTGCATATATACAATTTCTCTATCTAAAATGGTTTCTGCAAGAAACACACAACAAGAGTGAACACGCTGAAATGTCTCGCCTTCTTTATTAATCGTTGATATTATATTGATAGTCCTAAATGTAAAAGTTTATTACAACAGTCACATAAACTTAACATTTACCAAGAAAACTAAAACATTGACCAATGAACCATGAAAATGAGGTCAGGGTCAGATGAACCATGCCAGGCAGGCATGTACAGCTAAAAATTCTTCCATATAACACGTATAGTTGACCTATTGCTTATAGTCCAAGAAAAACAGACTAAAACACAAAAAGTTAACACTGAGCAATGAACCGTGAAAATGAGGTCAATGGTAAAATAAAACATGCACCACTGACATATAGATCATAAAATATTTTCCATACACCAAATATAGTTGATTAGTATAAGAAAAAAAGACCAAAACTCAAAAACTTAACTTTTGACCACTGAACCATGTAAATGAGGTCAAGGTCAGATGACACCTTCCAGCTAGACATGTACACCTTACAATCATTCCATACTCCAAATATAGTAGACCTATTGCATACATTATAAGAAAAACAGACCAAAACACAAAAACGTCACTATAACCACTGAACCATGAAAATGAGGTCAAGGTCAGATGACACCTGCCAGTTGGACATGTACACCTTACAGTGCTTTCATACACCGAATATACTAGACCTATTGCTAATAGTATCTGAGATATGGACTTGACCACCTAAACTTAACCTTGTTCACTGATCCATGAAATGAGGTCGAGGTCAAGTGAAAACTATCTGACGGGCATGAAGACCTTGCAAGGTACGCACATACCAAATATAGTTATCCTATTACTTATAAGAGGGAATTTAACATTACAAAAAATCTTAACTTTTTTTTCAAGTAGTCCCTGAACCATGAAAATGAGGTCAAGGACATTGGACATGTGACTGACGGAAACTTCGTCACATGAGGCATCCATATACAAAGTATGAAGCATCCAGGTCTTTCACCTTCTAAAATATAAAGCATTTAAAAAGTTAGCTAACACTGACACCGCCGCTGGAGCACTATCCCTATGTCGTGCTTTCTGCGACAAAAGTTGCAGGCTCGACAAAAATGATTAAACTTTGTCTTTCAAATGCAATTGCTAAGGAGTCATATGTCAATTCGTCAATGTTTACACAATAAATAAGTAGACATTCCAATTTCATAAACAGAAAGCTAATAAGTGATGAATGTGAAAACTTCACAGGGCAACATTAAGCTTGATACCCACCCAATTTCTGGAGGCTCTAATTTGTAATTATTAAGAACAGTGTGACAAAATGTTTATGGCCACAGGACATGCAGGAAGAGACATGAATGGACGGGCAATTGGACAGACCTCAAATAGTAAACCCCTTAAAAAAAAATTTAAAAAAATATACCCCTCCTTATTGTGATTTTAAAAATGTCAGGAAATCTGTTTGATTTCACAATGACAGACATGGATGTCAAATACCAAGGGCACACAGTGTGGTAGGTAGTGTAAAAAGTATTTGATAATCAAACAAGTAACCACATTATTGTTTATTTTTTATTTTTCAATTCTATGAAAACTCATACAAATTATAGCCTATGTAGCTATTTTTAAATTTTGTTTTCTCAGACATCCAAATAATCTTTTGATCATGAACTTAACAAAACAATATATGTAATAAAAAAAAAGAAAAAAGTAGTTAAATGTAAAAAAATAGGAGTTTGTGTGAAATCTTAGCAGTTAGTACTATTATATAAATGTGTTGATGACAAACTAATGATTAAGGTGGGAATAAACGTCATTGAGAAGGCAATCAAATAAACAAACCAAGACATCATCTGACAAAGATCTTCTTACTTTTGTTTTAGACACAATCAACATTTTAAACAGTTTTAGTGTGGTAAAGTGAATATACATGTAGACAAAAGTTTTCATTAAAATACTAAGCCATGTTTAAATATTCCCTAAATCAGAATATGATCAAAATAGCCTTGTTCCTATTTTTAAAGACTTAAAAACACAATTAGGAAGCCCTACAAAATGTACATCCTATAGCAAAAATCATTTCAAAGGAGGAACTGTGAATCTATCAAATTAGTAATATTTTTCACAATATGTTCTATGCTTTGTTTTTACAAAACTTTAGTTTGAAATAATGAATGCAAAAGACAACATATTCTGTAAACAAACTAATCTTCTGGAGCAGAAAAATAACTGGAATATAAATTGAATATATGTAAAACTTTGACCTTCCCTTTTGTAAATCCATCAAGAAAATTATACAGTTTCGGAAATAAATAGCTGTGAAGTCATCTAAAAAGGATCAAAGGCAAAAAATAATTTTGTTTGCAGTATATTATATAATACTTACCCTTCATGATTGTTGTTTAATTTGCCAAAGAGTATCTTTCTTTGTAATTGATGTTAAGGACTTATCTAAACAATGACAAATTTTCCATTCTGTAAAAAAGTTATCTCTGTATTCATGGTATTGAGGTAAAAAAGAATAAAATGAACTAATCTAAAAAAATAATGATAGTGAAAAAAAAATAGGAACTGAATTATAAAGGTGGAATTCTTATGACTTTTGAATGAAATACAAACAAACTAATTTATATACAATACAACTTTATGTTACTCTATTATTTTACCATAGAAGAAAAATGATACATAAATTCAACTATCGCAAGGAGTTCATTAAATGTGATGATAGCCCATGATAAGTATGATAACACAGAGGTCAGAGGTTATAAGACAAGTGTCTGACCTGGCATTCTTCTAAAACTTTTGTTTATTTATGATACATTTTTGTAATACATGTACGACTGATGATAGAAAACAGTTAACAGGAATTGGTTTTGCACCAGGGATATGCAATAAAAAAGATTAATGGCCCCAATGATCAAAAGTAAACATCCATATACTGTTTCCTATTGTCCTTTACTTAACTAGAGGCTCTAAAGAGCCTGTGTCGCTCACCTTGGTCTATGTGCATATTAAACAAAGGACACAAATGGATTCATGACAAAATTGTATTTTGGTGATGGTGATGTGTTTGAAGTTCTTACTTTCTGAACGATTTTGCTTCTTACAATATTATCTATAATGAACTTTGCCCATTAGTAACAGAGAACTATATTTGGTAAAAATTTACATAAATTTACCAAATTAATGAAAATTGTTAAAAATTGACTATAAAGGGCAATAACTCCTTAAGGGGTCAATTGACCATTAAGGTCATGTTGACTTATTTGTAGATCTTACTTTGCTGAACATTATTGCTGTTTACAGTTTATCGCTATCTATAATAGTATTCAAGATAACCAAAAACGGCAAAATTTCTTTAAAAATTACCATTTGGAGGGCAGCAACCCAACAACCAGTTGTCCAATTCATCTGAAAAATTCAGGGCAGATAGATGTTGACTTGATTAACAAATTAACTACTTGTCAGATTTGCTCTAAATGCTTTGGTTTCATAGTTATAAGCCAAAAACTGCATTTTACCCCTATGTTTTATTTTTAGCTGTGGCGGCCATCTTAGTTGGTTGACCAAGTCATGCCACACATTTTTTAAACTAGATACCCCAAAGATGATTGTGGCCAAGTTTGGATTAGTTTGGCCCAGTAGTTTCAGAGGAGAAGATTTTTGTAAAAGATTACTTTAATTTACGAAAAATGGTTAAAAATTTACTATAAAGGGCAATAACTCCTAAACGGGTCAACTGACCATTTTCGTCATGTTGACCTTTTTGTAGATCTTACTTTGATGAACATTATTGCTGTTTACAGTTTATCTCTATCTATAATAATATTCAAGATAATAACCAAAAACAGCAAAATTTCCTCAAAATTACCAATTCAGGGGCAGCAACCCAACAACGGGTTGACTGATTCAACTGAAAATTTCAGGGCAGATAGATATTGACTTGATTAACAATTTAACTTCTTGTCAGATTTGCTCTAAATGCTTTGGTTTCATAGTTATAAGCCAAAAACTGCATTTTACCCCTATGTTCTATTTTTAGCTGTGGCGGCCATCTTAGTTGGTTGACCAGGTCACGCCACACATTTTTTAAACTAGATACCCCAAAGATGATTGTGGCCAAGTTTGGATTAATTTGGCCCAGTAGTTTCAGAGGAGAAGATTTTTGTAAAAGATTACTTTAATTTACAAAAAATGGTTAAAAATTGACTATAAAGGGCAATAACTCCTACACGGGTCAACTGACCATTTTGGTCATGTTGACTTATTTGTAGATCTTACTGTGCTGAACATTATTGCTTTTTACAGTTTATCTCTATCTATAATAATATTCAAGATAATAACCAAAAACAGCAAAATTTCCTCAAAATTACCAATTCAGGGGCAGCAACCCAACAACCGATTGACCGATTCATCTGAAAATTTCAGGGCAGATAGATCTTGACCTAATAAACATTTTTATCCCATGTCAGATTTCCTCAAAATGCTTTGGTTTTTGAGTTATAAGCCAAAAACTGCATTTTACCCCTATGTTCTATTTTTAGCCGTGGCGGCCATCTTGGTTGGTTGACCAGGTCACGCCACACATTTTTTAAACTAGATACCCCAAAGATGATTGTGGCCAAGTTTGGATTAATTTGGCCCAGTAGTTTCAGAGGAGAAGATTTTTGTAAAAGATTACTTTAATTTACGAAAAATGGTTAAAAATTGACTATAAAGGGCAATAACTCCTAAACGGGTCAACTGACCATTTTGGTCATGTTGACTTATTTGTAGATCTTACTTTGCTGAACATTATTGTTGTTTACAGTTTATCTCTATCTATAATAATATTCAAGATAATAACCAAAAACAGCAAAATTTCCTCAAAATTACCAATTCAGGGGCAGTAACCCAACAACCGATTGACCGATTCATCTGAAAATTTCAGGGCAGATAGATCTTGACCTGATAAACATTTTTACCCCATGTCAGATTTGCTCTAAATGCTTTGGTTTTTGAGTTATAAGCCAAAAACTGCATTTTACCCCTATGTTCTATTTTTAGCCGTGGCGGCCATCTTGGTTGGTTGACCGGGTCACGCCACACATTTTTTAAACTAGATACCCCAATGATGATTGTGGCCAAGTTTGGTTTGATTTGGCCCAATAGTTTCAGAGGAGAAGATTTTTGTAAAAGTTAACGACGACGGACGACGGACGACGACGGACGACGGACGACGACGGACGACGACGACGGACGCCGGACGCAAAGTGATGGGAATAGCTCACTTGGCCCTTCGGGCCAGGTGAGCTAAAAATGAAATAAACGGTCATTTTAGATTGTTGACTTGAAACCAAAGCATTTAAGTCTTTTTTCACAATAAAAATTAGTTACAAGTGTAGTACTTACCAAAAAATATGAAAATCAAGTAAATACAAAGCTTAAAAACTAAGCAAAAACAACATAATTAGTATATGACATTGAAAATGTCATGTTTTATTCAATGAAGAAAGTGTATCTGCACGCTCATATTATTTTAAACTATCCTCTAACAAATTCTATTATTTTTGTTTGAATGAATAACAATATACACAGACAGCAGGATTTTTTTCTATAACATGTTTCCATTCAACAAATAATAAAATATGAATGGGAAAAAATAAAATTGACTTAACAATTTGTAACTTTAAAATGACAATACATAAAATGCAATTCTATAACCATTGTGTAGCATGCTGCATTTAAGTTATGTAAAAACACTTATTACTGGTACTTAGCATAACAAAAACCAAATGAAATGTTTCCACACTGAATACTAATATTTACAGAGATTGTTTATTAACGTAGCTACGTTGTAGTAGATGGTTCACATTTGATAGTTTGTTCAGCTACAGGCGGCTCTACAGCATTTAGTGCCTTTGAAGCCACATCAACTTTTGCCTTCTTTTTTGAATTGCCACACCCTTCATACTTGAGACCATCCACAACTACACTCATTACAAACACAGGGGCATGTACTGGGCCTGACTGAGATTCTACCACATATTCTAGACCTGAACGCAACTCATGCAGTCTCATCACAGGATTCTTTGGACCTTCAGCTTCCTTATTCTTCTTTTTCTTTTTACTTCCTGGTTCAGCAGCTTGAGGCGACTCTTCACCTGGTCTCTTTCCTAGCACCATACCCTCTGGTACAAATGAAGACATGCTAGCATCTGAAAAACAAAAGATAAGTTGAGAACAAATATCTAAGGCATTTATGTTTGTTTGATTGTAGGACAGAACGCTTTCTATATCAGTCTTTCAGGATATGTTTTGGTAATCTGAGTAACTAAATGCAAGCATTCTTTAATAAAGTATAATTTTATTGTTTTATGTAACTGTGATGTTTGTTGTCTCCCTTTTTATATATTGTTACATATTTTTTCTAACCTGATTTTAAAAGTGAGTTGAGTTCTTTACAACTAATGTGTCCATGAGCATGTTCCAAGTCATTAACTGTGCATGCATCAGAGGTTATTTCTTATAATTTTTTTGTAATTGAATTATTATAAACTTTATATAGCTTGAATGATTTCAAATAGTTTGAGCTAATGAAATTCAACTATTATAGCATTCATCATGACAATAAGACATGAACAATGTACCTGTCATTTGGTCTCTTGTGGAGAGTTGTCTTATTGGCAATCATACCACAACTTCTTGTTTTTAATTATATGATAGTTCTTGAAAAACTGGTCATTATCGTGATATATGGACTGCCCACCGGACAGTGGTATTGACTAAGAAAGTGATAATGACTGAGCCAAAGGCGAGGTCATTATCGCTGTCGCAGTCAATACCACTTTCCTACGGGCAGTCCATGTATCACAATAATGACCAGTTTTTCAAGAACTATTATGTTTATTTCATTGAGAAACCATGTTTTGGAAAATTCTCATAAATTCAAAATGCCTACAGCGAACTCGAGTAGTTGTACGATTTCTATGGCAAAGAGTGAAGACCAGTCGTAGTAATACTGCCATTCATTTTAGTGCAATTTTTCAGTATATAAATACTTAATCAAGTTATCTTTAATTTTATAATTAACGAAAACATATAATAAACAATTCAACAACTTAAATATAATATTAAAAACAGGAACATGTTTTATAAAAGGTACATCTCTTTAAACAGAGAAACCATGCCCCACCGGTCCTTATCAGAGAAATCACGCCCCAACGGTCATTATCAGACGAAAACCACGCCCCAATGGTCATTATCAGACGGAAACCACGCCCCACCGGTCATTATCATGTAAAAGTTCGTTAACGACCGGTTTTCTGGTCCGTTTTTTTCTGTTAATGACAGATGGAATTTATTACTGAAGAATAATGAATGTCATGTGACCCCTTTTAATCCAATAAGAGAATCTTCTTCTCAACCGATATGAAATAAATACATATATAGTTTCAATGTGTACTGTACGTGTAATTTAACATTTACATATAAAGGTGAAGTTCACATTTTCTTCTCAACATTTTTTGTTTTTTTATTTTAATGAAATGGACATTGTTTAATTACAAGTGTGAAGAGGATTCAAATTGAACCGCGACTTACAATGTATATAGCATTTCGAAATTGAATGCAACCATTCAGGATATATCCTGAACTATTACAGGACTTCAATAATTTGATAGCAGGACCTCCACAAATAATCTGTCAAAATTGCCTTTAGGATATATCCGTAATATTCATGGTCACGATGGAACCTCATAATTATATTTCAGGACCACTTACTGTAATTCAATTTCAAGATATACTTAAAAAACAAATTGCAGAGGTCATTAAATAATTGTGGACCTCCATAAACATTTAAGGAAACCCTGAAAAAGAATTGAAGAGCTCCTGAAATAAAGTAATTTTGATTGATTATTTGTAAGTACCCAACTCTCCCTCAACCTTGATGCGCGACATATCAGAACAGGAGCAATTAAAGGATTTGATTTTAATTAGATTGACTCTCCCTATTTTGTCAAGTCAAATAATACCTATCTTGATCTTTCTTTAACCTTTGATGCAATTATTAAAAGACATACCTGGAATATACAGGATGTTGAAAAGTTTCAGTAGAGCATATTTAGCAGCTTCCTCTTTAGCAATTTTTTTGCTCTGACCAATTCCTTGGAATTTTTCATTTTTACACATCAACATCATAGTGTAGACTCTACGTTTCTTGTTGCTTGGGCCAGTTTCCTTATCTTCAGACACTAATTCAAATTTACTTTCCTGTGTAAGTTCATTTAAATGCATGACAGGATGTTTATTGGATATCATGGGAGCAGGTCCAGTTGGCATAACCATGACTGACGTTTTCACAGGCGGTTTTACATCACCATTTCCATTGCTAGCACTAGGCATGCTTTCCATCTTCACATCACCTTCACCGTCCATTGTTGATTGCAGCAAAAAATCAGTTGGTCAGGACTACAACACCACTGAAAAATTCAAAGAAATGTCAGCACTGTATGACATTGGTCAGCTAATCTAAGGCCAAAATAAAAAGTATTTGTGTTCAGGGTTTTACTACATAGCCTGTTTATGCCTAACAATGCCTACCCTTAGGTTTTATTAACTTTTGGTATTGAATCATGACAAAATTGCCCAAGTCTACCTCTTAGGCTTTATCAATACTGTTTGTATTGAATCATGACATTAGTGTAGCCCAAAAAATAATCACCTGTCACATCTATGAAAAGAAAGCAGAGATGCATATTGATTTTTAAACTTTAAAAAAGAATAGACCAACTTTATCAAATATAAATGTGCATGAAAAACAAATAGATGAATAAACAAACTACATTCTGATGAAATAATACCTTAATTATTAAATACTTCATGTACTTTATGGTGTTATAGGTTGCACGTTGTAAATACAGCTGTTTCTCAAACCACGCCTCTTTTGGGAAGATGTAGAACATTCATAGAAAATTAATTTTGTTTACATACTGGTTCCCAGTTATGCTCTCTGTGTGCCATCTCATAGAGACATAACTTGGGAATGTTACCAGTAAATATACATGAGTATATTGTTTACATTGAAATCTGTGGTAACCCTTCATTCGAGGTAGGGGTAGTTAAGAAAATTTGTGTTAGTTTATACTCAAGTTCAGGGCATATAAACGTTGAAAATATGCTGCATAGCCTTATATTTTGACCTTTGAAAAAAATTGTAGTGCATATGAACTTTCAATTCTAGGATAAGATTTTTTTCAAAACTTCTTAGTAAAAGTGGTACAGTTTTAGCCGTAAAAGGAGTTCCTATGGGAAATTGCATTGTCAATATTTACAGAAATGCAACCTATAGTCTTAAGTTTACCAAAATATTTACATCCCATATCAATATATTCTTTTAACAAGAGGCTGTCACAACGACAGCAAACCGGATTATTAACATTTATTTGTATCCTGCCAATATACAATGTAACAAGAACCATAACTGATGAACGATGAAAGTGAAAATCGTCAATATCAAATTTGACCTCCATTTTGTCATCAGTATCAACATGTTAAAATTTGAAAAGCTTAGGTTGAATGGTTCATGAGTAAATGCACGGAAACGACTGGAAAAGCCATTTTTCAATCTTTCAAGAACCATAACTCCTGAACGGTAAAAGTCAAAATCGTCATTATTGAACTTGACCTCCATTTTGTCATCAGAAACAACATATTAAAATTTGAAAAGCTTTAGTTGAACGGTTCATGAGTAAATGCAGGGACAACATTTGGTTGCCGCCCGCCAGACCGCCCGACTTACATCCCCAAATCAATAACTGACATTTTTGTCACAAAAATCCGGTTAAAAATTGGTAGATATATGTATTTTTTCAATCATTGCTTACAAACATGGAAAGTGAAACAGACTTGGGGTAATTGTAATTGTAATCGTTAATCAGCAGTAATTGATTACAATTTTTCAAGTAATCAGTGTAATCATTAATCAGCCAAAAATCTGATTACATGTAATTTAATTTAATCAATTACTTTTCAAAATACCCTGTAATCATGATTACTTTTTGATTACATTCTGATTACAATGAAAAAAATCTAAAATTGTGTTTTTTGTCATTAAATGAACCTCTTTGTTCATATTTGATAAATTTTTAACATACTAAAATGGTTTGGTTACTTTAAGCTTGTCTACTTCAGTAAAAAATAAACTGTTACAGTATTGAAAAGTCATCATTAACCTAAGCAGAGACATATAATACAATTATATACCTTTTAAAAGATATTGTACATACATGTATATTCATCGTTTTATAATGATCTTCATATTAATATTTGATTATAACTGTTATATATTCAAGTAATACTTTTCTTTAACTCTGAATTATAATCTTTTGTTAATTTTTGTGATTTTTGTCAACTTTGAATTGACAGGTAGGAGACTGATTAAGGTTTGTTTTTATTGCAATTACCAATTGAGTATAGCTGCAGGGAAATATATATGATAAAAGATAAATCAGACATGAAAATTTATCTAATTAGCACAAACTAAATTAAAAGTTGGACAATTAAAATATGTTGTTTAAACTTTTTTTTGTATTTGGACTGGACGTGTAAAATGCAATGGTTTTTAGTACTTTAATACATATTGTTTACAATTTGATTAAACATTTCTATTAAAATTTAACATAGTTTTAACTGGTACAAATGTAACTTTATTTCATCCATATTTAAACTTCCATAAACTGCAACTTGGAATACATATAAATTATGAAAGAGGTCAGAAGACAAACAAAAAAACTCTTGATTATGATATATCTTTATTAAATTTAATTCAAAATAATTTAGAGAACATTGGTGATAAAGTGTAATGTATATATATGTAGTGAAATTTGGTGTTTATTTAAATAGATGACGTTTAATTTGAAGTTATCATTTTATAATTGAACCAAATAAAATACGTTCTCAAAAATGCTATAGTTATATTAAACGTTTATTCATCCACATCATTCAAAATGTTTTGTTTTTGAATTCATTGTAATCAAATGTAATCATGATTACTTTGCCAATGTAATCATTATTTAATCAGATACTTTCAGAAATGATGTAATCATTAATTTAATTTAATCGTACAAATGACAAAGTAATTGTAATTTAATCAATTACATTGAAAGTAATCGGACCCATCTCTGAAGTGAAATAATGTTTTTGTTCTTAAAAAAGGAGAAATCCAAAATTGACAGCAAGGAATTTCATACAACTTTCTAATATTAACATCAATCAATAGTTTTTAGGAGTTAATTTTATATGGATTGGCCCACTACATCCTAAGTAAAAGAATGGTAAACAATTTAATTGTAAAACTATATTTTTTTTCCATAAATATAGTCCAACAAGAGTGCACACACTGAAATGTCTCCCCTTCTTTACTAATCATTGATATTATGTTGATAGTCCTAAGTATAAAGCGTTATTACAACTGTCACATAAACTTAACATTAAACAAAGACCAATGAACCATGAAAATGAGGTCAAGGTCAGATGAACCATGCCAGGCAGACATGTACAGCTAACAATGCTTCCATACAACAAATATAGTTGACCTTTTACTTATAGTTTAAGAAAAATAGACCAAAACACAAAAACTTAACACTGTCCAATGAACCGTGCAATTGAGGTCATGGTCAAATAAAACCTGCGGGACTGACATATAGATCATAATATATTTCCATACACCAAATATAGTTGACCTTTGGCATATAATATAAGATAAAAAGATCAAAACTTAAAAACTTAACTTTGACCACTGAACCATGAAAATGAGGTCAAGGTCAGATGACATCTGCCCGCTAGACATGTACACCTTACAATCATTCCATACAACAAATATAGTAGACCTATTGCATAAAGTATGAGAAAAACAGACCAAAACACAAAAACTTAACTATAACCACTGAACCATGAAAATGAGGTCAAGGTCAGATGACACCTGCCAGTTGGACATGTACACCTTCCAGTCCTTCCATACACCAAATATACTAGCCCTATTGCTTATAGTATCTGAGATATGGACTTGACCACCAAAACTTAACCTTGTTCACTGATCCATGAAATGAGGTCGAGGTCAAGTGAAAACTGTCTGACGGGCATGAGGACCTTGCAAGGTACGCACATACCAAATATAGTTATCCTATTACTTATAATAAGAGAGAATTCAACGTTACAAAAATTCTGAACTTTTTTTTCAAGTGGTCACTGAACCATCAAAATGAGGTCAAGGACATTGGACATGTGACTGACGGAAACCTCGTAACATGAGGCACCTATATACAAAATATGAAGCATCCAGGTCTTCCACCTTCTAAAATATATAGCTTTTTAGAAGTGAGCTAACACCGCCGCCGCCGCCGGATCACTATCCCTATGTCGAGCTTTCTGCAACAAAAGTTGCAGACTTGACAAAAATGGGTAAAAATAAATTTATGAAAAATGGGGAAATCATCAATTATTTTCTTAATACAGTCATCACTCAGGGGTACTACTTAAACAAGTGATTTCAAAATCTCTTCTTTGAGTAATTTTGGTTGTGAAATATTAAAAAAAAATCACACAGACTTTTTAAAATCACTGAAACAAGTAATTTGAGAAGGTCGAATTGTAATCATTTCAATAAGTGTTTATAACATATTTTGATATTTTTCCCACAAGCTTGATTTTTTTATTGGTAAAAAGACAAGAATTCCATTGAAAAAACAACTATGCACATACAGAAATTTGCTTGATAAGCCTATCAGTTTTTACAGTTTATTTGAATATGCAAAAACTGAAATAATTTGTAGAACAGAACAAAACCTTGAAAACAGGACATAACCTTAAAATAAATCATTCTAACTCTAAAGAAGACCAATCAGGTTACCTTTGTTGAACTTTGTCAGATAGTAAGAGTAGTTAAAGGGAAACTTCGCAAAAAAATCAAAAATTGATATTATGTCCATTCTGTATAGAAATGCTCAAATTTATAGTTATTAAAGTTTTATTCCGCTAGATAAGAGATCACCGTCGATTTTGAATTTAGAGTATCAATTCTCTGCGTTCCGCCATTTTGTCATCTTCTCCGATTAAAAATCACGACATGTCTATAAACCACAAAGGACCAAAACTACAGTAACCGATGTAGTCGTAATTGCGTGTCGATGTCTTGTCAATCGTACGGTTGTTTTATCCTGAGACTACTATAACATGTGTTATAGTCTCAGTTTTATCTGACTAACTAACTTGATACGGAAAATAACCATAGTCTGTTATTTTTTAAACTGTTAATATTGGAATTAGTTAAAAAGTCAAAGTTCAAATCATAAATAAGTGTTCCGTGAAAATTGTTTACGAAAATCTAATTCGTTTATAATTCTATAAAGTAATAAATTTTATTCAAATAAATTCGGATCTTCCCTCATCTGATCACCAGCATGGCTAAAGGTATTACTCCCAAAGGTATAGTGAGGGGTGTGAGGTGACACGTCCAGGTATTCAAGCGATTTCCTGTCGGGCTTGCAAGTTAATGCATCGTTTCACTTCTGTAGGTATTGATCAGTGTACACGGCCAATAACTTATAACTCTCCATTTTGAACTATAAAGCGTATAATATACATCTCTGTCTTGCGTGTCCGAAAGTGATATAATATACTAGTCATTACTAAACTCATACGCTTGTTTATAAATTACATTACTGGTGTAAAGAATTTTATTTATAAAAAACTAAATAATTTAAAAAAAAAAAAGGTTTGATGAAATAAAAATCTGTTTACACATTTTTTCCAAGGGTAAATTTGGGAAAATGTAAGTACTCGTTGTCAATAGTGAAGGGCAGTTTGAAACATACCAGAAATATTGATTTAACAAAAATATACGCACTTGTCGACCATTCATTTATACGCCTGGATAGAAAGTTACGGAACTATATATAGTTGCAATTTAAAATTATATACTGCATGTTTACATTGAACATAAGAAAGAAACATATATTTTGTTTAATTTGGGTTAAAAGTTTTGTAAATATACTAATCCTCGTATGACAACAGTGTGTTATCATGGGAATGTCGATGGACTATTGTATACCAAAAGAAGAAGAAGCTAGAGAGCCAATTTGAACTAAATACAGGTCGATATTTTACTTGCTTTGGTTCATCGAAATTATGGACATAGTAAAATCACAGATTTTTATTTCAATAAGATTGTTCTCGAACAAAGGAAGGAATTCGTCATCACAAATGTTTGGTATAATGTATAATAATGTGAACATGGTTCTGAAAGTACTTTATGCCAAATTCAGTCCTGTTCCGACATGCATGTTATATATATGCCACTGGACGTACACTAATTATCCTCAAGGGATGTAAATATTTTGCTGGAAAACTATTGAGTATCAAAGTATTAAATTAATTTCGGAATTAATTTTCTTTCTTTGTATTCAATAACAGAGAAAAGAATAAACTGCTTGTCCGCTAAATAGGGGTGGTATTCTTGCCAGTTAAAGACTTATAGGTATATAAAAAATAGGGAAATATGACGTTAAATTGGTTCTGCCTTTTTTTAAAAACATCGTTAAAAAGATGTGTATCTAAGGTGAACGACACAAGAACACTGTAATACTAGTACGAGAGTATAGCCTGTAAACATTCCTTCTTAATATGGTTGTATTGGAAATCTTTTCATACAGATTGACAACTCATGGTCCGATACGCATGTAATATTTGCCACATGACGCCCATATAGTTCTTTCTATCATCACCATCTTATTCTTTGATATTGCTGCAAACATCGATGGTTCACACCCAACCAAAATGGGAGTAATGTACCTTCAGAGCTTCTCCGTGTTAAACACTTGTGAAATATGTAGCCGAAATTTCGGTATTGAAGTGAATCAACATCTCACAAACAGGATTTTTAAACTAGTAACGATTTTGAGTGATCACTTACCAAAACAATATAAACGTATGGCAAGATATAACCATGCAGGAATTTAGTTTTCGTCAAGCGCAAGAATTCATCACTATCATAAACGTATACGTATATGCATGCAGTTTTAAAATACCAAGAACAAGCGGCCGATGTCGATAGTCCGTTAAATAACTGTTCTGAGTCAGACGTGTCACTTGTTTATTCTTGGAAGCCTTCATATTCCCTATCCAACGATGGGAACTCTTTCTGATTGTGTTGACTATAAATGCTGGTATCCGGATTCTGTCGTTTATCCGTACAAGTAGTTGTATGTCCTCTCCTTTCCCAACAAACAAACTAAAGAAACGCTACTAGTCTGCTTTCTCTGGAGCTCATCCTCAATGGCGCTTATACATACAAGAAACTTACATTTATACTAGTAAAGATTGCTTCAAGAACAACGATGTAGGGACGAACTATTCTAAATTCATCAATATCAGTTATGCATGACTATAATATAAGTTTTATGTATTACATATTTGGATTAATGACGGCTATCATGTTCAACATTGCACAAATATTATCAAAGAATTTTTTTTTTAAATGTTAAAAAATCCTCAAACTGACAACATAATGTATTAGCTTAGATTTGTTATATTGTATGTATATCCATTAATGAAATAAACGATAATTGGTATTCTTTTCACAAATAATTTTAATGAATTCAATTATGTAAGAATGAAATTTTAACGGAAACTTAAAAAAATCATGCATGTTGTATGTTGTATTTTTTTTTTCAATTAAAAACTTTAAAATTGCGATAGTTTAACGATTGTTAGCATTTAAACACAGCCAAATTCTAATATAAGTTAAGGAAATTCCGGTAAAGTATATCAAACAGATGTGCAATGGTATATCCTTATCAAATTGGGAAATATTACATTTAGTTTTTTATTAAAGATTAAAAGCACTATTTTTTACTTCATATTTGAATCTTTACGCTAATTGCCGTTAAGAAAGTAATCAAAAATTGTTTCATTTTAATTTTATACACTTTCAGAATTACGAATCTGAATTTTTATTTTCAACTAATTCACACAATTTAATTATTGTATCTTTATTCTCATCATGTATTAAATCAGAGACATATATGTCTCTGATTAAATCTTAGTGTATTAAATACGGCATACTCTTTCTAATCCCTTCTGTTTCTCCTTTCCAAATAACAACATTCATACCTGTGTACGCTTGAATTCACACATGCGGCTAAATTGCTACAAGGTAAACGAATTGACCTCAAGCCGAGAAATATACAGTGAACGTTACAAAATAATAAACACACTCTGCTCACACATAAGTTGCATTAAAATGAGTATCAGAATAATAACGGTAAATAGAACGGAAATATTTTCAGCTCAATATCAGTAAAAATGTTCAATAGATATTTTATGAAAAAATCTCAACAATAATTGATGAAATTTATTCGAAAATATTTACTAGAGATAATTTTATTTAGGAAGTTAAATTCAATCAATACAAAATGGTATACGCATATTCATTTTCGTTCATTCTTATATTGTGGTTAATAACTACGACCATTCGTCAGCTGTGCGCTTTTAATTACGTAAATTGTCGATAAGCTATAAGAGTTAAACAGATTTCATTTTTTCCCAGAATTCAACAAATCGGGCTAAAACGTCACAACCCACTCGAGAAAGTCAACCAAAAAAGTTACAAATACTTGATTTTCTCCTTTATTAGAAGGAATATAAATTTAAAACTTTGCAAATGTGTTTTTTATGTTAAGACATGTAAGATGAACAAAATTATTTGATAAGTAAAAAATCGCGGAATTTCCCTTTATTGAAAATTTGATTACAGAACAATTCCCAAGGGTACTTTTAAAAGCTTTAGCGCACTAACTTAATTACTGCCCAAGCGCACTGGTGAAATTGACACCCAAAGAATAAGGGATAATTGATCTATGTAGGAAAATTATAGAAAAGTTTATCAAAATATGGAAACTCCATGAAATTAGCATTTAAAGATCAAAGGAAACACCACAATCACTTAAATAGGTGATAACTGAATATAAAACTTCATTGAAATAGGTGATAATGAAATCACTTGTTTAAGTAGTACCCCTGACTGGTCATATGAACTCAAAAATCTGGTGAATAAAAAAGGTTTAACTCAAGAAATATTTTATGACTGTAGAATTTCAGGAAAGGTATCAAAAGTCAAGTACTTGGAGACAGGAAAATTCATGTAGCCCTCTATGAATTTTATACATACTAGAACACATCCGTGATATCGCGGGTCCGTGACTGAATTAAAGTATATAACTATGCGCAAGCATTATTTTAGTATTAGTATTGTCATCTGATAAAGTCATGCTGATTATAAGATACACAGTTTTCTCTGCTTTCAAATCTTTCTGTTTGAACCCGTCGAACTGGAACTTACCAATTATTGGTAATATTAATTATTTGGAAAACAAAAGGTCCTGGAATGGAGTATTTTTTAATCAACAGCATTGTCCTATATTAGTTATAAATAAAGTTGAATTCTTTGATTTGCTGTTTTACGTCATGCCCGCTAACAAATTGAAAACTGTACCTATACGCCTTATTTTTAGTCCAGATTTTTAGTTTTCGTATTGTTATCTTAGAAAGTCCTACTGATTAAAATACTACAATAGGTAACAATTCGACAATTTAGTAGTGTCAACCCTGTGATTATGACCCGTGTATATAGCATATTAATCCTGAATACACCGTTTGTTGGTGCGCCTGTCAGATGCGGAACGTACAGATTAGGTAATAGGTAACAGGTGAATATACTAATGGTATCGGTATCGGACTCGACCCGGAACTTCTTAATTATTGGCAATATTAATTACGTGGAAAACAAAAGGGCCTGGAGTGGTGTAACTTTTAATCTACACCTTAGTACAATATTAGTTATATATAAAGTTGAATTCTTTGATTCGTCTTTTTTACGTGATGACGGCTGACAAATTGGACCTCGTAATTTTAGTATTATAGATACTATAATCTCTATGTAATATATGTAGGACTCTAAAGTGCGATGGTACTCTAAAGTGCGATGGTAACGCTAAAGTGCGATGGTACTCTAAAGTGCGATGGTAACGCTAAAGTGCGATGGTCTACGCTAAAGTACGATGGTGTCTCACGCTAAAGTGCGTTGGTTGTTTGTTCGCTAAAGTACGATGGTATATATCACAATGTGATGGTCCAAAGGGTAAGATTCGAAGTATTAAAACATAGAGGTTTAAAAAGTCTTTTTGCAAAAGCTATTATGCTAAGATATAACATATGTGATAGGCTTTACAATTTACCGGTATGCGTAAGTAATTGTTTCTAAATTAACAAGTCCAACCAAGTAATAATTGCTATAAAGGTTATTTATGTTTTGCTAATATCATATTTCATGTAAAAATAAATTTTTAACAATTCGGAGCGTATTGAATATTTGGATAATTGGTGTAGATTGCCGTTCATACTAATGTTACAACCTCCCTTACATTTGTCATTGAAAATTAAAAATCCCTAATTCGTTCATTGTCGGAAAATGCAACATTTATTTGCATAAGCTTAAATCTAATTGCGAGAGAAATGCAGTGTTTGCCGAGCTTTCTCCTTTTCCGTATTTTCCTAGGATATACAGTTACGAACTTATGTTTTAGCAGACAATTTATAGTTAACGCATGAAAACATGTATCTCTATTTTACCAACGTTACTTTTCATTACAGCATTTTAACGGGGATCACAAAGTAAACTTCCACATAAACAATGATTCGAATGTATCCGTTCGCTTCAAATAGAAGCAGGATAAGTATGCGTATACTGTTTTGTATTTACATAGTAAAATGGTCGACTGTAGGACACAAGTCCTTTTTCCAGCACTCGAAAAAAATAAACCTTGTGATTCAGCGGACAAAAAACGGTTAAATTCAATCAATTACTCGTAAGTCATGGACATATGGTGCAAAATTGTTAATCCGAAATATTCCTAATATATTTTCCGGTTTGTTCATTTTAAGTTTGTATAAACATGATAAACAAGTGGTAACGTCATTATCGAACTACGTTTTTAAGTCTATATTTTCCCGGACCATCACACTTTAGCGTATGGAACCACGTACTTTAGTGTAGACCATCGCACTTTAGCGTGACCATCATACTTTAGCGTCCCCATCGCACTTTAGAGTCCTACATATATAACCGCTGATGATAGTAAACTTGGAATTGATAGCAAATAGCAAACACACTTTTAGTTATAGTATACAGAAAAAGCAAAAATAATTGTCCTGTCCCCTATGAAAATTATGTATAATTTCAAAAAGTCATAAACAGAAGTCTTTGACTATGATTTAAAAGTCCGTTCGAGGACGAAAACAATATCTGGAAGCCTTTAATTTCGTTTTCCTCCCAAAATAACCCAAACAGAATAAGCTAAAGCGAGGATGAGGAATGTGACTATGCATGGTGCTTATAGGACGCAAAGGCATGACAATTAATTTATTGTGGAAGGGAAAAAGTGAACACAAAATGAGGTCTTCTCATTTAAAAATATACAGATATAGATATAGTCCCCAGCAAGGATTTGTATAGTCTTACTATACAAATCCTTGTCCCCAGCTATCAGTAACATTGAACCTATTTTGACATTTTGGGGTGCTTTTTAAGGGGTGTCACACTAGTGGTTGTGTGTTTTCCTGAATAGAGAGCAATGAAGTAGACAGTGTCTAACCTGGCTGAGTATATGGTAAATATTTTTTCAAATGCCGGTATCAAAGCAAGAAGCACTTTCTCTGGTTCCCCATATAAATGCCCAAAGAAGAAACCAGTCAGTAAAAACTGAACCGACATCATATAAACGTTTTACTTCGGTCTCACTAATTAGCGACAACAAGAATTTTAGCGACAACAAGCGTCAACAAGCGACAAGAAGCGACAACAAGAATTATTTTAGCGACAACAAGCGACAAGAAACTATTTAGCGACAAGAAAACATATTTTTTTTAATTAAAATTAATTATTGCAATAAATATTAAAAGAATGTGCAAAAGAAAATAATTTTAGCGACAAGAAAGTTAAAATTGATAGAAAAAAATGAAACATTATTTACATAATATTTTATCATCTATTATGTATAACAGCCAGTATTACGTTTAATTATTGTGTTATGAGATTACTTTTCCTTGTGTTTTAGAACTTAAAACTCTTTTCGTGCAATATATATTAAGCTCGCAAAATGAATTATTTGTGCATCATTGGCCTGAAAATATTGACACAAATTGTGAAATACAGAACTGAAATCAAACAAGAGGAAAAGAAAATTGAAATGTGAATGTTTTCATCTTTTTATTTGCTTATTGCCTCATTAAACGATATTTATCATGTTTATGCATTTTGATTGAAGATGATGAAAGGAAATTAATGACAATCTTGAGTTTTCATCAGGTGTTCACTATTTACAATGATTGTATATTCTGGCGCGTGTAATTGTATAGTCTGACGCGTGTACAAAGTTGAAGGTGTTAATTGGATGTTATTGTAGCAATAAAACAGGACTGAGACACACGTCTCGTTAATCTCATTTCATTGATGTTCTACATTATGTGTACTGACATTACCTTAGGGTGAAGCCACATCTAATGTTGTTCCTATCAAGAACAATGAATTATACTGTTAGAAAGGAAATTATATTTCATGTTTTTGTTTCAATAAATCCTTCAAAGGAAAGTTGACCTTTTTTTGTTTTTGTTTCCATTTTATAGAGTGTGCATTTCCTTTGCTCTACCAAATAGCAAATAAAGCATCGAATTGACATAACAAGAGTACACTTAGAGCATAGTATTAAGCAAATGAATCAAAATATTATATTCCATTATGCCCGCTCCATATATATCTCCATTCGTTTATTCATACTTTGACTTTGATGAAAACAGATACATACATTATCTTATACATATTCTTCATATTTAAAAATAAAAAAAGAAGCTCAATTTCTTTCTTCTTCACAAATGTTTAATTTCTTCATCTACCAATATACTAATATAAACTTCACAATCTCTTTCTTCCTCACAAATGTTTCCTTTCTTCGTCTATCTATATAATAAAACATTTTAATTAGACATATCTGCTCGTATATTTAAAAAAAACCCATTAAATACAAATTTCTTTATATGTAATAAAAAAAAAATGTTTTCTTGTCGCTAAATAGTCTTCTTGTCGCTTGTTGTCGCTAAAATAATTCTTGTTGTCGCTTCTTGTCGCTTGTTGACGCTTATTGTCGCTTCTTGACGCTTGTTGTCGCTAATTAGTGAGACCCTTTTACTTTGATGGTGTAGATATGAACCCACGAAGACTAATTTCAATCATGAGCTACAACGTACTTGTAAATTATTTTTTTTAAGTGTTTTATTATTCATATACTGCATTTTAGATAAAGACATGAACAGTACCATTACATATGTCTTATATTTAAGCAATACAAAATGACACAACAAATCAGATGTATGTGTAACTAGAAAAATTATCACTCACAAACATCTCAAACAGTCATGCTTGGCAAGGATTGGTACACTATACAAATCATTGTGCTTGGTTAACGATTTCAGAGACAATATGTCTCCGACGATTTGTATTTGATTTTTGCCTTTATATAACTTATCATGCTTAAAGATCTGCCTACTGTGGTGGAGTAAGAGACCAAGAACAATCAATTTAAAATATAGAGTCTCTGATTACGATATACTACATATTAGTATAGTCCAGCCCTGGCCTCAGTGACTCTTTTTTTTTTTTTTTTTTTACAATTACGAAAAAGCACTATTTGGCATGCAACAAATCAAAATTTTCAATAAATAACGTCGAAAATGACAGTTTATTTGTAAAAAGCGGCGAAATCCGACATTGGACATCTTGCAAGACATTCGCTTGAAGCCGTTGCATTTTTATACGCCCGTCTTTTAGACGGGACGTATTATGGTATACCGTTTTACGTCCGTCCGTCGTACCGTCCGTCGTCCACACTTCGGCCGACTGAATAACTCAAAAACACTTTCCCCAATTTCCATGAAACTTAAGTGAATTGTTTATATCTATTGACGTAAGCTCCCTTTCGTTTTTTTTTTTTTTTAATTTAAGATTTTAAGTTTTGGATTTATGGGGCTTTATTCATAAAAACGGGGGGATTTTCAACACTTCGGACAATAACTCAAAAAGGCTTTCACCAATGTCCATGAAACTTTGGTGAATTGTTTATATCTATTGATGTAAGCTCCCTTTCAATTTTTATAAATTTTAGATTTTAAGTTTTGGATTAATGGGGCTTTATTCATTAAGAAAAAGGGTTTTTTTTTAACACTTCGGACAATAACTCAAAAAGGCTTTCACCAATGTCCATGAAACTTTGGTGAATTGTTTATATCTATTGATGTAAGCTCCATTTCAATTTTTATGAATTTCAGATTTTAAGTTTTGGATTTATTGGGCTTTATTCATAAAAAGGGGGATTTTTAACACTTCGGACAATAACTCAAAAAGGCTTTCACCAATGTCCATGAAACTTTGGTGAATTGTTTATATCTATTGATGTAAGCTCCATTTCAATTTTTATGAATTTCAGATTTTAAGTTTTGGATTTATTGGGCTTTATTCATAAAAAGGGGGATTTTTAACACTTCGGACAATAACTCAAAAAGGCTTTCACCAATGTCCATGAAACTTTGGTGAATTGTTTATATCTATTGATGTAAGCTCCCTTTCAATTTTTATAAATTTCAGATTTTAAGTTTTGGATTAATGGGGCTTTATTCATTAAAAAAAAGTTTTTTTTTAACACTTCGGACAATAACTCAAAAAGGCTTTCACCAATGTCCATGAAACTTTGGTGAATTGTTTATATCTATTGATGTAAGCTCCATTTCAATTTTTATGAATTTCAGATTTTAAGTTTTGGATTTATGGGGCTTTATTAATAAAAAGGGGGATTTTTAACACTTCGGACAATAACTCAAAAAGGCTTTCACCAATGTCCATGAAACTTTGGTGAATTGTTTATATCTATTGATGTAACAAATAATACTTAATAAAATCTGATGAAAACATAAAGATTCAATTTAAAACATTAAATTTCTTGTAAAAAATAGGTTCCATGAATGTCATACGTTTGTACTATTATTGAATGGTTGCAAGGATGAAAGCACATTAGCAGTCCCTGAGATACTAACTGTTCCCTGAGGCATATATCATTTTATGATAACATTTTTACTATCTAAGCTATGGATAAAAATCAAATACTGTTTTTGCATATAGGATGTTTTACTCTTGTTAAAATTGGTTGCAATTGAAATCGCAAGTGATACCTTAGCATTGCAGCTTTTTTTATAGAGTTCGGTTTCGGTGGAAGGGTTGAGCGCAATAAAAAATGTTATAAAACATAACTAGTCTACAATAGCACATAATAAGTGAACAAGTGACAACATGAAAATCCTAACATGTGACAAAATATTCCTTAAATGTTAAAGGGTGTCATTTTATGAAAAAAATAAGGAAATCAAGTCTCCTAAACATTTATCAATATGATCATCTTGAGAATATTCTAAACAATAAAAAGGTAATAATCATTATCCACCATATTAAGCACCATTTGAACAACTTTTGCATACATCTTTGTATAATTTAGTATGGATTCCTTACTGTGTTCAACAGAATCTAACTATGAGCAATATACCCCAAGAAAATTTCCTTCTTTCAAACTACTATAAAATTTGGAAATCAGCCATAGAATTACTAAAACCCATAATCATATATCTCTTTCCTTATATTGCATTGAAGACTTCTATGTTATATGCCAATGTTAATTATATTTGTTTTTATGATAAATATTGAAAAGCTGAACTTGGTTTAATCATCAGTGTCTTCTTCACTGTAATCACTGTCCTCATCATCAGAAAAATCCTCATTTTCATTCTCAGAAGAGGCCTCCTCATCATCAATGAAATCTTTATCTTCATCATCAATGAAATCCTTATTTTCATCACCTACTTCCTCATTTAGATCATAACTTTCAGTGGAGTCACTTTCACCATCTTCACTTTCCCTGTTATCTTCTTGCTGCTCCTCATTGTCATTGTAGTCTTTTTTGCCATTTTTATACGCCCGTCGTCAATGAAATCCTTACTTTCATCACTTACTTCCTCATTTAGATCATAACTTTCAGTAGAGTCACTTTCACCATCTTCACTTTCCCTGTTATCTTCTTGCTGCTCCTCATTGTCATTGTAGTCTTTTTTGCCATTTTTATACGCCCGTCGTCTTTCAAACAACGGGCGTATCATGCGCTAAAGCGCAGCCCTTTATTATATGTGGTGCGAGTGCTGCAAAAAATGGATTTTGATATGGTCTATCTATGTACTTTTGTGAGCATAATTTACACAAACGAAATTTCATATAATCTTATAATTTAAAACCTATAAATTTTGATAACTTAACATTTTCGTAAATCTTACCATAATGAACACTATTTGTTTTTGCCATAAAATAGCATTGGTCGTTACAGGAACGCATATTCAGTAATATTGTAATACTTTAATAATAAATCATATCATTCATTCGAATTTTCGCGGATATAACACTATTTTGAAGAACACAAACACCCCGGCTAAAGTTATTATGCGTATAGACTGTTACGTCTGACACGCATATTTTTGACGATTTGTCAACATGTCGTCCTTATTTTAGACTATTGTAAAATATGATAAAACAATTTGTAGTTTTTTTTTTCGGAAAAGTATTCACCTGTCTAGTCTATGGATATAAATTTTATATAACTTAACTGTTATGATTTTATAGAAAAGCGGTTTATTAGTGTGGACCTGTTGATTACGCGGTATTGACGCAATAACTTGCGTAACGTCATACATCTCTTACGATATATATGTGGATTAAACTTATAAGCTCAATAAAGTTAAATAGACGGCTTATGTTATTTCCATGGATTAGCTTGTCACGTTTAACCATGCCTTAGAAATAATATATTGACTATCATGATACTATTCCCATACCATGCCGACTGCTGATTTATGATCAAATTAATAGCAAAAAGCAATTATCAACGCTATTACCATTGAATGGATAATCTGAAAGAGGGACGAAAGATAGCAGAGGGACAGTCAATTTCACACTGAATCGACAATAAACTGACAACGCCATGGCTTAAAATAAAAAGGACAAACAGACAAACAACAGTACACATAACACAACGGCATAGAAAACTAAAGAATAAACAACACGAACCCCACCAAAAACTAGGGGTGATCTCAGGTGCTCCGGAAGGGTAAGCAGATCCTGCTCCACATGTGGCACCCGTCGTGCTGCTTATGAGATAACAAATCCAGTAAATAGTCTAATTCGATAGGTCACATTTATGAACGGGAACGGAATGGGACTGTAGTTACGACGTAAGGAACATATCCGATATCATTTGTGAAACGGTTATTCCATAACGGTCAACCAACTCGTGATGGCGTCCGTAAAATTTACGAAGAGATTATTTCAACTTCACCATTTGGAACTCTTGATTTAATAGCTTCCTTGTGAGCAACAACCCTCTATCAAGAAAATCATGATCAGGGGCGTAGCTAGGAGAAAACGAAGTGCAAGCAACTCCCTTTAATGCAGAAAAATGTTTTTTTTCGGTTTTCGGTCATAGGACGGTTTAAAGATCAGCTACATGTAGATAGGACTTATAAACAATTTATGAACGTAAAACTATTAATACTTGAATCTTCTGAAAAGAGTAAATCATGCATGGTTAATTTAATACATAAACAACACATTTTTTAATTACAGAATTTACTCAACATTGACCAAAATCTGCTCTTCGGGTCTAAGCAGAAACGAACTTCTCTATTAATTTGTCAACATTCACACTGAAATCCCGAACAATATGCAGTAATGCTAGCGATGATAACCTGTCGTTGTTCATTGTTGATCGTACATTTGTTTTCAACAGACTTAATACACTGATAGATCTGCATGGTAGCACTCGCGAGATGTTATAAACCAGCGTACGTGTTCTCCATCGAGCGACCTCCCGATTGAAATTGTCCGCCAAATACATGCCAGGTCATTTTGTATCACGTCTCAGACAATGTTGATAATTATTCGTTGGTTATATTTCCTACAACACCAGTGGCGGATCCAGAGGGGGGGTTCCGGGGGTCCGCACCCCCCCTTTATTTTGGCCGATCAATGCATTTGAATCGGGACATATGTTTGCACCCCCCTGCACCCCCCCTTTGCCCTGGGCTAGCACCCCCCCTTTCGAAAATTCCTGCATCCGCCACTGAACACGAGGAAGCAGATACGACACAAAGAAGCTATTTTCTGATAATACCAGACACCCTCTACTCTCCAATTCCATTATCATATGGTCTACGTGTGTGAACGCAAAATATAACGAGACTTTCCAATGCTGTTTTGGCGTGTTTTCAGAGTGATTGGCTCTGGTAGTCTGTCGAATACATCGCCTCGGCATATTTTCAATAATATCAAAGGGTTTCGATAAAACAAATGGTCGATTGGTACATCGCATCGCAAACAGATAAGCCGTACTCTGTAAAATGTGCTCCGAAACTACACGTCTTAAATTAGACTGAGTATAATAAATTCAAATCTGGTAAAAGATACAAGTTACTGTCCGATTTTTACATGATCTCCAATAAATTTATAAAACGTTTATTTTGAAATGCCGTTATTTAATGACAGTTCATCAATTAAAAAAGTGACAACATATGTGTTTCCTTTAACCATAATTAATTTATAAATTTTTATTTTGGAATTTATTTTTTTTGCTTGCCGAATCGATGTGTACGCAACTGCGTGTTAGCGTATAGGGAGCTACGCGCCTGATGATGGGAAATGCAAGCACGAGAATATCGTATCAATTGGGAGATATATATATATACATCGTATGCAGGTGCTGCTGAAATGTTGATTTACAACTAACACTCGACCAAGGACGTATAACTAACATAATTATATACGTCCTTGCATCGACTAACAACTAATAATCTAAGAATATCACTGTTATAAAACTTGGCACTAACATCTAACGTGCTACATTCATAATAAATCTATTGATCCCATACTGAAGTGTTTTTTCTTTTTAATTGGGGTGGGGGGGGGGGGGGGGGGGATTAATCAGCAGTTTTTTGATCTGTTTAAATTATTGTTTCAGAGTGACCCTAACAGTATTTTATTTCAAGCTCAGTGAGAAATACAGGAAATGACACATTTTTTTTTAACTTTTTTTGTTTTTAACAAAGTTAAAGCTTTGAAATTCGATATCTTCAGGCATCATTGATTTTTTTTTCAAGTCGAAATTTTTAGTTTGAATAATGGTCATCATTTGACTTAAACATTGATTCGAATTTGTGGTTTCCAAATTTCAAATTAAAGGAGTAGGTTCAGTAAGACCCCTTTTTGGCCCCAAAATATAGCAGTTTTACAAAAGTATGAAAATGTAATTTTTTAGCCATTTACTGGAAAGTAGAATGCTTCTGCTACATAAATATGGGCTCTTTTTGACAAAACAATGCACATATATCGGGTACTAGCATAATTAAGTCATGGTAAATTACTGAAATCTTCACAATTTGAACATTTTAGTTAAATTTTAAACGGTTTCCGTCTAAAATGAAAGTGGCCGCATTCGTGTTCATTCATAATATTGAAATGTTAGTTGTATTTGATGATAATACATAACATATATAAAGGTTGAGGATGAACACGGATGCGGCCACTTTCATTTTTGACAAAAACCATCTGAAAAGTGACGTTTTTTGGCATATTTGATAGATTTTTCATATTTAAGCTTGAATCGGAGCGTTTTTAATTACTTAATCAGTTAAAATTCTTTACAGAAACTAATTGAATCAATTTAAATAGACACTTAATTAAGTATTTAAAAAGTGTCCAAAATCTTTCGTTCGATGAACGTGACTGATTTGAGGCCAAAATCGGCCCTTACCGGACCTACTCCTTTGATTTTTTTTTAAATCTATAAAGTTGAAATTTTGAGTTTAAGTTCAATTGTCAAAATATTAGACTGGAAAAAAAAGAAATTCCATGTGAATTTTATTTTACGTAATTTTGAACTTTCCGAGTTGACTTCAAATTTATAAAAGACCAAGCTTTTCATTAACGTTGATCAGTTAATTATCTTCAATCGATTTCCTGCTCCCCAACAGCGCACAGGTTTCATATCTTACAAATTTACACTGATTTCAAGCATTGTCAAGTGTCAACACGTAATTTTACAAAACATGTGATAATCAGTAAACACTAAATCCATTTTATTGTCACGTTAAGATGAAATGCTAGATATTCATTGGAATCTAAACAGAAATAATTTTCTATGACCCAGTCAACCAGTAGTCCAAATAATTATGACATCTTGAAAGGCTAACGCAGGAAGGCGTCAAAGCAAAAATTTAAAATAGCATTCCAAGCAATAGCAAGACGTCATAATTATTTGGACTAGTCAACCAGATGATTCGAAATGGATCCTTACTGAAGTTACTCTCTTTCTGAATCTGCAAATCTTGTCACCTCAGACTTTTGTTTCATGCTGTAGTAATACCTCTCCCCTCCTCACATATGAAAATATAAAGGCAAAGGCTTGTAGGCTGTATATATGTGCTAATCTGAGATTACTCTGACGTCCAACGGCTGGGGCCGTGGGATGTCAGAACTCGCCCATATCAAAAAGTGGATATTTGCCCACCCAAAATAGATGCGCTGCTTTATCGCCTCTGGTGCCAACGGAAAGCCTTGGAATTATATAAATTGGGTATCAATTTGTTCATTTTTCATTTATCTCTTCATTTATGTAAGTTTCACCTACCTGCCACCCTTTATTTTCTCATATTTAGACAGTTTTTACAGTGACCCACCGATTTTGGCATTTTGACTTTCATTTTGAAAGATTGTCATGTGATCAGAAGAAAAAAGTAAGGCACAATAGACTATAGGAAAGGATGTATGCATATGACCCTAGGTCACTATGAATATATAATCTAACACCTCGCTCATTTACAATGCAAGCAATGTAAATATCCGAGAGCGTCCGAATGTTATCGTGGTTGGCACTAAATGCTTAATACTGATCTCCTGTAAAAGGGGTGAAAAATCGTGGTTGGCTACTAAATGATAAATATCGATCTCGTATAAAGGAGGTGAAAAAAGTATTAATATTTGCATATTTGAGTCTCGAGGTCTCGTAACTTGACGTCCATTTGAAAATAAAAGTAAAAATATCTGAATCGATGGGTCACTGTGAAAACTGTCTAAATATAAGAAAATAAAGGGTGGCAGGTAGGGGAAACTTACATACATGACATAAATGAAGAGATAAATGAAAAATGAACAAATTGATACCCGATTTATATTATTCCAAGGCCTTCGGTCCGTTGGCACCAGAAGCGACGAATTAGCGCATCTATTTTTGGTGGGCAAATATCCACTTTTTGATATGGGACGAGCTCTGACTTCCCACGACCCCAGCTTGTCTGGCAAAACAGCTGTTGGACGTCAGAGTAATCTCGGACTATGTATGTGCATGAAATAATGCAAGGCTCTAACGCTTTTGTGACAATCCAGCCCAAGTCAGTATGACCCAGGTCACTCCAGCCCCAATTTTTAATAAATCTTTGTATTTAAGGAATGACTGTAATATTTTTTTTTCTGTCTATGACAAATGTATGAAGGAATAACATCAAAAATGTGGTGCACACTAAGTAACTTGTGTAGCTGGTTATTTAAAGTGTGCACCACATTTTTTATGTTATTTCGAATAGACAGAAAAAATATTACAGTTATTTCTTATAATTTAATTTTAAAATCCATTTTAAACCAGAGTAAACCATGAAAAAACGTTGATGACGTCACAGTCACATGACTGAATTATGTCTCTGAGCTGATAAACGAAAGACGCGTTTCCATGGTTACATCCCAAATTAAATTATTTATTGTATTCAACAAATTAAAAAAAAAAAATCTTACATTTTACATTTTTACATTGTCAATTTGCTCTTACATTGTCTTATGAAACCAGTGTGACTTGCGGCAAGGATGTATATTACGTCCTTGCTTGCAGGTAAGGTTAATAACTCGCTTCATTTTTTAGAATTTAATTCAGGCATTTTGAAAATAACTCTAGACAGTGCCATTCATCTTGTTTATTTAGGAATAACACGTTTTGAAATGGGAAAAAAACTTGAATACATGTACAGATCTTTTAGTGCTTTATTGTTTTCTGACATACAGTTACAGTCATATAGATTTTGCCATGTTTGCAGTTCACAGAATCAACAAAGCTGAATTTTTAAAAATTATATAGGCCTATATGTATGTCAATATAATGTGTACATCATGTATATGTAATGTTATCAGTGTCTATGTGTCTGTATACGTATATTTCTATATTTATTTTGTTGAAAGTTTCAGAACCCTCTTTTGCTGAAGTAGCAAATCATGAAAGAAGTAAGGTATTTTTGGAACGTGCCAAGATTTCCAGAATATCTCTTTTTGTTGGTGAGTCACTGTGGCAAGAGCCAATCACAGTTGATGGTCTGAAGTTATTGCCATGGTGATAAAAAAAATTGGCATGACATTATCAAAATCAGTCATACACTTGACTTTTAGAAGGGTAGTTTATGCTATGCGCAACTTTGATGCCTAAGACTACAAATATTTGAATGAACTTGTTTATATCACTTATGTAAATTACCAAACAGTCAAGGTTGTTATGTCTCACACCTTGTAACTCTTAAGCCTCTTGTAACAGTGTAAACTGTCAGAGTGTACAATAAAATCTTAAAATCTTAAAAAATATGTCTGATTCCTTGAGTTCAATTTATCTTGACTATTCAGTATTCTGACTATTTAACGGTTCATGAATCTATTTTGAAACACTTACATTTGTATACCAATGGTTTGATTATTGCCAAAATTGCAAAGGTTTATCAAAATTAAACACTGACATGTATGTCAAATATATAGCATTATTGATATGAAGCATTTACCAAAATGTCAATAATCAAACCTTCATTTGTTTATTATTCAACAATTGCAAAAGTAAATGCATGCAAACATTTCTGTCCTTTCATAGATTAATATTGGTTTTACCAAGTTACAGTTTGAAATCATTGTTCTTGTAAGATACATGTATTCTAGCTCATTTGTAGTGAATGGTTTTTGATATGCTGCAAGTAAAGTGTAAACTGTAATATTCTGTTCAGTCTTCAAACTCCAATGATTGAAAGTTTGTTATTACTCTGATGGGACTGATAGTTAAGAACACTAGTTTATAAAACAGATTCATACATGTATACCTCTATCATAATGACAATATTAAGTGATTAGTTCTCAACATTGTTTCATTGAGCATTGCATTTAGCGGTTATCTCTCAAAAATCTATGATTATCATTAAGTCAGTTATTCCAAGGAAATAATAGTTAATCAATCATTCCCCTGATCCAGTACTTAGTGTTTCTATCCATTTTCAGAAAACTTGAGACAATACAGTTACTTAATGAATTAGAGTTATAGCCCTTTGCCCAGTTCCAATAAATTACAAGAAGTAGATTTTTTTCATTGTTTCAATTCGCCTTTTCAGAAACTAGAGGACTTTGCGTAATCTCATTGTTCGTACACCAAAATGAAAATAACCTTACGTCATTGGTTGAATTTCAATTGATTAGAACGTTTTTAACCAATCACAACATTTTGGTGTACGCTTTTGAATATATATTACCCAGAATGCATTAGATTCTGAAACGACGAATTGTTACTAAGCTTTTGTGACATGTTCTCAAACTGAAAAGAGAGCTACATGTAAACAAAAGCAAGTATTCATTTAATGTTAGAGTGAAAATTCAGTAAAAACTTGTTTTTATACATGATATGAAGGGGAAATAACCTTGGTCATGCTTACCATGATGAATAGATAATCATATTATCTCCCTTCCATATGAGAAAGTGGAGAAAAAAAAAATGAATTACATGCATGCAATATTAAAAAGAGACATCAAAGGAACACTCAAACTGACAACATGCACAAGTCAATAACAAAGTGACAATATCATCATATCATATCATAGTCCAAATAATTATGACGTCTTGAAAGGCTATGATAATTTTTTTCTTTGACGCCTTACGTCGAAGTAAGGCGTCAAAGAAAAAAATTATCATAGCCTTTCAAGACATCATAATTATTTGGACTAATCATATCATAACAATCTGTGGAAGTTTATAAGAATTATTATTAAATGACAATATCATATTAAAGTTATTTTTTTATGTTAGAAATTAAGGCTAGTTTATTGCTCAGTAAATCAAAGTTTAGAAATCTAATTAAGATAACAGTTTTAATGAGCTGGCTGTTTATTTTTTGTTCCCCTAATGCCTAGTGGCAAACAAAAGTGAAAACACATAACTCATCACAAGTTTGTTGTATTTGTTTTGATCATGTACATGATGTATGCATTATGTAAACAAGTTCTTTCAATATGAGTAGAAAAATACATTTAACTTAATTATGTTAGCATAAATTATATTTCTGGGAGTCATCAAGGCTGATTTTGATAATGAAGTTGTTAGATTTGTAGGTTGAACGAAGACATAACTTGGGCCATTTTATGTGTGAAAAACATAATCAAAATATTCTGTGAGAATTTGGGTATCTAATGGGTTAATTTTGTACTCCAATTAACCAAAGGTAATTTTACAAGATACATGTACCTTTTAGGTAAATTGTAACCCTTAAACATGTTGAAATAGATGGATTTACTGAAGCAATTTTAACGGAAATGCATTGAAAAATTCAAATTGTTCATGTACATGTATGACTGTCAAATTTATGTAAAAGTAACAAATATTTTATATTATATATTAATAAATTAGAAATACCAGGCATTTATTCTCCAGTCTTTAAACTTGATTTTGAATGAAGACATTCAGCAACTACTAGCTATAGGCTGAAATAAACAACACATGTTTAAAACAGTTTTGTTAGTGACCAGTTCAATTTTTTTTTTATTTAAACTAAATATATGTTTTCTCAATTGTATTTGTTCCATTTTGAATTTTTAATGACCAATGAAAAAAAAAATTAAAATTTCTATACTTTTCTTTTTATTCCAATTTAAATTTAATTTTATCACTATAAACAATCATAGTTGATTTTTTTTTCATGTAAGTAATATTTAAGGATAAATGTGTAAAACACAGTCATTCTGAACATTTTGATTTTCAATTATATTTTACTTAAAAAGCATTGTTTAATTACGTTTGGTTTAAATATACAATAAAACCCATTGTTTACCTTTTTATGGAATATTTTGAAGTCTTTAAGTTCTTGCTAAGTAACAAATATTACTTTTAGTAATAATGCTTGAGATAGGCATGTGCATTCTTTTGATGTATTGATCTCCCTTCTTTTTTTTACGGTTCTCAAATTAAATTAAATTAGCAAAAAATGATCCTGGAAAGCGAAGGGGCATTAATTATTACCCTTAACTGTCCTTCTTTCCGTCCCATTTTTATCTCCACACTCTTAAAAAGTGAGACATACATGTAGGTATGCTTTCAGTGATAGCAGCTTCAACAATTGATTAGTTTGTGATTAGGTCTAATTTATGGTGAACCACAAGTGGTAGGTCAATGATATTTGGTAAGCAGTTGTATTAGCATTTGCTCCTCTCATTTCCATGGCGATTTTTTGGTCCTGCCCCCTCAGTCATGGTCTATTGACTTTAAAACTTTTGTTAAGTAATAGTAGTGTGTGATTAGGTCTGACAGTTGATTAGGAACGACTAGTGGTAGCTATAGGTCAATGATATTTGGTTTGCAGTTGTATTTTAGAGCATTGGAATATCTCTTAAATTCCATGTAGATTATTTGGCTCCGCCCTGTTAGTCATGGTCTTTTGACTTTGAAAATTTTGTTTAGTTTTCATGTAATAGTTTGTGGTTAAGTCAGTTGAATGGGAACTTTTAGTGCATGGACAATGTTAATTGGTATTCAGTTGAATGTAGAATTTTTGACCCCGATACTACAGTCATGGTCAATTTACTTTGAAAATTTTGCTTAGTTTACATGTATTATTAATTTAGTTTGTGATTAGATCAATCAAAAAAGAACTGATAATGTTAAGTCAAAGATATTTGGTTTGCAAATTTATTATTTCCATGAAGGTAATATAGCCCCACCCCCTCATTATAGTTCATTGACTGTAAATTTTTCATAGTTAATGTTTATGATTGTGTGTTTGTTTAAAGGGAACAAATTATGATCATGATGATAAGTCAATAGTATTTGGTATGCAGTTGTATTAGCATTGGCACATCTCATTTCCATAGATATTGTATAGCCATATACCTTCAGTCATGGTTCATCTTCTTTGAATATTTGCATATATCTGCTTACCCTTCCGAAGCACCTGAGATCACCCCTAGTTTTTTGGTGGGGTTCGTGTTGTTTATTCTTTAGTTTTCTATGTTGTGTCGTGTGTGCTGTTGTTTGTTTGTCTTTTTCATTTTTAGCCATGGCGTTGTCAGTTTGTTTTAGATTTATGAGTTTGACTGTCCCTTTGGTATCTTTCGTCCCTCTTTTACACGTTAAAGTATTGCTATTTTAATATAAACATTTGCATAATCAAAATTATAAAAAGCTGAGACATATCTCTGGGATAGCAGTTTATTATGTTGCAAACTCCCCCGGAGTTCCTTCCCTAATTGTTATTCAAATGCCAGAAAAGCTATTTGCATGGTTTTAAGTTTTGTTGATAAGATTTGTAAAGTACAAAAAAAAAGGATAAATTGTTTTGAAACTAATAATAAAAATCACCTAAACTTGAAACAAGTCTATAAACCATTTCATTTTTGTCAATAATTAATTGCTACATTGTAGAATTTTCAAACATGGAAGATGCAGAAATCAAGAAGGAGTCTGTATCTGAGGAGGATGTCATGGAAAAAATCCAGAAAGTGGCAGAAAGTCTAGTAGTAGAAACCTCTGATGCAACAAAATCCAGTGACATCAAAATGGAACAGACCGACCCTTCTGAAATAAAACAGACAGGCCCTTCTTTTGAAGGGAAGAGGGAGGATGAGAAAATGGAAGAAGGACCTGCCTCAAAGCAGACAGATAAACATCCTGTAATGTACCTCAATGAGTTGGTCCAAGGTTTGAAGTATGACCTTTTGTCAGAGGTTGTTAAAGAAAAAGGGAAAATGTTCACCATGGGTGTCGATGTTAAAGGGGTGGTATTTGAAGGCACAGGAATGAACAAGAAGGCTGCCAAGATGGCAGCAGCTCAGACAGCTCTCCGTCAACTCTTTAACACAGAATACTGTCCAAGTAAGTTTGGTTTGCATTTTATTTTTGGAATTATTTCAAATTTTCTCATATTTATAGTGTTATTTGTATTTTAATTGCGTGTTCACTTGAGAGATTATTTGAAAGAAAACAGCAAGTTGTATCAGGTATTGAAGAATTGTACAATTCAACATAGTGTGAAAATTTTCTTTTCCATATGGAATCAAAGACCCTCTTCTCAGATGTGTTATAACGTACATTTATCAGTCAAATTTGAACGTCAGCGGCAGCAATTTAAATTATTTGTGTAAAGCTTAAGCCTTTAAATTTCATTTGGTTAAAGTCCAGGATGCTTCATACCCTGTATGCAGATACCTTTTGTAATGAAGTTTCCATCTGTCAAATGTCCATTGTCCTTGACCTTGCTAAAGTTACATGATTAGGATTCTTTTACAGATACTATAATCAGTAGTTAAAGGTCAACTATACATGTATGTGGTGTATCAGGGACTTTCTATACTTATATAGAAAGTCCCTGGATGTATTGAATGTTTGTAAGGGGAACATGTCTGTCTGACAGGTTTCTACTGACCTTGACCTAGATTTCATGGTTTATTGGTTAATGTTAAGTTTTTGTGTTTTGGTCTGATTTTCAATTACCATAAGTAATATGTCATTATATTTATTGTATGGAATAATTGTAAGGTGTGCATGTCTGTATTTTTTTTTTATAGCAAAAACAATCCTTTAATAGACCAATTGCAACTAGAATTTGGTAAAATAATGTCCTTATGATATTCCTAAAGATAAATGACTAGTGAATGAGACAGTATTCTAACATCACAAAACAAACCCAAACAAAAGATATATAAAGGTCAACACATCCATTTGTATGTTCCTATAATGACACATATAAGCATGCTTAAATTTTTCAGTCAATTTAAAACTCATAGATATATATATATAGATATTTTTTTCTTCAAAAATATATACATGTATCAAAATTTTTGAAGAAAAAAATCGTCTATTAAGAAGTTCATTTCCAACTGTGCTTGTGTTGTCTGTGAGATTTGAGATATAATGAATCTTGTCAGGCAGCCAGCAGAACAAAGAATTTATCTGCTGTTATTTTTCATTGCAGCAAGATAACATGCCAGTGCATATAAAAGCCCAATTAATAATCCATGACCACCCCACTTGTTTCCAAATTAAAGAAGAAATTTAAAAAAAGATTTGAGTTTTGAATTCAAATCATGGCTGTTATCAGCTGAATACTATGTATACTATAGATATTTCCTACAAAAGGCAAATTACTGTAAACCAACTTATTGTCCTATATATACTTTATTTTTCGTCAACCCCTTTTTAGTCTGCTTTGTGGGGATTAATTTTGGATTTTCAAATTTACTTGATGTAGTTCAATGAGGGAATATATATATATTCGTGACAACTAAAATTCGCATTATTTGTTTACTCACAAAAGTCGTGAAAGTAAGTCACTCCTGAAAATTAGTTGGTTTACAGTAAACATGATATAGATAAACTAATCTTATTGTTGTTTTGAAGGAAATGTATCACTGGTTAAAGACCATTTACAGTCATCTGATATTTTAAACAATAAATTTAAAGGATATGGCTGTTAAATATAATGGAATACTACTGACATCTTCAGACATTTTTATTTATGTTAACAGTTTGATCTGATAAAATGATAAAGACAGGTTGACATGAGAAAACTTTTCATTTTTAAATGTCTTCCGGGAAGATATATTATATTGCTCTCTGTGGTCCTTGCATTTTGAAAATATACTGTATTAGTCAAATAATATCTAAATTAAGTTGCTTTAGAATAAAAAAATCTTGCCAAAGATTTGAAAAGGTTTGTTACGGTAATTTCAAACTTAATAACTATGCTTTTGTTCATCAGAGTCAATTTTGCATCAATTCATGATAAGTTCAGAAATAAACAAGGAAGAAGAGCCTCTTAATTGATGATACGATATGATTTGGTTCATTTGACATATCTCTTCTCTTTTCATGTTCTTGCTACACCATAGCAAAGCATTACTAAGTGTCCAGATGACATGGAAAATTGTATCATGTTGGTGCTAGATACATAACTAGGATGATTGAAGTTTGTGTCTATAGTTTTCAACCTCAATTTTAATTGAGCTTCATATGTTACAATGGTTTTTTCAAATGGAGTTCTTTTTTTATGATCAACATTCAAGAAAAACTGGATTTCTAACCATATAAATTGGTACAAGACATTTATCGAAATAAAAAGTGTTCATTATCACTGAACCAGTATATATTTGTTTAGGGGCTAGCTGAAGGACGCCTCCAGGTGCGAGAATTTCTCGTTGGCTTGCATTGAAGACCTGTTGGTGACCTTCTGCTGTTGTCTGCTCTATGGTCGGGTTGTTGTCTCTTTGGTACATTCCCCATTTCCATTCTTAATTTTACTAAGAGCATAGAATGTATCTTAAAAATTGAATTTTATCATGCAAATACATTTGTAGGTACTTAAAAACATTTGTTAACAATTTTCTAGTTGTCTTCTATTATGATGTATATTTTTTTTCCCCATTGTTTTCATCACAAATTTTAAATTATTGTTTCAATTCTGTTTAATCAGAATATTATACTGTTTCCTGTCTTTATCTTAAATACAGAACAAAAAAACCTAGAGTTTTTACACACCTAAAAGTGTAGTAAACCTTCAGACTTTGACTTTATATATTCCATGTAGACACCTAAAATAGAATTAATTGTCTAGACAATTTGGAGAATCACATGCTAAACCAATTTTTTTTTCTGATGCATTTTGGTAATTAGTATTATATTAAATTCATAGTTGGTTTATTTCCAATTTGATACTTAGTATCAATGTAAATCAGAGTTGAATTATTGAATCTGTCAAGATGACATACAGAATTTGTAGGCGTTTATGTTTATACTTTTCTATTTCATTCCTCATCAGCACAAGAGTATTAAATAATCATTAAATTGTCATTAAATATGCTCAAATATTAATTAGAAAAGCATATGAAATAATTCTATATATATACCAATTAGAATCTAAAAAATCTGCTTAACACTTTTGTTTAATACCATCAGAATGTTGAGGTAATTATTTTTTGTTGTTTTGATTAACCAGCACTGTCTGTTAGTAATTAATTACTTTATATTCCTTCATGTTTACAAACCATGATTAAACACATTACAAATATCTTGGATATCACTTAAAGTTGTGTTTCAAAAAGATTTTATAGTCTTTTTCACCAAATTTACATAGATTTACCCTGTTTTGTATCCATCCATCCATATTTGATTGACTAATTTTGTTTGGCGCCTTGCTAGAAATTGCTTTTTTCAGTGAATATTGAAATGTTAGCATTCAAAGTTGATATTTTGTTTTCTGTTGTTTTGTACATACTAGGTTTCAATGAGAATAAGAAGTTCCAGATTTTGGACATGCTAGAATGCTTTGGAATTTTAACATTTTGTAAGATGTAATTGAGATGTGATTAGAAGGCAATCAAACTTCAAAAAGTCAAGAGACAACTAGAAGTAACATACAGGTTTTAATGATAGACAAGTTTTAATGATTGACCAGAGAGCCGTGGTGTAGTGGTTAGTGCATCGGACTACTAACACAAAGGTTCCTGGTTCGATTCCCGTTTGGGATGAAAATTTCAGGAACTCAATTTTCGGCTCTCCCTTGACACCATTTGCGAGTATGGTCTTGAGGAAACGATGATAGTCCGTTGGACGGGGACGATAAATGGCTGGCCCGTGTTAAGAGAGAGCCATATCTCTTGCACGTTAAAGACACCCTTGTAGATTTCGAAAAAGAGTAGGCTAATGCCGCTACAAGGCAGCACTCGCACCCGCAAAGTGGAAAGGGATTAATATAAGTTGTAAAACTTGTTTCCCAATCCACTGTAAATAAATATGTTTAAACTAATGATTGACCAGTTTTGATTCTGTTTATGAAAAAGTACTTTTTTTCTAGATCATTGATAATTGATATGTTTTTCCACAACATATTTGCATTTCTGTTTCAAAGAGAATATGGCTGATTGGTATCATGGTGATACTTCAATAACTTAGGAAAGTTTTAATTGTTTAGATTTAGAAATTTAAATATAAAAGGTGTTTTTAGAAGTTTTAAGAGTTTTTAGTCTAAACTGAATTTGGAGTATAAAAAGGGAGGCAGTGTATCCCAAACTCTGTCTGTCTGACAAAATGTCAAAACTGGTCTATCATTAAAACCTTTTGGTCAGACAGAAATTTTCGGATTTTTAGTTGAATATATAGAAGAAAAACTTCAAATTTTTTTTCAGTCAGACATACTCTAAAACAGTTTGGCACAGACTGGGAGGATGAGGGAAAAGAGGGAACAGTACCTACTTGTGCAATTTACTACTTTTTATACAGTTTTCAATCCAGACCCTTAATTTTAACTTTCAAGAGTGTTTATCAGTTTACAATAAATATTTTAAAAAATATGCATCTTGTTATGAAGACACATTTGATTAAAGAATTTTTTTAGCACCATTATTTGCAACATGCCTACCCATGTGTTGCAGGGTTGGGTAGGTTGGTAGGGATTTTTTGCCCCTGTCATAATGGAGGGGGCATTAAGTGTACCCTTGTCCATCTGTAAGTCTGTCCCTCCATGCTATGCTTTTATGATACAGTGATTTGGGAATGATATGGTGGAATTAAGTAAATTTTTACTACAATACATAGTGAAAAAAGGATTCAGTTATTACACAAACTTGTAATCTTACTTGTCGGAGTGCATGTCTACTGTTGCTTATTTTTATCGGTTGTACACAACATTCACTAAGTGAATCCTATCGTCAAGTTGATTGAATGGATCATATTTGATCATTCATAATTCTAAAAGAAACCTTTATGACAAAGAAAGACATGATTTCAGTAATTGTGACTCTCTTGGATACCATAGTGAAACAATAATTATGTCAGAGAAGACCAATAATCATTATGAGAGAGGGTCATAAATACCTACCTTCCTGACAATAGAATTACCTAGTAATGATTTTGTTCTACTCAGATGATTTACAGTATGCATGTGTGGGACCTAAAGTACCAGTTTATAATTATGATTATAACAAGTCATTTTGATTGAATTAAGAATGGAAATGGAGAAATGTGTCAAAGACATATCAACCCAACCCAAGGAGAAGATAACATCCCAACACCACCAGTATGTCTTAAAAACAGGGAGAAAATCCTGCAACTGGGAGAGTGCTTCAGCTGGGTTCTTAACAAAAATGTGTACTAATTTAGTTGGAAAGGGAAAATAATGGGGTGGGGAAAATCAAGCACAAATACCTCCCATTAGGGGACTTTAGTCTCATACCATCATAAAATGTATGAATAGAGCATAACCCTAATCTATAATGCTAAATACTGGTTTAAGAATAAATGTGCATGTTTCCAATGCAAAATCCCTGAAGTCAATCAATATTAATTAATACATTTTGTGCCAACATATTTTTTTTTAATGATATGTCAAGATTTGTCTCCTTCATATGTAATGCAGTCAAACCCTCTATAATGTCAACTCTGTAAAAAGTTTAAACCTGTGTTAGGCCAACTAAAATTAATAAGTAGATTTTCATCCAAATTTTTGAAAAAAATGGGGCGGGTGGGAGGATTTTATTTTTTAAATTTTATTTCGTATGAAACCTCTTACAACGTGTCCTTCATATATGCAGGTGTAATAATGATCTTCTATCATGTATAAGGAATCATACATAATTTTTCAAATTCTTTAATAAATAACTCTGATTGGTAACCACTGTTCTACATGTAATTGCCATTTTTATACGACCGCAAAATTTGAAAAATTTTTCGTCGTATATTGCTATCACGTTGGCGTCGTCGTTGGCGTCGTCGTCGTCGACGTCCGAATACTTTTAGTTTTCGCACTCTAACTTTAGTAAAAGTGAATAGAAATCAATGAAATTTTAACACAAGGTTTATGACCACAAAAGGAAGGTTGGGATTGATTTTGGGAGTTTTGGTCCCAACATTTTAGGAATTAGGGGCCAAAAAGGGCCCAAATATGCATTTTCTTGGTTTTCGCACTATAACTTTAGTATAAGTAAATAGAAATCAATGAAATTTTAACACAAGGTTTATGACCACAAAAGGAAGGTTGGGATTGATTTTTGGAGTTGAGGTAACAACAGTTTATGAATTAGGGGCCAAAAAGGGGCCCAAATAAGCATTATTTTTGGTTTTTGCACCATAACTTTAGTATAAGTAAATGGACCATCATCCAAACATCCATAGGATGTGATGGATGATGGACATTCTGTAAGGAAGCCGAAGGCTTCGCGGGTTAAAGATGAATATCTTATTCTACAGGCTAGTAACGACCTTGTTTTACAGTTGAGTGATTTTAAATCATAATCACCTGTACAAATCCACTCATGCGTGCATATATAAACCCGTGCACACCTGTATTCTGTCTCATTTTAAAGTATCCCGAAAAAGGATGTGAGCGAAAAAACTCATTTAATTGTATATAAAATGGGTGGGCCATAAATCAAGGGCGGGTCTTTAACCCGCGAAGCCTTCGGCTTCCTTACAGAATGTCCATCATCCATCACATCCTATGGATGTTTGGATGATGGTCCATTCTATTACAGAAGCCTACAGCTTCTTGGTTAAAGATGAATCTTTAAAGCAAAGAGATCAATTAAATGAGATAAAAATGGCCACAAATATAAGATTTGAAACATCCACATTTAATGCTGTCATAAAATATTACAATTATCATAATCACATAATCATGACACAAAGTCCATAAAGTTCATTTATATATCCAACACAACACCATGAACACAATCCTGGAAAAATCGACGGCTCTGGTCAATCCACGTACAATGTTTTCGGTTTCTGTAAAGAATGGAACTCCTGTAAAATATTATTTAGGTTGTCATTAAACAGACAAAACAGCATTAATAAATTTCTTTTTACCTGTCTTTACACCTCTTTTAGCTTCAACCTCTCTTAGATAAAATTTCTTAAATGTTTTTGCAGATTTCCAATTTGCTGTTTTCATAATTATATCTAGAGTGATACCAGCACTAAAAGCTGCAGATGTAGAGGCGCCTCTGAAAGAATGCGCCTGAAATTTTGTAACATCAATACCAGATGAAGTCAAGACAATTTTTAACCATCGAGCTAAAGTTGAGGTTGATATTTTACGCCATGTTCTAAAAGACACCAAGAGATAATCATCTTTGCGCAATTTTTTGGTAGCCTTCAAATAATATTTCAATGTGTATACTGGGCAAAGTTCTTTTTATTTGTATGTATCCAGAGTTATGTTCTGGTTAATCCTACCAATTCTGTCTGTTTTTTGTAAACAGTTCATAGTAAAAACAACAGTTTTACTAGATGTTTCCATGTAATTCAAATTCAAATTTGTCAAAGTTTGAGCTCTTTGAGCAGTAGTTAAAGCTAATAAAGTTGCAATTTTTAAAGTTAACATCTTGAGACTTAAACTTTCCAGTGGAAATAAAGTTTCTAAATAACGAACAACTTTACCAACATCCCATGTGATGGAATATTTAGGCAAAGGTGGTCTTGCATTAAAAATTCCTTTCATAAATCTGGAAATGAGATTACTATTGATTACTGTATTACAGCCAATTGATGCCAGAGTCTGGCCAATAGAACATTTGTTCATATTAATGCAACTATAAGATTTGCCATCATCATAGAGTCTAGCGAGAAAATTCAATACTTGTACTTCATTTGGTGAAGTGGTATTGATTTTTTGTGTATTACACCAAAGATACCATTTCCGCCAACTATATTCATATTGTCGCGAGGTAGAGACTCTCCATGACTGAGTGATGATGTTTCTAGCTGATTTTGAAATTCCCTTCTTTTTGAGGGAATGCCTGATACTACACAAGCGACTAGGAATAACTTTCTCATGTTTAGCGGGTGCTTTTGATTGTTGTGTACAAGTCTTAAAAGATCTTGACAAAAAGGGAGAATAACAGGATAATCGACCAAACAATTCAATAATCTTGGAAACCAAGGTTGGGATGGCCATGTTGGAACTATCATTAAAACCATTCTCACCTGTTCCTCTTCTACCTTGTTCAAAATTCTTGCTATGATACTGAAAGGAGGAAAAACATATGGTAAATAATTTTTCCAAGAAAAAGAAAAAGCATCAGAAGCCATAGCATCTGGATCTGGAAACCATGAGACATATTTACTTAACTGTTTATTAAGTCTAGAAGCAAATAAATCAATATTTGGTTGAAAGAAATGCCCACAAATATTTCTAAATATATTTTCTTTCAACTTCCATTCAGAAGAGTCACTAAAATTTCTTGACAATTGATCAGGAGTAATATTATCTTTCCCTGCAATATGGACTGCTGTTATAAAATTGTTTTTATCAGCAGCCCAGAACCATATTTCTCTTACTACTTCCAATAGTGCTACAACACTACCTCCCATGTTATTTATATATTGAACTGCTGTAGAGCTATCAGATTTAATGCAAATATGAGAATTTGAAATGTTTTTTCCTAATGAAAAAAATGCATATTTTATAGCTAAAAGTTCTAATATATTAATGTGTGAAATGCTTTCAGATTTCATCCATCTTCCTTGAGTCTTATTTTTACCATAAACCGCTCCCCATCCAATTTTAGAAGCGTCAGTTTCAATATACTCAGTAGGAGTACCAAAGCTTATACTTTTCCCTTCATTCCTATCTACATTTTTAATCCACCATAAAATTTCATTTCTTGAATTCTCGGAGAGACTCATGATACCATCATAATTGTCATTGTTTTTGCTCAAAGCTAAAGTTTTCTCAATATCTAAATATCTATGAAAAATTGGTGCTAATAAAACTGCACATGAAGCTGAAGTAAATAAACCTATTAAAGAACTTACTTCCCTGATAACAGGATTGTATAAACTATAGATTTTGTTTGCACTTTTCAAAATCTTTTGTATTTTTTCTTCTGTCAGAAACACTTTAAATTGCACAGAATCAATCAAATATCCTAGAAAAATTATTCTCTGTGTTGGAATGAATACTGATTTTTCTTTATTTACTAAGAACCCTAGAGAGTGTAACAGATTTCTCAACATGACAGTATTTTCATAACAAATGTTCTCATAGGGACTATGTAATAATGAATCATCTATGTAGAAAAAAGACCCTACTCCTTGGTTCCTTATATGAGAAAAAACTACTTTCATAAGTTTTGTAAAAATTCTAGGTGCACTTGCTAACCCAAAACAAAGACAAGTAAATTCATAAATCTGATCTTTCCAAACAAATTTCAAATATTTTCTACATTTTTTGTTCATTGAAATTGAAAAATATGCATCGCATAAATCTATTGATGTAAAATAATCATTCTTGCTAATATTCAACAGAACAGACTGTAAATTTTCCTGTTTGAAATGAAAATATTTCACATATTGATTCAGACCTTTCAAATTTATTACAGGCCTATATTTCCCATTTTTCTTCTGAACAAGAAAAATATTTGATATAAATTCATCTTTCTCATGATTCGAAATTTGTATTGCACTTTTTGACAATAAAATTTGAATTTCATTATCAATTAGTTCTATTTCAGTTTTGTCAAAATTCATAATTTTTGGCATAAAAAATTGAACCGGTTTATTTTCAAATTCAATTTCATAACCGTTTTGAACTAGACTAAGAATCCAAGGATCGTATGATATTTTTTCCCAATTATGTAAACCAAAACGAATAGACCCAGCTATAAAAGTGGGAGATAGATTTTTTACCTCTAATATCTCCTGCCTCTTTGGTTTCTGTAACCAGCTCTCCCTCTGTAGCGGGAGTTTCTCATGCCTCTTTGGCCATAATTGTTGTTTTGGTATCTTCCTCTGCCCCTGTTTATACCTGGGGGGCAACCATAGCTGCAACCCCCTTGTCTCCAGTTTTTTGAAGTAGCTGTATTTACAACTCCCTTCATCTTCTGGGCATCATTAATATCTTTAACTTTCTTGGACACATCATCTCCGAACAAATATTCGGTAACGTCTAAATGTCTTGTACACAGTTGATGGTACTTCTGATCCATATTGTTTTTCAGTGTCATGCGTCTAACATATGATATTTCAAAAAATGCTGCACAAAGCATTGACAGGGCATTATTAATGTTGACCCTCATTTTAGCCACCGTTTTTACTGCATCTGGTTTCGTCAGTGCTTCTGCAGTACGTATTACTGGTACAATGCCAAAACCCAAGATCCTTTGTATGGTCTGAAAGGACAGATCATCACTTCTGGCTTGGCGATTCAATAGATGCCAAATCTCAGGATTAACTTTAGGAGGTGCCAAAGACTTGCTATTTGAAGGAACTTTATAATCCTTAGCTATTTCTGTAATAACAGACTTACGATTTGTCACAGCGTTTACAAGAGCAGCGATACTCTTATGTGTTTCGTCACCAAACTTGTCATCATCTTCAAAAATTTTTGGTATAGCATAAGCGAACTCTTCCTCGCTGTTTACCTCTGACTCAAACTCATCATCTGCATTGTTTCCAAAAATGTCATATTGACTAAAGTCAACTTCACCTTCACCTTCGTCTTCTTCCGGTGCAACCGGGTGTTCCGGTGCACTCGCTAATTCATATCTGTCGGCATTACTATTTTGCTTGTCTAACAAGAGTTCTAGTTTAGAATAAATTCTTCTGAATTCATCTTCTCTTTCTTTATCTTTATCTGAAGGTTTTGCAATGTTTCCCCGTTTTACGGGAGCCTTTCCTTTCCTGTTCTTGCCAGGTCCCTTACCCGGGCCTCTTTCATTGTTTTGTTTACTTGTGCTAGTTTTCTTTAATTTCTTAACACTTTCTGGGGGAACCACGACCGACTTTAATTGTCTCTTTTTGGGTGGTGAGAAGTGTACTGACTCATCAGCCACTGCAGAAAACCCAGAGAAACTAGCTTCGTCCCCCGAAGCCAGAATGGACATAATGTCCGCCGCCACTTGGCTGGACTGGGAAAGACCCGAGTCGGAGTCTTCAGTACTAGACATTATAAAGTATAGACACGAGTCGTGTCTGCTGATTCAGCAATTTTATTTTTACTTTACTTTACTCGTTCTAGCCTTAGAATAAAATGAGACAGAATACAGGTGTGCACGGGTTTATATATGCACGCATGAGTGGATTTGTACAGGTGATTATGATTTAAAATCACTCAACTGTAAAACAAGGTCGTTACTAGCCTGTAGAATAAGATATTCATCTTTAACCAAGAAGCTGTAGGCTTCTGTAATAGAATAGAAATCTATGAAATTTTAATACAAGGTTTATGACCATAAAAGGAAGGTTGGGTTTGATTTTGGGAGTTTTGGTCCTAACAGTTTAGGAATAAGGGGCCCAAAGGGTCCAAAATTGAACTTTGTGTGATTTCATCAAAAATTGAATAATTGGGGTTCTTTGATATGCCGAATCTAACTATGTATGCAGATTCTTAATTTTTGGTCCCGTTTTCAAATTGGTCTACATTAAGGTCCAAAGGGTCCAAAATTAAACTTAGTTTGATTTTAACAAAAATTGAATCCTTGGGGTTCTTTGATATGCTGAATTTAAAAATGTACTATTATTTTTAATTATTGGCCTAGTTTTCAAGTTGGTCCAAATGGGGGTCCAAAATTAAACTTTGTTTGATTTCATCAAAAATTGAATAAATGGGTTCTTTGATATGCCAAATCTAACTGTGTATGTAGATTCTTAATTTTTGGTCCATTTTTCAAATTGGTCTACATTAAGGTCCAAAGGGTCCAAAATTAAACTAAGTTTGATTTTAACAAAAATTAAATTCTTGGGCTTATTTGATATGCTTTATCTAAATATGTACTTTGATTTTTATACGACCGCAAAATTTGAAAAATTTTTCGTCGTATATTGCTATCACGTTGGCGTCTGCGTCGTTGTCGTCGTCCGGCGTCCGAATACTTTTAGTTTTCGCACTCTAACTTTAGTAAAAGTGAATGGAAATCTATGAAATTTTAACACAAGGTTTATGACCACAAAAGGAAGGTTGGTATTGATTTTGGGAGTTTAGGTTTCAACAGTTTAGGAATTAGGGGCCAAAAAAGGGCCCAAATAAGCATTATTCTTGGTTTTCGCACAATAACTTTAGTTTAAGTAAATAGAAATCAATGAAATTTAAACACAATGTTAATGACTACAAAAGGAAGGTTGGTATTGATTTTGGGAGTTTAGGTCCCAACAGTTTAGGAATTAGGGGCCAAAAAGGGACCCAAATAAGCATTTTTCTTGGTTTTCGCACCATAACGTTAGTATAAGTAAATAGAAATCTATGAAATTTAAACACAAGGTTTATGACCATAAAAGGAAGGTTGGTATTGATTTTGGGAGTTTTGGTCCCAACAGAATAAGGGGCCCAAAGGGTCCAAAATTAAACTTTGTTTGATTTCATCAAAATTGAATAATTGGGGTTTTTTGATATGTCGAATCTAACTGTCATGACTGTGTATGTAGATTCTTAACTTTTGGTCCCGTTTTCAAATTGGTCTACATTAAGGTCCAAAAGGTCCAAAATTAAACTTAGTTTGATTTTGACAAAAAATGAATCAGTTAGGTTCTTTGATATGCTGAATCTAAAAATGTACTTAGATTCTTGATTATTGGCCCAGTTTTCAAGTTGGTCCAAATCGGGGTCCAAAGTTAAACTTTGTTTGATTTCATCAAAAATTGAATAAATGGGGTTCTTTGTTATACCAAATCTAACTGTGTATGTAGATTCTTCATTTTTGGTCCTGTTTTCAAATTAGTCTACACTAAAGTCCAAAGGGTCCAAAATTAAACTTAGTCTGATTTCAACAAAAATTGAAATCTTGGGGTTCTTTGATATGCTGAATCCAAAAATGTACTTAGATTTTTTATTATGGGGCCAGTTTTCAAGTTGGTCCAAATCAGGATCTAAAATTATTATATTAAGTGTTGTGCAATAGCAAGTCTTTTCAATTGCACAGTATTGCGCAATGGCAAGAAATATCTAATTGCACAATATTGTGAAATAGCAAATTTTTTTTTAATTAGAGTTATCTTTCTTTGTCCAGAATAGTAAGCAAGAAATATCTAATTGCAAAATATTGTGCAATAGCAAGATTTTTTTTTAATTGGAGTTATCTTTCTTTGTCCAGAATCAACTTAAATCTTTGTTATATACAATATACAATGTATATTCACTTTTTACTACCAACTGATAAATTATAATAAATAACATTCAGTGATAACAAGCAGTTTTTTTTACATCTTAATATTTTATGATGTATTTAAATGAGTAGTTATTGTTGCAAACTCCATTAGAAATTTTAATTGAGATTAGTTTTGGAATAAGGGAAAGGGGGATGTGATTAAAAAAATTGGGTTCAATTTTTCTCATTTGAAATTTCATAAATAAAAAAGAAAATTTCTTCAAACATTTTTATGCCCCACCTACGATAGTAGAGGGGCATTATGTTTTCTGGTCTGTGCGTCCGTCCGTCCGTCCGTCTGTCCGTTCGTCCGTCCGTTCGTCCGTCCGTCTGTCCCGCTTCAGGTTAAAGTTTTTGGTCAAGGTAGTTTTTGATGAAGTTTAAGTCCAATCGACTTCAAACTTAGTACACATGTCCCCTATGATATGATCTTTCTAATTTTAATGCCAAATTAGAGTTTTTACCCCAATTTTACGGTCCACTGAACATGGAAAATGATAGTGCGAGTGGGGCATTCGTGTACTGAGGACACATTCTTGTTTTGAGAGGATTAATATTCAACAGCATAGTGAATTGCTCTAAGAGAAAACAAAAATTTTAAGTTCATTAGAACACATTCATTCTGTGTCAGAAACCTATGCTGTGTCAACTATTTAATCACAATCCAAATTTAGAACTGAATCCAGCTTGAATGTTGTGTCCATACTTGCCCCAACCGTTCAGGGTTCAACCTCTGCGGTCGTATAAAGCTACGCCCTGCGGAGCATCTGGTTGATTATGGGCCCAGTTTTCAAGTTGGTCCAAATCAGGATTCCATATCAAGTATTGTGCAAAAGCAAGAAATTTTCAATTGCACAGTATTGCACAATAGCAAGAAATATCTAATTGCACAATATTGTGCAATAGCAATTAATTTTCAATTGGAGTTATCTTTCTTTGTATAGAATAGTAGTTGATAATATATGTTGGAAATTTGCCAGACATGACTATGATGTCATTTTCTATTTTTATTTGCCAATAACTTTATGTAAATAACTTCATTGGAAATTTGCCAATATAAAATGTTGCTGATGAAGCTTTTTTTCCTTATCTTATCTAAAATGTTTTTAGATAATGTATGTTGGACATTTGCCAGACATGACTATGATGTCATTTTCTATTTTTATTTGCCAATAACTTTATGTAAATAACTTCATTGGAAATTTGCCAATATAAAATGTTGCTGATGAAGTTTTTTTTATTGTTTTATACAATAAACAATGTATATTCACTTTTACTACCAACCAATCTTTACCATTCAGTGATAACAAGCACTTTATTCATTTTAATATTTTATGATGTATTTAAAAGAGTAGTTATTGTTGCAAACTCCATTAGAAATTTGAATTGATATCAGTTTTGGAGAAAGGGAAACGGGGATGTGAAAAAAAGGGGGGGTTTAAATTTTTCTCATTTCAGATTTCATAAATAAAAAGAAAATTTCTTTCAAACATTTTTTTGAGAGGATTAATATTCAACAGCATAGTGAATTGCTCAAAGGCAAACAAAAACTTTTAAGTTCATTAGACCACATTCATTCTGTGTCAGAAACCTATGCTGTGTCAACTATTTAATTTTAGATTTAAAAAGTTTGAAGAAGAAATCTTTAATTGATTTGTAAAATCTTGACATTTGTTTTGTGTAAAAAAAACCCATGTAATGTCAAAAATTTGATCACAATCCAAATTCAGAGTGTATCACGCTTGAATGTTTTGTCCATACTTGCCCCAACTGTTCAGGGTTCGACCTCTGCGGTCGTATAAAGCTGCGCCCTGCGGAGCACCTGGTTGAAATCTATTTTATAGTAAACAGCAAAAAAAGCCATTTTTGAAATCTATTTTATAGTAAACAGCAAAAAAATTCAGAAGTGCTCTCTCTAGTTTGACTTCCTATGTACACCAAATTTATTTTGATTTCAACAAGCGATGGTTTGTAGCCTCCCTTTTAAAATGAAGCAAATGCATTGGGAGGCAACACAAGTATTACGAGAACAGAATAAAATGAAAACTCAAAAAGTATTGAAAATAGTAGGGTTGGTGCTTATGCAAGATGCAAATTTAATTAAGATTGAGGACTGTGGATACAATGTAAAACATGATCGAAATTTGCAAAAAAAGAAGTTGTTAAAATGTTTAATGACTCTATCATTCTGTCGAGGTTATTGGCACAGAGGGTTTTTTCTGTTTGACAACAAAAAGTGACAACCATGTACAAATCTAAGGGCTTGCTGCATTGTATCATAAATCTAATTTAAAGTACGTATTTTTGGCGACTTTTTGAACTCAATATGAGTCATAAATCTAACAAGTTCGTGCTTGTGTCAATTTCTTTGAACCAGTCATGGTAATGTACCAATTTGTTCCACGATTCTCGCGCATTGGATATCGTTCACAGTCCAAATTTCCTGACACAAAGTCATTCCATAAATAAAAAATCCAGAAATATGAGACATACCGCGATTTGCGTTCTTAGACACAGTGTCGTTTTTACTAGTTACTCTTCTCGTTATTAATCTCTATTCTCGGTAGATTATGTTGTCATCCTAGGGCAGCAGAACATGTCGACTTAATAATTTTGGATAGATTACTCTAAGAAACATACATTTTGTGTATGAAAACCGAATTTGAAACAGGAAGTTTGGAATGAAACGAAATTATCAACGATTTCCGGTAACGGAAATGAACAAACTCCGAAAATCGTATTTTTTTTTAAATAAAAAAAATCGGGGCGGGACGATTTCAGAGGGGCGGGCGGGGATGAAAATCTATCAATTAATTTTAATTGGCCTTAATAGGTCATCTTTATTGAGAAAAATCATGTTAACAGATTGATGTGTTATTCTGTGATAATTAAACCTTTCTTGTAAGATCAACCTATGTTCTTCCACTGTTATGAAACCAATTCATTTAGATCCTCAAATTTTTTAGGTCAGTATCATTTTTTTCTACAGGTCAAACTTTATATGTCTCCATCCTGTTATATGTTGCATGGCTATACAAGATATTAGTCAATAACTACAACAATACATGTATAGAAATAAGGAGATGTGGTATGATTGCCAATGAGACAATACTATCCACCAGAGTTCAAATACAGTTTAGTATCCATGTCTTCACAATGAATGTAATAAGGACATCATAGAAAAGCTGATTGAAAGGATTAATTTTCATACATTCTGCAGACTTATGAATAAAGATTGAATACAAAAGAGACCTTTACCAATTATTAGTAATACTTTTCATAGGTTCTTCAAGGTGCTGTGTGAAGGGCAGTGAATTCAAGCTGCAACTTGAAAATGAGGATCATGTAATGTTGGACAGGGATAGAAATTTGTCCTGAAATAAGTCACTTCTGGACCACTCTGAGAGTTATGACAAGTGTTCTTTAACATGCAGAGAGGGGTACTATCTGTACATGAGCATTGAGGCATACAAAACTGACTGCACATAACTGCACATTTATAGAATCCTCACAGCCAAAAAGGTCTTACTACATGTTGAAAGAAGACAAATGTATAAATGTATTTCTATACCCTTAGTAGTCAACCCTTGGGTTTGTGAATTTTATATAGAGAGCATTTGATACAGAGCTGAATGATTTACTACAGTGTTAGTCTGTATGAACTACATCTTTCTTAAAAACTTTGCTCTTACAAGTTACATGTTTTCATGTAGTAGTTATGATTTAATTTTACAAAAAAAATCATAGATTACATGTTAAAGCAAAATATGAACAAATCTCTTCCCTTAGGTGTCATTAAAAATCTGCCCACACCAATGATTTCAGCCCCTTGAACTTGTAGTGAAGTGTAAGCTTTTGTTTTGTGTTTAAGGCTTCACTGTGACATGGAGATGAAGAACATCAATATACTAGTAAATTTTCCTTTTCATTTTAACATAAACAAAATAAAGATAAAGTTGAAATTAAAATCTGCTCAATTGAGAAGATATTCAAACTCTTCGCTAAAAGGAGACATTGAGGTCAAGTAAGATTCTTGTAGAACAAGTGACAATGAATTATGATGTTCCGAGTTATGATCAGTTATCATTAGATAATATGAGAGAATATGAGATTGATAATTTGTTTTCATGGGACGTGGGTTGTACAAATTATAACGATTTTGCAAGTTAATTTTTCTACACTGATGTTTAAAAGATGTTTTCAGATAAAGTAACCAACTCATGCAAATCTGGTGTTTTATTTTTTTCAGTATAGATTTCTTTTTTGTCCGATTTGTTTTCTAAAGTTTTAAAAACTTTCAAAAGTTGAAAATATGGAAGCAAGGATTTGTATAGTATGACTTACTATACAAATCCTTGATGGAAGGTAGAATCCATATAATTCAAGAGTGGAAACTCCATAAGAAATGCTATTTTTATTCAACTGTTCATATGGAACCAAATAAACTAATCAGAGTGTAAATGTCTGTGCCATATAATACACTGGAATGTTTATATCCAAACAGTAATAAAATTGAACACTTGATAAACCTATTGTTTGTTGTTGATCATTTAATCTTCTCTTTTGTCAAAGATTATAGGTCTGATACAATTTAAATGCTTAATACCAGGCATTCAGTGGATCTATCATTCTTCCAATTGTTTAATACCTTGTACTTTAAACACCGAACTAGTACTTAAAGTGTAAACTAAGTTGAAAACACATGTTGTATCTGCATGAACAAGGACATTCAAATTTCTATAAGGACTGTGAAATAGAGGACGATTGCATCTGCTGGATCAATATCAGCTGTGTGTTTTACTGTACCTTTTGTCAGTATAATAGGATAAACTGCTGTAGAATGTTCTGATGAAAAAGTTCTGTTTGTGATACCCACATAATTTCAGTTTATTATGGATTAATTCATAGTGGTGAGAATATTCAATTTTATTTTATTTTTCACATTTTGAAAAAATATGTTAAGATATTTCAAAAAATTGGTTTAGTTTTTTGCTTTTGCTTGGTTCGATTTATTTTATAAACCTTAAAGAAAAATGAAATGTAAAGCAATACAACTTAATACAAAACAATGGAAAATGTCATTAGCTGTAAAAATAAAATTGTATATACAGTAGTAAAGAGGCGTTTCTTAGTTTCTATTTAACCTTTTAATGTATAACCCAGGTGGTATAGTGTATTTATGTTTTAGCTGATTTTAGAGTGCAGAGAACAACAAATAACTTTGCTTTATCAAAAACATATACCTTAGATATATGTTGCATAATCATTAAAGATTACTAGGGGAAAAGTATAAATAGAATTGCATAACATTTATGATGAAACAGTTGTCTGATAAAATACAGTAAGTGTCCTTTTTTTCAGTTGCTTTAAGAAAAATAATAGATTTTTTGGGTGGGAAAGGGTCATTGTATTGAGGTTTGATATCAAATCTGGTCTTGTGAGGCCTAGGGTTCCTGATTAATTGCAAATGCTATAATTTAAATTTTTACGATAGATTACTCAGCATTTTCATGAAGTTAATGACCTCCAAAATTTGTCTGAAGGAAATAAATATTGATATGACGGTTATTGTGTTACTAATATGTTATAATCTTTTCTGATTAACATTTTCCCACCTTAAGATATGGTGTTTGGCTTCATCAAATAATTTTTAGCTGATTTTCACCATTAGTTGAGGAGATATTCAGTGATAAGCAAATAGTTTCATTTTCTATTTATTAAGTTCTAAACCACTATGTAATTTATGCTTAAACTGGTTTTAAATTAATTTATTAGAGATGTATAACCTTCAAAGTAAAACTCTTAAAAAGGACATTATTGAAACTGTAAGCTGAAATGAACTCCTAAAACTCATCATTTATCTAAAAACAGTATATCTGACATGGAAAAAATAACCAAAAAAGAGTTTTATAGAACATTTTGTGTATTTGCAATATTGGCAATTTGGATGTAATAAAAATGAAGTTCTCTTGTGAACACTGCCTTATAAGTGGGTGAGACTACTGAAGTAAACGAGAGAAAAAAAAAGATTTATTGAACATGCTCAAACAGAATGTGCTACTTTAAAACAATTGATTTTCTTAAGCTTCATTCAGTTAGTTCAACAAAGCTTTGTTTATGAATTTGAATACCTGCTAATCATTTGTAAAGTTACATTTAAATTGAGCGGGTTTGGTATATTGTGTATTTTAATTTACCAAGTTAGATCTTGATAAAGACATGTGAGTAACATATGTTTGGACAACTTCCCTTTGTGTTCTATATGTGACAGATGGTCATATCAATTTAAGGTCTTTTAAAAGTGTACATTGCACCAAGTTTAACATAATAATATATTCAGACAATTTCGTTCCTTTCTGATACAAAATAGTTCTTGAAAATGACTTGACTAGTACAAATTTTTGTTTGAAGCATGCCTTTGGGTGCCTGATTTTCTTGCTGTGTTGAAGACCCATTGGTGGCTTTGGGCTGCTTTTTACTCTTTGGTTGGGTTGTTGTCTATTTGACACATTCACCATTTCCATTCTTAATTTGATTGTAAGGCTCTTTTATTATTATCTTTTAAAAATTATCAAAGGATAGCCAAGGTGAAATTCAAAGAGATGACAATCTTTCATTTTAAGACCCACTAACGTCATGCTATTGAAATTATGAATGAAATGCATTTTTTCCTATTTTTATCAACTTTTGGCCTGATAGCAAGAAGTGTTAAGGGCATTATGTTTTCGGTCTGTCTGTTTCTGTACATCTGTCCTGCTTCAGGTTGGAGTTTTTGGTCGAAGAAGTTTTTGATGAAGTTGAAGTCCAATCAACTTTAAACTTAGTACACATTTTTCCTATGAAATGTTCTTTCTAATTTTGATGCCAAATTAGAATTTTTACTCCCAATTTCATGGTCCACTGAACATAGAAAATGATATTAGAGTGGGGCATCTGTCAGTGTACTATGGACACATTCTGCTTTATATATGAAAAATAAATAAATTGTTTGCACCAAGAACTAAAAACACAACAAGAATGTTTTCTGTTATGGGTTCAATGCATGAAATATTTGCCACTGAACATTAAGCAACCAACAATCAATGTTCTAAGTTAAAAATATTGAATTGGTACACATCTCTTTGAGTGATTGGCACATAGAAAACTATGTACAACTGTTTGAACCCACAACTATTCTAATTATAAAGTGTACATGGTGTAAGCAGAAAGCCAGCTGGATATAACCAGCATTATATTTTATTTGCCAATGATTTTGGACCTTCGATTTCTGTTATAATTCCATTTGCTAGCTCCTATTGACTTATGATTCTTCATCGGTCAATGAAGTTTGCTTTTGATGGTGATTTATCCATTCAAGTGACAGTTTTGTTGACTGGTATTGAAATATTGTCTGAAAAGTTTCAAACTTTTGTCAATAAGTAGATGATTTAGAGTAGTAACTATTGATTGCCAATCAGTTTTACTAAATCTTATTGACTGTTTTAAAGGCAGAATCGAAGAATCAAATGATAATTTATATTTAGATACTGAAGTTAAGTACATTTTTAACCTTTAAAAGATAGTAAATCAATGAAGATGCAGATTTATTTGAAAACTGTGATCTGGTTTGATGATATAATGCTGATTTTAGTAATTTAAAGTTGGACACACATTATCTACCATCTTATTTTTCAGAGAGCAATTTATTTTCGCCATTTTTGCGAGTAGAAAAATAACGCAAATATAAATTGTCATGAATATGTAAAATTAGATCATTCCTTATTCAACTTCTTCAAGTAAACTGATTTGAAAATCACAAAATCACAATGCCACGAAAAGGGATACAAAGGGTTTAACATGAAATAAAGTATCCGTTGGTGTATCTGTTGGTTTATTAGTGAGTACATCATTCTTCTACCTGTCTTCATGAAAGTCCCTAACCAATTGCTTCATACTTCAAATAATATATGCACATTTCCAAAAGTTCTTTAGGAAACTGTATCAAGAAAAATAGAGAAGGTCGCAAAATAAAGGGACTACTATATATCCTGTAGTAGATGTAACAGAATAAACCAAGTCGTTTGTAATTAGTCAATGTTAAATTTTTTTGTTAGTTTATCAGATACTTCAAGCAAAAGGTCAAAGATATTTGATGCATAGAATGATAATGTAAGGCAAAAACTATAGATGAAAGAGAAAACAGAAAAAAATAACTAGCATTATAAGATCTACAAAAACAAGATTTTAGTCAGGAATTATATTGTAGCTGGTTTACAATTTTAAAAATTTGCCATTGATGAAGATTGCTAGATTCCAGAAAGCAACACAAAAAGGTCTTGTTCTTTAGAGCCTCTAGTGTAATTTTGAACTATTTTTGTAAGTCTTCCATAATATCATATTTATCACTACTGTTCATTTCGTTATAAGAATATTGATGAAAGTAAAACATTTCCATTTTGATATGTTTGATGTTTTGAAGTCAGATTTGAACTGAAATAGTTGTGTGAATGGCATGTTTATTTTCTACAGTAATGAATTTATTATCAAGCTTTTGATCTAAAGGTGCCTTCTATCTGACATGTATTGATGAAGATGAAGCTCAATGAAGATACATATAGACAAACAATACATCAACTGAAACATAACATTTGCTTCACATTCTTCTGAAGGTCATAACTACTGTGAAATATTGACACAGTGAACATATATGCATGTTACCAGGAAAGCAAGATATGTTGTATTTTATGTATTTCTGTGATATTGATATTATTCCCCTCTTTAGTGAGCTATTGTCAACAATTGTCATTTTCATGTTTTGTCTATCAGCGATCTTGACTCTCTGAGGCTTGTGGTCTGAAACATTGGTGGTTTCCTGTTAGCATAGTCACCTCCAGTGCAGGTCAAAGTCAATGATTTGATCCCCTGCTCTTATATATTGGGAGTCTACTGTGGCTAAAGGCATGTTACAATGTACCTTAACTATGAATTAAACTCATACAGCTGTTATAGTTCCTAATTTGCTGAAATGCATGTAATATTTGTCACTAGGGTAATTAAACACCATTTTATCCACTGAAACAAGTCAAGGGTCAAATGGTCAGTGCTGAATGAGAGCTATATCTAAGAACAGTTAAGAATCTAAAAAGTGTTTTTTTTTTTCATTTTTGTGGGGTGTGTTTTTTTTTCCTTCTTACAAATAAATCTATTTATTTTACACTTACTGCAATATCATATAAACATCATTTAATAGATAAAAAAGATTGAAGTAGGAAGTTAACTGCTAATGTTTGCTATCTGAAAATTTGATAATTATCTTTGGATGAGCAATGAAGTATTCTAAAGTGGTGAAAGATACATCTTTTGATGTATTTAAGATTCCTTTATACAACTTAGATCTGTTTCAATATAATATTGTGATGTTTGAGTGCTTGTGTTGATTAAATGTGGAGACAAAAAATTACTGACTTCATGTAATGTTTTGAAAATGAGCTAGCAGATTAGATTTATCAGAGTAGGTATAATTAAACACTACAGGGGTGCAGAGTAAATGTTTAGGTAGATATTTTGATGCTATAAAGAAAACAATAATTCATTTGTGGATTTTTCAGCTAGATAATGTATGGCTGATAGATTAGGTATTGAGTAGTACACTGGGCTTGCATCTGACATTGTTTAACATTACATATGTTCTGAATTCTTGATTTTTTCTGGAAATTTTCTAAAACAAATAAAGATTATTATCTTAGTTTCACATAAACACAAGCCAAAAGATCAAATCACCTTGTAGATGAGTATAAAACACATTGAAGATAAATCAATTACGAAATGCATTTATTTTCAGTTCTCTGGGTTTTAACTTTTACAAATTATCTATTCTATTTTAAATTTGATTTATTTTCTCAAGCCAAAATGATGAAAAATACCTACATACAAGGGAAATAAGATAATGTATTTTTAAGCCCCTTTGCATTGTCATCTGTCTTAGACTATTGATGAAACAATATTCATCAACATTTTAATTTTCTCCAGACTGAAAACAAATAAGTGATGACAATACTTAAACAAGACTACATTTATTGTTGAACAGTATACAGGCTATAAGTTTGTCAGTAATGATCATTTGTTGCATTTCAAAAGTTCAAGGTATTCAATATTTAATGAAGTTGTAAAAGACTTAATAAGTACCCAGTTCAAATTAGTATTTTGTACATTTTTGGAATTACAGGTCTTGTTGATGGACATTTTTGAATGATTGGATTTTTTTTCTCCTCATCTGAACACTTGTATAAGATAAGAAACCTTAATACAAACATTAAAATCATATGGCATGAAATGGAAAACAATATGTCTAAGGGATATGTCTTGAAAAAAAGTTTTACTTAATTAACTCATTCGCCCCCAAGACATATTTGGGAAATCAGGCATTTTCGAAAATTTGCAAACATATGCAAATTATATGCAAATGAGCAAACTCCTGATGCTGCAACTGATGCTCATCTATTAAACTACTTATTGGGATTTGGGGGCGGATGGCATGGGTGGGGGGTGGGGTGGGAGGTGCAATATTTTCTCGTGGGTTTGAACCCACCCCCAGTGAAAAATGGTAATTTTCCGTCTATTTTCCGATTTCAAAACGACCTTGAGAGGTGAACACCGACAAGACTGTGTTTTTTTGTCATTCAAGTATTACCCTACAGTTACAGTAGTCCATTCATGCTAGCTGGGAGTATATTGGACTTCAGTGTCTTGCTTGGGAATTATTATTGTCAAGTCAGGTCTGCCTAAATGTCCGTTTTTATGGATTTTTGACAAAACGGTGACCTAGATTTTACAGACTAGATTCCACCTATGTATGCATATACGATAATAGTTTTTACCAACAGTCACTTCCAGTTACGTAGTGGCCATCAAAAGATGCCCACCCCCACCTGATTTTGGCTACTTTTCATGTTTTTCCGATTTTGAATTCTTAAACGGCTTTCAAAGTGCCAAATTTTCATGAACAGACATCTGAGAAGAGTTGATGGACCATGAACTGCTTGGTTGAAGTCCCTGCTATCATGACAGTTCAGTTGGGGCAGTTCAAAAAAAGTATGGAGGGTCATACGGGCCATCAAATAATGGTTGTCGCCATCACGCCTACAGGCGGGATTGGGGGTTAAAGGGTTAAATCCATCACTGGTTTCTTCTGATTAATTGCTTTCCTTTACATGATTATCAGCTATGGAATTACTATGAAAAGACTGTAAGGAATATCCCACACATGATGACATGGTTCACAATGTTTACAGCATGTCTGATATGATATATTGCATTGTCTTCTAATTTGTATAACGGCAAAAAACTTGATTAAAAAATTGTTTGGCAGTTTTCCAAATCTTGTAAATTAGAGTGATCTGGTGCCATATAAATAATGTCAACTTTACAAAAATATAAGAAGCTGTGGGGTTTAAGTTAATGAGAAGTAAAATTGAGAATGGAAATGGGGAATGTGTCAAAGAGACAATAACCCGACCAAATAAAAAACAACAGCAGAGGGTCACCAACAGGTCTTCAATGTAGCGAGAAATTCCCGCACCCGGAGGCGTCCTTCAGCTGACCCCTAAACAAATATATACTAGTCCAGTGATAATGAACCCCATACTAATTTCCAAATTGTACACAAGAAACTAAAATTAAAATAATACAAGACTAACAAAGGCCAGAGGCTCCTGACTTGGACAGGCGCAAAAATGCGGCGGGGTTAAACATGTTTGTGAGATCTCAACCCTCCCCCTATACCTTTAACCAATGTAGAAAAGTAAACGCATAACAATACGCACATTAAAATTCAGTTTTAATAAAGACATACCAGCAACATAAATTACCCCAAAACATCTAGAGGGCATTATACAGTTGGAGTCCTAGACAATAGACCGGTCTTATATTTGTTTTTCGTTCATTTTTAGCTCACCTGGCCCGAAGGGCCAAGTGAGCTTTTCTCATCACTTGGCGTCTGTCGTCTGTCGTCCGTTGTCGTCGTCCGTCTTCGTCGTCGTTAACTTTTTACATTTTGAACTTCCTCTAGAGAACCACTGAATGGAATGAAACCAAACATGGCATGAATGTGCCTTATGAGGTGCTGATCAAGTGTTGTTACTTTGTAGCCGATCCATCATCCAAGATGGCCACCAGCGGGGGACTTAGTTTAACATAGGACCCTATGGGAAATGCATACAAATGACTTCTTCTAGAGAACCACAGAATGGAATGAAACTAAACATGGCATGAAGGTTCCTTATGAGGTGCTGACCAAGTGTTGTTACTTTGTAGCCGATCCATCATCTAAGATGGCCGCCAGAGGGGGACTTAGTTTAACATAGGACCCTGTGGGAAATGCATACAAATGACTTCTTCTAGAGAACCACTGAATGGAATGAAACTAAACATGACATGAATTTCCTTATGAGGTGCTGACCAAGTGTTGTTACTTTGTAGCCAATCTATCATCCAAGATGGCCGCCAGCAGGGGACTTAGTTTAGCATAGGACCCTATGGGAAATGCATACAAATGACTTCTTTTAGAGAACCACTGAATGGAATGAAACCAAACATGGCATGAAGGTTCCTTATGAGGTGCTGACCAAGTGTTGTTACTTTGTAGCCAATCCATCATCCAAGATGGTCGCCAGCGGGGGACTTAGTTTAACATAGGACCCTAAGGGAAAAGCATACAAATGACTTCTTCTAGAGAACCACTGAATGGAATGAAACCAAACATAGCATGAATGTTCCTTATGAGGTGCTGACCAAGTGTTGTTACTTTGGAACTGATCCATCATCCAAAACATCTGCTAGCGGGGGACTTAGTTTAACATAGGACCCTATGGGAAATGCATACACAAGTCTTCTTCTAGAGAACCACTGAATTGAATGAAACCAAACATAGCATGAATGTTCCTTTCCTTAGGAGGTGCTGGCCAAGTGTTGTTACTTTGTAGCCAAATTTTATCTTTTTTGATATGATTTCAAAAACCAAAGTAGAGTCAGGTGAGCGATACAGGCTCTTGAGAGCCTCTAGTTTTATATAAATAAGGCCGTTAGTTTTCTCGTTTGAATTGTTTTACATTGTTTTATCGGGGCCTTTTATAGCTGACTATGCAGTATGGGCTTTGCTCATTGTTGAAGGCCATATGGTGACCTATAGTTGTTAATGTCTGTGTCATTTTGGTCTCTTGTGGACAGTTGTCTCATTGGCAAACATTAGTTGCTGCCACATCTTCTTTATTATATTAATCATTCCTGATTTTAAACAAAATGTCAATAAACTTAACAGAAACTATCAAAGATCTGACATCAGCAAAAAATCTCTGCTTGGAATGCAAGAAATTTGTCACATTTTTTTTAGGACTAGATTAGAAAAGGCTTAAGCTCTTTAGACACTATTTGTGAAATAGTTGTTGGACTAAACTGTTAAAAAAAAATTTTCACGACTGTTTACCATTTTGTGCATAGTTTTAAGGCAATTGTTAGAATCATGTCTATATAAGATAACTTTTTTATCACTTCATTGCTATTTGGGTTTCAAGGAGATGTAAGTATAGATTCAGTCAAGTTAGTAATTTTCTTCAATGGAACACTTACTTGTCAAATATCTAGTTTTTTCATCAAATTTGGATAAGTTCAATGTATTCCTTTGATTCCTCAGTGAAAAAGTTCATTAATATGGCATTAACTTTTGTATAATGTTAGCATTCACAAAGTTGTAAAGATCTTTAATGACTGAAAATTGCCTTTTACATGGTATATTTAATAAGATGTTGCCCTGTATTGTATTGTGTTTTGAACAATACTGTTTCCAACTATTCTGTCCACACTTACTGATGATCTTCACTAAGTACACATATGGTGGTCCTATAGTACTATGCTCAGTGTAATCCTTCATTGATTGCTATTCATATATGGTGTAAATATTGTGGGTTTTATTTTCATGGTAATTTTTTTGAGATGATTTGATAAGGTCTTAATTGTGTGGTTCTTTGGAGGAAAACAAATGCCTGTTACAATATCATGTTGTTTTTGTTGGATTTTTTAGGGGATAAATCAATGTCCTACAAATTGCTTGCGAGAAAGTTATTGTCTTCTTTCAGCATTTATTACATTAAGTAAAACAATTATTCAAGCCTTCTTTGGCTTTTAAACTTCTAACTTCAAACATGGAATTCAGGTACTGGTAATAAAAAAATTGAGTTATTAGAAAAAATCAGAAAAACTGTGTAGTAAATTATGCAGTAAATTGATTTTACAATGTATAAAGATTCAATCAATATTGTGAAACTGAACGTTTCACTGATTTCAAAAGTAATCTAGGCTTTAGTTTGAATTTTTGGTACATGAAAGTCAAACTATTATTAATTTTCATGAAATATCATTTAACAGAAATCAAATGTCCACATAAAGAACTTCCTGTACTTTTAAAATAAAATTACCTGTATAAACTTTCTTCTTTGATTTGCTTGGAATATTTTTGTCCAGGAAATTTCATACTTTTTACAGTGCATATACAATGTATTATTTCTATAGTATATATCATAAGTATTAAAGGAGTAAACTTCAGTTAAAGATATTTGGCCCTATTATAAAGTTTAATGGTACAAGATAAAAAATATTTTAATTTGTCTTAAAGACATATTAGAAAGTTAAGGTAGCACAATACAAAGATTTTTTTACTTCCAATCACTAACCTTTGAAATGCTGTAACTTTCTTATGAATGCATAGAAAATAATAAAAGAGGTATATATAGATAGATAAAAGATTTATCTTTTAAATGAATGCAATATTTTTATTATGCAATCATTATGTAATCAATTATTATGTAATTAGTGGCAAAATCTGGGTACGTTCACTTGAATGAATTTAGCTCTATCATCTCTTTAACTATACTAAAAATTTTAACGAAATCTTAATCAACACATTTTGGGCTTCAAAAGGGTGTCTCAGATTGTCTCTATGGTATTCCATTCTCTCACAAATCTCTAATTAGTGTAAACATCCTAACCACATAAAAGAAGATAATGATTAATTAGGTGTAAAATTTGTTCTATACATTCTATCTAAAATCTGAGACACCCTTTTGTAGATAATGGCCATAGGAACAACATATAATAAAATCAACCCTCTAGGGATACCTATGCAGAAGCTAATTGCATTTGAAAGTGGAAATTTGGTGAAAATATCTTAGACACAGTTAACATTATAATTGGTTACATAATTAAAGCATAATACTAACATTGCATTTATTTGAAAGAGTAATCTGTTAGCTATCCAAAACTACCACTTTTATAAATTTTCAAGCTTTATTAAGAAAGTTACAGCATTTTAAAACTTGGGAGTTGGAGTTATAAAATCTTTGTATTGTGCTACCTTAAATAGAACTATTTTCGACAACGTTTTATTGTAAAGTGTTGATTTTTACATCCAAAATAGGTCAAAGTAAGAGATTTTGACGAAATTTTACAAAATTGGCTGTATTTCAACCAAATTTTAGACCAGGAAACATAGAGAGCTGGCATTGACAAACTAAATATTATATTCAAGTTAAACATGTAAAATGTATTTACAAACAAATTGTCTTCAAAGAACTTTTTTGTCGACGAATGCGCTCTGTGTTTCTTGTCCAAAAATCAATGGAAAACTCATGCATAGGCTGACTCGGGTTTCAAAATGCTATCTTATATTCAGGCATCATAGTCATAGATCAAATGTTTGTGCACTGATTCTGTGGGAATGCTATAGGAAGTTGAGAGAGAGAACCCTTGTCTATCAAATTAAATGGTTTCCCAAAAAAATGAGGAATTAAGTCATATTGTTATTTGGATTGAGAGTTGTCTCATTGGCACTGATATACCACATCTTCCCATATCTATATATGATTTTGTTTTTGGCAAATATGTTCTCACATATGAATCCTGCTTTATGTACCTGTTCCAAGACAACAACCCGTTTGTTTTTTGTTGTTGTTGATGGTTACTGTCTGCCCCATTTGTTTTGCATTAATTTGTTGCTGTATTGTCTAGTGCAAATCTTACGCTGCATTTTAAAATTTTCAGCAGGTCAAGATTTTTCACTGAAAATTTCTGAAACATAGATCAATAAAGGTAGAAGTTATTGTCCATGAAAGTTTGTTATTACTTATTACTCTTTAACTTATTACCTATATTGCAATGAAGGAAACAAATGATTATCTAAATGGCATATTTTTGACACCAGGGCAGCAGTTCAGTCTTCTTTGAGCTTCAATTTTTTGGTTTGAAGTATTGTACATCATTATAAATAAGAATTGCAGTAAATTAATTAAATTTTAAATGCACAATACATTGAAAATGTAAACCATGTACATGTATACATATATCTCCTCATGAAAAAGTTTCATATAAAGACTAGTGAAAAAAGATGTCTGAATCAATTTTGAATTACAGTTGATCAAACTGATTGATAAGTTGCAAATTTCAGCAGGTAGCAACACATTTTATACAAATGATATACTGCAAATAGCCCATGCACTGCAAACAGTTAATAATCATGCTACCACCTGCTTTACTGAGAAACCGACTATTTATTTTCCTAATCCAGAATATATTTATTTAAAGTTACACTACCTTAAACCCTTTGTATATAATCTCCAACTAATTCTTAATCTATCAGAACTGTCAGATTATAAAGGGGGTAACCTAATCAATTTACTCTCCGGAGAAATGTTCTTTAGAAATTCTTGAAGGGGCTAGGACGTTTTGTGTCGTTTCTATCGATTATTTTTTTTCATCTGCCTTACTGATAAGTTTTCATTAGTACTACACTGGTTATAGGGAACTCATATCAATATCTTATTATTAAAGGTAAGATCATAGATTCCATAGATTTAATTAATTAAAACACATTGGGAAGAATTTTATAGTGAATTTTTTATTTTCATTTTATAGCAAATATATATAGTTTTTAAGATAAAGGTAGTTTGTAAAGGTAATTAAAAAAAATCACTATGCTTAAATGCAATTCAAGTTTTTTTTTTTTCGTAAATCATATAAGAAAGCATAATTATAAAGATTTATATGTATGTCACAAGCTTATTATAAGCATGGTTGCACCAAGTGCAAAACCATTTTAACATTAGTGTGTTGATGTAGAGTGAGTGTGGATAAGTAGGTACCTCTTTTTACAATCAACTCCTACAGTTTTTCACCTAGATCCTTGAAACTTATTGATCGAGGAATTTTGTCCAAAGTAACAGACTTTGTAACTATGTTATTTTCAACTAAATAATCTATAGGCACTGTACTTATTTTGATTTAATCTGGGGAAAAAAACATCGCCTTCTATAGTGCTTAGTACAGATCCTTGAAAATCATTATTTAAAGGGAAATTCCGCGATTTTTTACTTATCATCTAATTATGTTCATCTTAACATAAAAAACACATTTGCAAAGTTTTAAATTTATATTCCTTCTAATAACGGAGAAAATCAAGTATTTGTAACTTTTTTGGTTGAATTCTCGAGTGGGTCGTGACGTATTAGCCCGATTCATTGAATTCTGGGAAAAAATAAAATCTGTTTAACTCTTATAGCTTATCGACAATATACGTAATTAAAAGCGCACAGCTGACGAATGGTCGAAGTTATTAACCACAATATAAGAATGAACGAAAATGAATATGCATATACCGTTTTGTATTGATTGAATTAAACTCCTATAAAATTATCTCTAGTAAATGTTTTTGAATAAATTTAATTAATTATTGTTGAGATTTTTTTCATAAAATATTTATTGAACTTTTTACTGATATTGAACTGAAAATATTTCAGTTCTATTAACCGTTAGTGTTTTGATAATCATTTCAATGCAACTAATGTGTGAGCAGAGTGTGTATATTATTTTGTAAAGGTCACTGTATATTTCTCGGCTTGAGGTCAATTCGTTTACCTTGTAGCTATTTAGCCGCAGGTGTGAGTTCAAGTGTACACAGGTATAAATGTTGTTATTTGGAAAGGATAAACAGAAAGGATTAGAAAGAGTATGCTGTCACGATGTTAATACACTAAGATTTAATACACGATGAGAATAAAGATACAATAATTAAATTGTGTAAATTAATTGAAAATAAAATTCAGATTCGTAATTCCGAAAGTGTATAAAAATAAAAGGAAACAATTTTTGATTACTTTCTTAGCGGCAATTGGCGTAAAGATTCAAATATGAAGCAAAAAATAGTAGTTTTAATCTTTTATGAAAACTAAATGCAATATTACCCAATTTGATATACCATTGTACATCTGTTTGATATCATTGACTTTACCGGAATTTCTTAACTTGTATTCAAATCTGGCTGTGTTTAAATGCTAATAAAACTATTGCAATTTTAAAGTTTTTAATTGACAAAAAAATACAACATACAACATGCATGATTTTTTTTTAGTTTCTTTTTAACATTTTATTCTTACATAATTAAATTCATTTGACAATCATTTACACAAACTTTTTGTGAAAAGAATATCAATTATCTAAGCTAAGGCATTATTTCTTTTGAGGATTTTTGAGGATTTTTTTTTAAATTCTATGATAATATTTGTGCAATGTTGAACATGATAGCCGTTATTAATCCAAATAAGTAATACAGTAGTTGTAATAAAAGTTATATTTTAGTCATGCATAACTGATATTGACGAATTTATAATAGTTCGTCCATACATCGTTGTTCTTGAAACAATCATTATTAGTATACATGTAAGTTTCCTGACGTATAAGAGCCATTGAGGATGAGCTCCAGAGAAATCAGACTAGTGGCGTTTCGTTCGTTTGTTTGTTGGGAAAGGAGAGGAAATGCAACCGCTTGTACAGATAAACGACAGAATTACCATACAAGCATTTATAGTCAACACAATCAGAAAGAGTTCCCATCGTTAGACGGGGAATATGAAGGCTTCCAAGAATGAACAAGTGACATGTCTAACTCTGAACAGTTAGAAAACAGACTATCGACATCGACCGCTTGTTCTTAATATTTGAAACTGTATGCATATATATACGTATACGTTTATGATATATATAGTGATGAGTTCTTGCGTCTGACAAAAACTAAATTCCTTCATGGTTATATCTTGCCATACGTTTATATTGGTTTGTAAGGTGATTACTCACAATCGTTATTTGAAAATCCTGTTTGTGAGATGTAGATTCATTTCAATACAGAAATTTCGTCTATATATTTCACAAGTGTATAACACGGAGAAGCTCTGAAGGTCCATTACTCCCATTTTGTTTGGGTGTGAACCATCGATGTTTACAGCAATATCACAGAATAAGATGATGATGGTAGAAAGAACTATGGGCGTCATGTGGCAAATATTACATGCAGATCGGACAATGAGTTGTCAATCTGTATGAAAAGATTTCGAATACAACCATATTATTGAGAAGGAATGTTTACATGCTATACTCTCGTACTAGTATTACAGGGTTCTTGTGGCGTTCACCTTAGACACACATCTTTTTAACGATGTTTAAAAAAAAGACAGAACCAATTTAATGTCATATTTCCCTATTTTTTAAATATAACTAAAAGTCTTTTATCTGACAAGAATACCCCTATTTAGCGAACAAGTAATTTATTCTTTTTTCTGTTATTGAATACCAAGAAAGAAAATAAATCCCGAAATTAATTTGAAACTTTGATACTCAAAAGTTTCCCAGCAAAATATTCACATTCCCTGGGGATAATTAGTGTTCGTCCAGTGGCATATATAACAATTGTGATGACGAATTACTTCCTTTGTTCGAGAACAATCTTATTGAAATATAAATATGTGATTTTACTAGGTCCACAGCTTCAATGAACCAAAGCAAAAGTTATACATCGACCTGTATTTAAATCAAATTGGTTCTCTTCTTCTTCTGGTATACAATAGTCTATCGACATTCGATGATTACATACTGTTGGCATACGTGGACTAGTCTATTTACAACACTTTTACCCCTATTTATTCAAAATATATGTTTTTTTCTTATGTTAAATGTATACATGTATATATTTTAAATTGCGCTATAGTTCCGTAACTTTCTATCCAGTCGTATAAACGAATCGTCGGCAAGTGCGTACATTTTTTTAAATCAATATTTCTGGTCTGTTCCAATCTGTCCTTCACTATTGACAATGACTATATATTACATTTCCCCAAATTCACCCTTGGAAAAAATATTTAAATAGATTTTAATTTCATCAAATCTTATTTTTTGGGTATTATTTATATGTTTATGAATTATATTCTTTACACCAGAAATGTTATTTATAAACAAGCGTATGAGTTTAGTAATGACAAGTAAGACAGAGTTGTATATTATTCATCTGATAGTTCAAAATGGAAAGTTATAAGTTATAAGTTATCAGCCGTGTACACTGATCAATACCTGCAGAAGTGAAACGATGCATGAACTTGCAAGCCCGACAGGAAATCGCTTGAATACCTGGACGTGTCACCTCACACCCCTCACAATACCTTTGGAAGTAATACCTTTAGCCATGCTGGTGATCAGATGAGGGAAGATCAAAATATATTTGTTTATTACTTTAAAGAATTATGAATAAATTAGATTTTCGAAAACAATTTTCACGGAACACTTTTTTATGATTTCAACTTTGACTTTTCACCTAATTCCAATATCAACAGTTTAAAAACAACAGACCATGGTAATTTAAAAAAAGTAAGAATATTTTTCGTATCAAGTTAGTTAGTCGGATAAAACAACCGTACGATTGACAAGATATCGACACGCAATTACGACTACATCGGTTACTGTAGTTTTGTTTCTTTGTGGTTTATAGACATATCGTTTTTATTAATCGGGAAAGAAGACAAAATGGCGGATCGCAGAGAATTGATACTCTAAATTTAAAATCGATGGTGATCGCTTATCTAGCGGAATAAAACTTTAATATCTATGAATTTGAGCATTTTTATACAGAATGAACATAATATCAATTTTTGATTTTTTTGCGAAGTTTCCCTTTAAAGATTTTTTCTTTGTTTATAAATTTTATATTGCGATATAATTAAAAATTGAGATATTCATCATTGTCCTTTCTTGATTATTTACAAGATATTCTGTGCAGTCTATTTTGAGTTTATGATCCATTTGTTTGTAATGATTATATGGAAGAAAAGCACAATAAACCGAAGGAAGGAAGCCAATAAAGTATTAGAATTTTGAAGAAAAAGAGCTTTTATTTATAATTACTATTTACAGAAATTAATAACAAATCAACAAATTTTGACCTTGCTGATTATTTCCATATATACATTACAAATTATGATGGGAAAATTGTTTTAACAAATAAGCCATACAGCATAGATATGAATTAAAGCTATTTATTACTGGTGCAATGCTAGTAACAAATAATTAACATCTATTTTGCAAACAGTATGACTGCCCTAACTTTACTCAGTGTAGATGAATTTATTAACAAGACCATGCTGATAGATTTCTTTCAACATGATAATAATACACAGATAATCATACTAATTTAATTTTGTTATCTACTTAAAACCATACCCTACAACTCCAAGAGAAATAAAAAACCTTTCCTTACAGTGATCAATATATAAAACCTATCTGAGATTATCAATAATTAATGAAGGAAAATCACTGAGAGGTGTAGAAAATTGATATATGAATTTCATTAGTTGATTCAAGTGTAACATGAGAAGTATGATCTGTCTGATTTAAGAGAAGGATATTTTCTTTCCTGGTGGCTATTCTTGTAGAAATTGTGTACTCTCATAGAAGTTGGACACTTCTGATTAAGGTCTTGAGTCTTGACATTGTATTGTGCTTGAAGCTTCTTAGTTTGGGGGGGGGGGGGGGGGGGGGCAAAATATTCTGTACATACCATACCATTGTCAAATTGGAAGTAATAAAACATTTAAATCAATATCATGATGAAAGGTGGAATTTTTCTAAAATGTCCTGCTTGTTCATACAGTCAACCTACATTTCAGAACCTAGCAAATATATTAATTGTTTGCTCTTGTCCTAAATATGCATGACAAATTTACACTGAATGTATTTAGCATGCAGCAATTTATCCATTAACCCTAGGTCAATTTCCTTACCTATCATAACACTTGATAGCCTTAAAAAAGTTCCCTAATTTCAGCATGATGTTAGTGGATACTGTTATGTTAGATTTTTTTTTCAGCACACGATTCATCAATTTGATTGTTACTTCTTTCCAAAATTTGTTTGATGTTTTACACTAGTTTATACACACTTTCATATACGGAAACTGTTGCTTTGTAGTCTCTTTTTTACAGATGTAAGGGTCGACAAAGTGCAAGAAAATGGAACTTTCTAAAGATAGTACCAAGTTCCAAAAGATTATGAAGTTTACTTCAAATTGAATTATGTTCAAGGATGATTTTAGTGATGAAGCCATTAATCAAATTAAAATCAGTAATAGTAATTGTTATTCTTCTATATTTTATAGATGTTTGTAAAGAAACTGAAGTAGAAAAAGAAGAAGTCAAGGAAGAAGAAGAAAAAGAAGGAGAAAAGGGAGAAGAAGAAATAGGAGAAGAGGACACTGAAAAACAAACGACAATGTTAGGAAAACGTACACATTCTGATGGGGCAGTTGTATCCCCTGTGGGCAAGAAAAAACGAAAAGCAAATGGCCCTGCACCTCCAAAAAATGCCCTAATGCAACTGAATGAACTAAAACCCGGACTTGAATTTAAATTTGTGTCTCAAACTGGACTTGTTCATGCACCTATATTTACTATGTCTGTAGAAGTTAATGGAATGGCTTATGAAGGAGCTAGTACAACTAAGAAAGCAGCAAAATTAATAGCTGCAGAAAAAGCTTTGAAATCATTTGTGCAATTTCCTAATGCATCTGATGCCCATAAAGTGTTAGGACCACAAATTCAGGGGACTGACTTCACATCTGATGTATCTATTGACCCACAAGATACAGTGTTCTTCAATAACTTTGAACAAGCAAATAATCAAAATGGCACACCTGTAGCAACAGTTCCTGTGAGTACAAATGGAGCTCTCAATGCCATTACTAAAAAATCAACAGTTCCAATCAACCCTGATGGTAAAAATCCTGTCATGATATTGAATGAATTACGACCAGGACTTAAGTATGAGTTTGTTAATGAACATGGTGAAAGTCATTCTAAAATGTTTACAATGAAAGTGGAAGTTGACAAGGAAGTTTTTGAAGGAACTGCACGAAACAAGAGAATAGCCAAAGCACGAGCAGCTGCTGCAGCTCTATTTAAAATTTATAAAATTGACACTTGTCAAGCACCAGGTATAAATTATATAATTAGTATCAAGATGGTCAATTTGATGTCTGTCCTCATTTGAGTGGTGAGCACTAAATTGTACATATGTAGAATTTAACATATTTAAAAGTGGTGAGCACTGAATTGTACATATAAAGCTGTGAGCACTAAATTGAACATATAAAGTGGTGTGCACTAAGTTGTACATTTAAAGCTGTGAGCACCTAAATTGTACATATAAAATATTGAACATATAAAGTGGTGAGCACTAAATTAAACAGATAAAGTGGTGAGCACTAAATTAAACAGATAAAGTGGTAAGCACTAAATTGAACAGATCTGTACTGTCAAAAAATTGAGAATACTAACAAAGTACAACAATTTTTAGCCACAAGCTAATAACTTTGATGTTTTCTTTTTTTTAAAATAAAATGTTTAGAAAAAATGCCAGTGAATTAGAAACCTGAGCACTTTATCCCTTTTTGGTATTATTGCCCTGAAAATCTGGAACTTCCCTTTCTTGATTGGATTGCAACTTATAGATCTATGGAAGATATAGTTCAGGAGAAGAAACCATTGATTATTTGGTCTAAATTTAAGGCTACTAATTACACTGAAAATAGATTTTTTTTTTAGAGTTGATTTTGGGATGATATCCCACTTTACACAGACATGTCAATAAAATAAGCAATCATAGAACATGTTTTTTTTCTTTTTTCAAACATATTTACCAGAATGGTTTCTCTCAATAAATGTGCAGTTTAAGTGGCATCAGTTGGCAGTGCCATCTTTTTTACTTGTTTTGTCCTTATTAGGTTAAAAATCATATATAATTTTTAAGATGATCCTTAATAAGAATATCTAATTTGATTTCAGACATGCAGCCGGTTCAAAGAGATGATGGTTCAGCAGAAATATCACACGAACTTGCCAATACTGTATCAAAACTTGTATTGCTAAAATTCAGTGATCTGACAAATAGTTTTACAACTCAGTATGCTAAACGTAAAGTATTAGCTGGTGTTGTCATGACGAGGGATGGTGATCCTGATTCAACACAAGTTATTTGTGTAACGACAGGGACTAAATGTATAAATGGTGAATTCATAAGTGAAAAGGGACAATCAGTGAATGATTGCCATGCTGAAATTCTAGCAAGGCGTTCTTTGCTAAACTTTTTATACTTTGAATTAGCAAAGTATTTATCACCAATTCAAGGTAATTTAGATACATCCGTGTTTGACAAGAGAGAGAATGGAGGATTCAGACTTAAAGAAGGAATCAAATTTCATTTATACATCAGCACGGCTCCTTGCGGTGATTCTAGAATTTTTTCACCACATGAGGCTAAAACAGGAGAGGAAGATCCTCATCCAAACAGAAAGGCAAGAGGACAATTGAGGACAAAAATAGAATCAGGGGAGGGCACCATTCCAGTAAAGCCGTCAGGTGTCACACAAACTTGGGATGGAATTTTACAGGGAGAAAGATTGTTGACAATGTCATGTAGTGATAAAGTAGCAAGGTGGAATGTATTAGGAGTACAAGGTTGGTTTTATCTGTAGAGTTCTTCAAAGCTAGAGTTCAATAAAGTTTTTTTAAAATATTTGGTTGTCAAAGAAATAACTTCTAACGATGATAAGCAAATGATGTAGAAGTTTAAACAACTATAGGTCACCATACAGCCTTCAATAATGAGTAAGAAAAATACCACAAAGTAAGCTATATTTGTCTATCTTCTTGTCTCGAAATGCAATATATGGAGTAAATGATGTCTTGTGTTATAGGGCATTCTGCTCTATTATCCAGACAGTTATGTTAAAAATGTTTCATTTGTTAAAATTCAGCATTGTCAGATTTTGAAGTAGGAAGGGAATTTGGGCCCTTTCCTCCATAATGACGCCTTTTGACGCCACCCCCTTTACTCCATAATGACGCCTTTTGACGCCTGTGTAGTACCTCAGTTGAAACGCTATGTCTCCAAAATGTCTGCATCAGACTTAAAAAAAATTGTATCTAATATGAAAAGGAGATTCGTGAGAATATCTGACTTGAATTTCATTGATGAAATATTAGTTTTCACAATGCATGAACACTTTAAACCTCATGATTTTTTTTTACTCAAAAAAATTCTATGCGAATCCAGTATGTAAAAAAAAAATATCCATGGAGTAAAGGGTTAACTTTAGGGGTTACAATTCAGTGACATGCTGCATTGCTTTATGACTTCCTGTATTTAAAAAAAAAGCATCATTCTGGTATATGAATTTCTAAATTATTTTTTTGGTTCCTCTACCGATTACTGTATACATGTATTCATTATTATTCATTGGATACCAATTATTCGTGGATTATGCAGTATTTTGAAAAACCACGAAATTAAATATCCACGAATATGCAAGTCTTCATCAATCCACGAAAATTGGTACCCACGAAAATAAATGAATAGATATAGGAAGATGTGGTGGGAGTGCCATTAATATAATTTTATATACTACTTTTACTAAAATAGACTATTTGTGACTTTGTATACCTGATTCATCCTTTGTATTTAGAACAATTAGTCAGATGCCATTGAAAACACAACCTTGATAATGTGAAATATTTTCTTCAGGATAAAAGTTTATTCTAAATAACCTCTATTGTTGCCATTCTGATTGTTTAAAATTGATTTTCTCCTTATGCCATGTAAATGTGTTGTGAATTTTGCAAGCTTAAAGGTAAGAGTTTAATTAAAGATGATATTACCCAATTATTAGATTTCCATATGACTGGAATAAAATGTTGATTACAGATAAAATGAAAACAATTTCCAGATAATAACAATACATAACTCATATTTCTATTGCTAAAAACATGATTACAGTTTCTGTTTTTCTCCAGCTGGAAACTTTGATTTAGGCTTTATATTACTCCAGCTGAAGATCTCTGAATGATTGTCAATGAATACTTTTTTTGATAAATGATACTGATATAAGGTTTAATGCCTTGTACAGAGTTCCAAGTAAGGTCATAGCTGGTTTTTATACGACCGCAAAAATTGAAAAATTTTTGGTCGTATATTGGTATCACTTTGGTGTCGTCGTCGTCCGTAGTCGGTGTCGTTGTCGGCGTCCAAAGACTTTTGGTTTTCGCACTATAACTTTAGTATAAGTGAATAGAAATCTATGAAATTTAAACACAAGGTTTATGACCATAAAAGGAAGGTCGGGATTGATTTTGGAAGTTTTGGTCCCAACAGTTTGGGAATTAGGGGCCAAATAAGCATTTTCTTGGTTTTTCGCACTTTAACTTTAGTTTAAGTAAATAGAAATCTATGAAATTTTGACACAAGGTTTATGACCACTAAAGGAAGGTTGGGATCGATTTTTGTAGTTTTGGTCCCAGCAGTTTAGGAATTAGGGGCCACAAAAGGGCCCAAATATGCATTATTCTTGGTTTTCGCACCATAATATAACTTTAGTGTAAGTAAATAGAAATCTATGAAATTTACACACAAGGTTTATGACCATAAAAGGAAGGTTAGGATTGATTTTGGGAGTTTTGGTCCCAACAGTTTAGGAATAAGGGGCCCAAAGGGCCAAAATTAAACTTTGTTTGAATTCATCAAAAATTGAATAATTGGGGTTCTTTGTTATGCCGTATCTAACTGTGTATGTAGATTCTCAACTTTTGGTCCCATTTTCAAATTGATCTATATTAAGGTCCAAAGGATCCAAAATTAAACTAAGTTTGATTTTAACAAAAAAATGAATTCCTGGGGTTCTTTGATATGCTGAATCTAAACATGTACTTAGAGTTTTGATTATTGGCCCAGTTTTCAAGTTGGTCCAAATTGGGGTCCAAAATTAAACTTTGTTTAATTTCAACAAAAATTGAATCTTTGGGGTTCTTTGATATGCTGAATCTAAACATGTACTTATAATTTTTATTATGGGCCCAGTTTTTAAAATGGTTCAAATCTTGGTCCAAAATTAAACTTTTGTTTGATATCAACAAAAATTGAATCTTTGGGGTTCTTTGATATGCTGAATCTAAACCTGTATTTAGATTTTTGATTATAGGCCCAGTTTTCAAGTTGGTCCAAATTGTGGTCCAAAATTAAACTTTGTTTGATTTCAACAAAAATTGTATATATGGGGTTCTTTGATATATGCTTAATCTAACCATGTATTTAGATTTTTGATGTTTGGGCCCAGTTATCAGATTGGTCCACATTGAGGTCTTAAGGGTCCAAAATTGAACTTTATTTGGTTTCATCAAAAATTGAATTCTTGGGGTTCTTTGATATGCTGAATCTAACTATGTATTTAGATTTTTAACCGGATTTTTGTGACAAAAATGTCGGTTATTGATTTGGGGATGTACGGCGGGCGGCCGGGCGGTCGGACGGGCGGCAATCAAATGTTGTCCGTGCATTAACTCATGAACCGTTCAACCAAAGCTTTTCAAATTTTAATATGTTATTACTGACAACTATACGAAGGTCAAGTTCAATAATGGCGATTTTGACTTTTACCGTTCAGCAGTTATGGTTCTTGAAAGATTGAAAAATGGAGTTACCAGTTGTGTCCATGCATTTACGCATGAACTGTTCTACCAAAGCTTCCCAAATTTTAATATGTTGATACTGATGACAAAATGGAGGTCAAATTTGATTTTCACTTTCACCATTCATCAGTAATGGTTCTTGTGATATTGCCAGGACACAAATAAATGTTAATAAATCCGGTTTGCTGTCATTGTGACAGCCTCTTGTTAATATTGGACTGTTGAGTTTGACCAGTTTTTATCCTGCTCACACTATGTTATTTAAGTCTTTGAATATCAAGAAAAGTACTGATAGTTTTGTACTTGCACTTACAGCCAATTGCATCGAGTGTGAAGGCAAAGGTAATATATTTGTTTAGCTTGCTTGCTAGCTGATCTGTGAAGTCATTATTAGGTTAGGTAAACTACCCTCTTTTAAGAGAAGACTAGTCCTACAGATAACCAATTTATTTGTCTGTAGGACTAGGCTACTTTGTAAGGAGGGTAGTGTACCTTGCCTAATAATGACTTCACGGTTCAGCTACCAAGCAAGCTAACCAAAGATACAACTTTGCCTACACACTCAATGCAATTGGCTGTAACATAATTTGTGGTTTCCATCTATGTTCCTCTTCCCTATTAATTTACAATGCCTGTACAGTAATTGTTGGATTTATGGCTCTAACTGTTGCTATATATTATTGATTGATAGCCCAAGAGACTTGTAATTAAGATTTACAGATATCTCTGTACAATACAATTATCCACTGTTAACTTTCCTTCCAACACTTATTTTTGTTGTTTACACATCGAAGAATTTACATATAGATACAGTAGATATGACTGAAAACAAAAGATAGATCGAAAGATTGCTTTAATCATGTTTGATTAAATGTGGTGATTTCACTCAAATCATCAACATACCCTGGTGGCCTAGTTGTCTTACCAGTTCATCTACAGTAATTACTAGCCTGTCAACACTGACTGAGGCTGTGAGTTTGAACCCCCATGTGGCAGGTGCATTGTACTCTGATCTTAATTGAATAAGATTGTCTCTTTTGCTTCCATTTAAAAAGTTGGTAGTTCTCTAAAAAAGTTCTCTGGTTTCTTTAACAAATAAAAGCTGACTGCCTTGAATAATTGATATAGCATAATACTGCAAATGGCATTAAGCATAAAAATTGGTTTAACTGCACTATAAAACTTAGTGCCAATTCAGGCTATCTGAACCATCTTCTTGTTTTGTTATTTTGTCTTTGCTTGCACCTTTTTAGAAGAAGACCAGTGTTGGATGGTGGTGTCTCTTATAAAGGCCAATATTTGGTGATTCCACTTATTCTGTTTATGTTCTATAAAGTAACTTTCATCCCATATAAACTATATAAGACATTTGTATTTGATTTTTTGTCTGTGAGAATTAACTGAAACTAATGAAACAAATGGCAGAAATTGTATGCAAATTTTCACTTTTAATCAAACCAGCATATCTGCTAAAAAGTCATCCTCTTGCAAACAATAGCTACTGAACCAGTTTAACCAGTTAAATCCAATACATTAAAGGTTCTATACATGGGGTGCAACCAGAGTATATGAAGGAATTATGTTTATCTTCATTTTGTTAAATAATTACATGACGTCAAAGACTCTCTAATCTCATAAATCTTTATGTCCATGGAGCTCAAGATAACCTTAATAGTCATTATCCAGATCACTACAATAGTTAAATCCTCTTCCAATCATTTGATCATACAGTTTATGTGTTAATAGCTCCTGCCTTAAATGGATTGTTATGCACATTTTATTGATGCTGTTGTTGAAAGTCTTCTAGGAAATTGTATTAAGAAATGTCACGTTACTTCAGTTGGTTCTTGTTGTGATTGATACATTGGGTCAATTTTCTATTCTAAATTAATTTCTCCTTTAGGAAAATAGTGTTTAATGTATTTTTAAGATTATAAGAATTACTACCGTTGTGAGTGCATGTCATTAATTTTTCAATAATTTGACACTCTCACATGGTTTGTTTTTATTAAGGAAATAAGAAGAAAGGCTTGTATTGTAGTATTATTGCTTTTAATAATGATTGTTACATTATACAATAAAATGCTTTGCTGAGCGCAGCCTAATACGACTGCAGAGGTTGCACCCTGAACAGTTAGGCCAAATTTGGACACAATATTCAAGCTTGATACTGTCTGAATTTGGATTGTTATCAAATTTTTGACATAATATAGGTTTCTGACACAAATATCAAGATCTTACATATTTATTGCGCAATACTGTGCAATTAAAGATTTCCTCTTGAAACTTTATAAAAATTTTGAAAAAAAAGTTGAATCCCTTAAAAAAATTGGAACTCCCCAAAATGGAGCAATTACCCAACACTCTATCCCTGCCTTTCCTTTGCAATTTTGAAGCAATTGAACTGCTTATACACAAGTTATTATCCTGAAGGTAGAAAAATGCTTCTTTTGGGCCCCTTATTCCTAAACCTTTGGGACTATCATCCTCAAAATCAATCCCAACCTTCCTTTTGTGGTATTGAACCTTCTTATTAAATTTCAAAGAGATCAATTTGCGTAAACTAAAGTTATTGTCTGGAAACCAATGTGCCTTTGGACAATGCAGACGGCTATGACATTGACCATTATACGATCCAAAATTTTTTTTTGTGGTCGTATAAAACTACCTAATTTATATTTCATTGATATGAGCATTTAGTTTTGAATTTGCATGCATGTCACTGCAGCATACAATTGTATATATGACTTTCTAGATCAATGAAATTCCAGTGATGTCCTAACCAGTTTAAACAAGTTTTTCTCTTATTTTTTTAATGGTATGAGGAAAAAACGAGTTAGAAGTATGTAAATGTAGCATTGATGATCAGTCAGTTGTCATGTACATTTCACTGTTAGCATTTTAAGTGGAACAACAGACAAATTGTAGAACTCAGCAACTCTTCCAACATTACAATAGTGAAGATGATTAAGGCATCATTCAATGTCAAACCCACTAGAGAGAAAAAACAATCCTTTAGACATTTATTTATCACAACATGTCATGGAGTGTTGAAGATTGTAAATGATTATCAGTACCACTGTTCTGCCAGGTTTTTTGTATAACTCTTAATTTCCATTGTATCTTGTCATCATCTAACACAAGTTCTCCTTTACAAAATGAACTACATGTATTGGAAAAGTATTTTTATAAGAGTTCTTGAAAAAATAGCAGTATATATCTTTATAGATATTGGCAATTTTTGAAATAATATCTTTTTTTATAGGACTATATACATGATATATACTGGCATCTTTTGAAATGATATTGTTTTTCATTGGACCATATATATTCTGGCAATTTTTAAAATAATATATCTTTTCATTGGACCATATATACAGGAATCTTTTGAAATAATATACAATTATGGCCCGTTGAAAAGGTGAATATCCAAAATTGTCAACATGATAAGATTATTTCATTGAGGGCGTAGCCCGAAGTGAAATAACTTTAAAGGGTTGACAATTTTGGATATTCATTGATTCTAAGGGGCCACAATTGTTTCATTTTACCAAACTAAAAGTGGAAAGGCCCTTCGAACACTTACTATATTCTTTGGACTTTACATAACAAACACAAGCTGAAAATACCTTTGACGGCTTTGTGTTCTAAAATTTCTCGAATGTACAACAAAGGTAGAATCTTTTTGTAAAATATTGATGGCCCTTAAAAGGACCGTTTATAAGAGACATCATCGGCTGTTGGCACTCTTTTCATGTCCAATGCCTTATTTCATCTTCTCTCGCTGGGCTTCCAGTCTAACGTAAATGCTGCCATTTTGTTTATTTACGTCTGTGATATCATTCCCATGGGAGATAACGCAAGTAAAAATCAACAAACTCAAAAGGTTATTCACCAGTAAATGATAGGATTAATCATCCGTACTTGCAATTGAATGAAAAACAACTGAATTATTCCATGTCACGTGATAACGTTTCACCCAATAAAATTGTTTAAAATACATGTAAGGTATAATAATATTGTTTTTTCATTGGACCATGTATATACTGGCAACTTTTGAATATGGTAATATTTTTTTTCATGGGACCAGTTGTACTGGAAACTTTTGATATAATATCTTTGTTCATGGGACCATATACATGTAAGCTTGCAGCTTTGAGATAATTTAAATCATACCAAAGCTGTCAATTGTATAACTGTCATTTCAATGTGATCTAAGCTGTCCATAATCGGAGCATATTTATACCTACATCATGCACAGTCAAACAGAAAGCCGACAGTAAAGAGTTTTTTGATGATTTGCAGATAGAATAATAAATATGATAATCTTTATCAAGAAGAAATAAAAATTCTTAAGCACAGGCTTATCTTATCATCTTATTCTGTCCTACACATAATAGGAGCTACTTTAATTAGAAAATACAAAATAAGACTAAAAAATTCTAAGCATTATCTAAATATTCAAGCACACCTTTAACCAGAACATTTTCTAAATCAAGATATTTTCTCAATAGATGACAGTTCTTTAATAGTAGTTTTAAGTATGCTATCATCCTTAGATCCATGATAAATATGTTGTTGTAACATCACTTGATGTCAAGTATTTACATGTGATGCTATAGTAACATATGCATGAATAAGATTAGTTGCAAGGGTAAGATGTTTTGTTGCAGTTATATTGTCCACAAAGGTGATAGAAACATATGTTGATGTTATTTTACAAGCAAGTGTTATGTTGTTTTGTTGTATCTTACCTCTAATCTGAGAATGTCTTTGTATAGATAATGTCTCTACTTGTTATTATTGAAGGCAAACAATTATCTTTCTTTTCATGTTGTTTTTGATGGTTTACTGCCACAGTGACAACTAATAATTTGCATTTTTCATATATGGAAAAACATAGACATAAAACTGGGGCATAAACTTCAAACATTAAAACTTGGGTATATAATAAGCCACTCGTACAAACATTAAAACTTGGGTATATAATAAGCCACTCGTACAAACATTAAAACTTGGGTATATAATAAGCCACTCGTACAAACATTAAAACTTGGGTATATAATAAGCCACTCGTACAAACATTAAAACTTGGGTATATAATAAGCCACTCATAGTTTTTGTGTGCATTACTTTAAATAAAGCTAATACTAACAATGACCACTGCCCTTTTCTCGATCTTGATATCTATATCACTAATGGAAAGCTGAATACTAAAATTTATGATAAAAGGGATGATTTTTCATTTCCTATCGTTAATTATCCGTTTTTAGATGGTGACGTTCCCTTGTCACCATCTTACGGTGTTTATATATCTCAACTTGTACGATTCGCTCGTGTATGTAACAATGTTTTAGATTTTAACGAGAGAAATTTATGTATTACTGAAAAATTATTACACCAGGGTTTTCGATATCACAAACTAGTCAAAACATTTACTAAATTTTATCATCGGTATAAAGACATTATTCGTAAATATAGCTCAACATGCAGACTTTTAATACGTTCAGGTATTTCACATCCAATTTTTTATGGTAATATTCTTTATAAAGCACAAAGGTGTCAGTATTCACCTCAGAAACTTACAAAACCTTTGAATAGACTTATTAAGAAGGGATATAATTACGATACTGTTGTCAAGTCATTAAAGATTGCATATTTTGGCGTTAATATTGAGTCATTGATAAGGTCTTTGCATCGGAACTAAACACATTTATTCTAAAAACAGTTGTTGGCATGACACGGGTTATGTTCTTCTCATATATGTTATGATGGTATGATACTAAACCCCTAACGGGAAGGATTGTGCCTGATGTTCATATGATGAAATCATAATCTTTCAGTCAGTTTAGTTGAAGTCTGGAGCTGGCATGTCAGTTAACTGCTAGTAGTCTGTTGTTATTTATGTATTATTGTCATTTTGTTTATTTTCTTTGGTTACATCTTCTGACATCAGACTCGGATTTCTCTTGAACTGAATTTTAATTTGCGTATTGTTATGCGTTTACTTTACTACATTGGTTAGAGGTATAGGGGGAGGGTTGAGATCTCACAAACATGTTTAACCCCGCCGCATTTTTGCGCCTGTCCCAAGTCAGGAGCCTCTGGCCTTTGTTAGTCTTGTGTTATTTTAATTTTAGTTTCTTGTGTACAATTTGGAAATTAGTATGGCGTTCATTATCACTGGACTAGTATATATTTGTTTAGGGGCCAGCTGAAGGACGCCTCCGGGTGCGGGAATTTCTCGCTACATTGAAGACCTGTTGGTGACCCTCTGCTGTTGTTTTTTATTTGGGCGGGTTGTTGTCTCTTTGACACATTCCCCATTTCCATTCTCAATTTTATTTGTATTAATTGAAGTTTCTTATCTTTGATGAAAATTTGTTAATTGAATCCTCTAAAATATTATAACTGGAGTCTGGTTGAAATTGTTGTGCTGTTTTGTACTGTGTCTTATGTTTCATTTACAAAACAGCACAGTACTGTAAATCAGGGTGTGAATTAAGATCGTTTAAAAATAAATTTGAAACCTATTTTCACTCGTAAGTAGAACAAATAATGTGAATATGAATTCTCAGAAATATGTAAAACTTGTATCATTGATACATCAAGTAAATTTGAAAATCACTAAATAACATTTTCCACAAAGTTGGTTAGAAAGAGCCGAATGCAAAATAAAGATTCAACTAAAACAGTACTTTGAAGAAAGTAGTACAGAATTGTTACAAAAAAGGTTTATAGTAAGCATTGCTATAACAAAACAAAGGTCTAGGGAAAATTATTGGTGCTCTGATAGAGATAAAAATCAATAATAAAGTTTGTTTATATGTTAATGAAATATACTTATATATACTTTCAGGTGCTTTGCTAAGTCACTTCACTGAGCCAGTATATTATGACAGCATCATATTAGGCCACTTATATCATGCAGAACATTTGTCACGTGCTGTATTTGGTCGACTCAGTGGTATCAAAGATATACCAACACCATACAAACTCAACCAACCGTTTCTAAGTGGAATCCGAAATCCTGAAAGTAGAATGCCAGGTAAAGCACCAAGTTTTGCAGTCAATTGGTGTTTATCGAATCCTACCTTAGAGGTCATTAATACTACAACTGGGAAAACAGAGCAAGGTGGAATCTCAAGACTATGTAAACAAAGTTTGTTTAATCAGTTCTCAAAACTGTGTGGTAATATTCCCTCCATTGTCAGTAAATCCGAGTCTAGTGAACCACAATTGTACTCAGAGGCTAAAGGAAGAGTTATGGACTACCAGCTTGCAAAGGAGGAACTTTATAATACATTCCAAAGAGCTGGGTTTGGTGTATGGGTGAAAAAGCCGCTGGAACAGGACATGTTTCCATTAGTACAACTATAATCATACATTTTTATAGTCATTTTATCACTTCATTACATTATCTTTTGTTGTTATTGTTTTTAATCATTTTTTTTTATACAAGCTAAGACTAAAATTATTAAGTAATAGATTGTAAAAAACAAAAAGGGCTTGCCTTGCTGAAATGGCCAGTGTGAGAGTTTTTTATTATTTTTATATGTACTTTTTATGATATACCATTATCTCTTCATCAGTCCATGCATGTCCATGATATGTGTCAAGTCTCTATTTGACTTGTGAGTTTTGATTCTGCCTTTGGTATTAAAATCAGCTACTTTTTAAACAATTATTCTAGAATGCTTTCTTGAACATGTTCCAAATTTTAACAAAGTGTTAGCTTTTAATGAAAACTAGATAACTATCTGTTTTTATTTTTTTTTAGATAAGTTATTTCAGAGTTATGGGTTAAAATCTTCAAAAATTAGGGATGCACACATATGATTCATGATAAAAAGTATGGTTTTAGAAATATGAAGGTACAAACAAATTATTTTGATGGTTTTTGTCGAGCCTGCAACTTTTGTTGCAGAAAGCTCGACATAGGGATAGCGATCCGACGGTGGCGGCGGCGTTAGCTCACTTCTTAAAAACTTTATATTTCAGAAGGTGGAAGACCTGGATGCTTCATACTTTGTATATAGATGCTTCATGTTACGAAGTTTCCGTCAGTCACATGTCCAATGTCCTTGACCTCATTTTCATGGTTCAGTGTCCACTTGAAAAAAAAGTTCAAATTTTTTGTAATGTTGAATTCTCTCTTATCATAAGTAATAGGATAACTATATTTGATATGTGCGTACCTTGCAAGGTCCCCATGTCTGTCAGATAGTTTTCACTTGACCTCAACCTCATTTCATGGATCAGTGAACAAGGTTAAGTTTTGGTGGTCAAGTCCATATCTCAGATACTATAAGCAATAGGGCTAGTATATTTGGTGTATGGAAGGATTGTAAGGTGTACATTTCCAACTGGCAGGTGTCATCTGACCTTGACCTCATTTTCATGGTTCAGTGGTTATAGTTAAATTTTTGTGTTTTGGTCTGTTTTTCTCATACTATATGCAATAGGTCTACTATATTTGTTGTATGGAATGATTGTAAGGTGTACATGTCTAGCGGGCAGATGTCATGTGACCTTGACCTCATTTTTAGGTTCAGTGGTCAAAGTTAAGTTTTTGAGTTTTGGTCTTTTTATCTAATACTATATGCCTTGAGTCAACTATATTTGGTGTATGGAAATATTTTATGATCTTTATGTCAGTCGCGCAGGTTTTATTTGACCGTGAAGGTCATTTTCATGGTTCATTGCACAGTGTTAAGTTTTTGTGTTTGGTCTATTTTTCTTAAACTATAAGTAATGGGTCAACTATATATGTTGTATAGAAGCATTGTTAGCTGTACATGTCTGCCTGGCATGGTTCATCTGACCTTGACCTCATTTTCAAGGTTCATTGGTCTTTGTTTAGTTATCTTGGTTTATGTTAAGTTTATGTGACAGTTGTAATAAAGCTTAGCTTTATACTTAGGACTATCAACATAATATCAATGATTAGTATAGAAGGCGAGACATTTCAGCGTGTGCACTCTGGTTAGATTAATTGTGAATATTTTATTTATGAAAAATAAGGCAATTATTCATGTTAGAGGATATTTTGAGTTGACTTTCAACAAATGAAATCACATATGATTATTTGAGAATGATGCAACATTTAAAAGTAAGCTTGCTTTTGAAATAAAAGATTTTAAGATTAATCATTCCAGAGTTATGAGACTTACACCATAAAACATAAAGACATATTTTCAAATGCAAGGATGCTTTCTTAATTAGCTTTTTCACACTGTTTTATTCATTCAAAAACATGCAATAAATCTGCAAAAAATAACGTCTGGCATAGACTGATATTTTACTAAAAAAATGACCATTATTTTGGCTCTGATTTAGGCCTTCTAGTAGATATATTTATCTGATATTTTGTTTGCGATAGGAAATGTTCTCTACCTTTGAATAAATACTTGAAATCCTTGTACTCAACATGTTTATTTGAACTCCTAGAAGTATACAATACTTGAAATTCTTGTACTCAACATGTTTATTTGAACTCCTAGAAGTATACAATACTTGAAATCCTTGTACTCAACATGTTTATTTGAACTCCTAAAAGTATACAATACTTGAAATCCTTGTACTCAACATGTTTATTTGAACTCATAGAAGTATACAATACTTGAAATCCTTGTACTCAACATGTTTATTTGAACTCATAGAAGTATACAATACTTGAAATCCTTGTACTCAACATGTTTATTTGAACTCCTAGAAGTATACATTTGACATTCAGGCTGATTGGGGCATATGTGTTGTACCAACAAATGTAATTAATATAAAAATCAGAAGATGGGGTAAGATTGTCAATGAGACATCTCCACAAGAGACCAAATGACACAGAATAAACAGCTGCAGGTCTCTGTAGGCTTTCAACAATGAGCCAAGCCCATACCATATACTCAGCTATAATTAAGCATGTTGTAGTAAATTTAGGAATTTAATTAAAAGAAACATATTAGATTAGTATTAATAGTTATCAAAGGTACCAGGCTTATAATTTGATATGCCAAATGCACATTTCGTCTGCACAAGACTCATCAGTGACGCTCAGATCATTAATAAGCCAGACAAGTATAAAATTGAAGAGCATTGAAAACCAAAAATTCAAAGTTGTGCTTAATAGGGCTTGAATAGTTAATGATTCGGTTTCCTATATGAATCCCTTGTATAGTTGGTATGCTGTACTTCCCAAATCCAACATTTATATCTGTTACAATGTTCCCATTGAGCTGATTTTTTATCAAGGGTATTTAATGAGTTATGGATTCAGTTTGTTTTTGGATCAGTTCCCTTCTTTTCAGACAATTCAGGACCTTGGAATTGTTTTCGAAATGGAAATTGTATAGTTATTTTCTTCATTATTCCTGTAAATGTTGAGCATATAAGTTACAAATGTCAAAGTGAATAATAGAAATTAGCCAATCAAGCTTGTGTTTGTTTTTTATTGACTTAATTTTTGCACAATTATCAAGTCTTGCCATCTTTCACTGGAATTTATACTACGATTGATTGATTTTCGGTTGCTTAATGACCAGTGGCTAATATTTCATGTATGTTTAAGACCGTTTATACCATGAAGATTTCAAATTTATGTTTGGGATAACCTTTTGTTTACACAGAACTTAACAAAGGTACATGTAGATAAGAAACTGGTATCACCACAATAAATATAAGCATTTAACTTACCAAAAAGCCCCTCTTATGCATTTATTGTGTTGTACCAAAATAATTAAGGATTATGTTTCCTAGATGAATCTCTAGTCTTATTGGTATGCCATACTACCAGAATCTAACAGTTTTTCCATCAGGCTGTTCATCTCTACTATTTAATCATACCTGAAAATAATTTGAAATAGATTCTTTATATGTTTTAGAGTTTTGATTTTATACAGTTTTGTGCTTCCTGCTAATCTGATGAGTCAAGCCATATAAATGAAATGTCCAGTGTGTACTGTTACACCACTGTCCCATGTTAGAGGAGGTTCAGTGCTCACAGATAAGTTAAACCCTGTCACTCTTTTTAGCTTACCTGGCCCGAAGGGCCAAGTGAGCTTTTCCCATCACTTTGGGACCGTCGTCTGTTGTCTCCGTCGTCGTCCGTCGTCCTTAACTTTTACAAAAATCATCTCCTCTGAAACTACTGGGCCAAATTAAACCAAACTTGGCCACAATCATCATTGGGGTATCTAGTTTAAAAAATATGTCCGGTGATCCGGCCAACCAACCAAGATGGCTGCCATGGCTAAAAATAGAACATAGGGGTAAAATGCAGTTTTTGGCTTATAACTCAAAAACCAAAGCATTTAGAGCAAATCTGACGGGGTCACATTGTTTATCAAGTCAAGATCTATCTGCCCTGCAATTTTCAGATGAATCGGACAACCCCTTGTTGGGTTGCTGCCCCTGAATTGGTAATTTTAAGGAAATTTTGCTGTTTTTGGTTATTATCTTGAATATTATTATAAATAGAGGTAAACTGTAAACAGCAATAATGTTCAGCAAAGTAAGATTTACAAATAAGTCAACATGACCGAAATGGTCAATTGACCCCCTAAGGAGTTATTGTCCTGTATAGTCAATTTTTAACAATTTTCATAAAAGTTGTAAATTTTTATTAACATTTTCCACTGAAACTACTGGACCAAGTTCATTATAGATGGAGATAATTGTAAGCAGCAAGACTGTTTAGTAAAGTAAGATGTACAAACACATCACCATCACCAAAACACAATTTTGTCATGAATCCATCTGCTTCCTTGGTTTAATATTCACACAGACCAAGGTGAGCGACACAGGCTCTTTAGAGCCTCTAGTTTAATGTACCAGTCCCAAGTCTGGAGCCTCTAACCCAATGATTGTCATTTGTTGCTGACTGTCAATTGTTTTTTTTATTGAAGGGAAAAAATACTGAACTCCGAGGAAAATTCAAAACGGAAGGTCTATCATCAAATGGCAAAACCAAAAGATCAAACAAATCAAATGAATGTTTAACATCTGTCATATTCCTGACTTGGTACAGGTATTTTCTAATGTAGAAAATGGTGTATCAAGCCTGGTTTTATAACTAGCTAAACCTCTCACTTTTATGACAGTCGTATACAAGAGTGGTTAAAGATATAAGAGGGACAGCCAACATAGAAAACTAAAGACTTAGCAACACGAACCCCACCAAAAACTGGGGGTGATCTCAGGTCATCCAGAAGGGTAAGCAGATCCGGCTCTCATTGACATGTGGCACCGGTCGCGTTGCTCATGTTATTACAAACCCTATAAATAGTATAATTCGGTAGGTAACATTCGTGGTGAAAAGGGAATGATTGTAGTTATGACATAAGGAACATATCCTATATCATCTGTGAAACGGGTATTCTATAACGGTCAACCAACAAGTGGTGGCGTCCGTAAAATTTACTGAGAGATGATTTCAACTACACCGTTTATTTAAGCTTTATACAAGCTTCCTTGTGTAAAATTGCATTATTTTGACAACGATGTGTGAACAAAACAAACTCAAACAGACATAATAGGTATAAATGTCAAAATCATGGGTACAGCAGTCAACGGTATGTTATCTTAATCACTTTTTGACCAAACAGATTTATAATCAAACATTTACCATGAATTTAAATAACACATTGGCGGATTGTACGACACAGACACTTCTCTCAGAAAAGAATTTCGCACATACCTTAAGATAACATATTATATTAAGGCGAGACAAGTGCATGTGTTGTAGAAGTACAGAGCCACGTCCTATATATGTAACCAAGAAACACCAAAAAGGCATACAGAAAAAGCATATTAACAAAAATGAAAGACAACAATACAAAAATTATAGAACAATAACACAATGAAGGGACAAATAAGTACAGAGCCACATCAAATTAATACTACCAAAAGAACAGACTGAACAGTACAAGTAATATAAATAAAGACAAATAAAAGAATAATAACGTTATTAAGATGATAAACAACGTCAAACACAGAATCTATACTCAAGACCATCGTGTATTTGTGAAGTTGATTCGGAATATTTACCTTCCGATGAACTTTTTTTTTGAAAAAAGACGAGACGTTCTTTGACATACCCCTGGTTCATCAACTTTCTGCTCAGACACTGGTGACGTTTTACAAAGTCTGAGTAGTTGCTGCATGCACTTGAAGTATAATATGTATTATAAGTCTACCGGAGTATGAGGCGGAGGAAGCCGCGTTTGTTATTTCTTTAATTTCTAGTTTTGGGGGATATATTAATGGAACCCAATCAGAAAGTTTGGATTGTTAATGGAAGGACATCATCAATATATTTGAATGTTAAATTAAACGATCTGTCTTCTTAGATCTTCTTGTTTTTGACAGGTGTCTGAAGGAACTCCGATTCATATGAAATTAAGGAGAGGCGCACAGTTCGTTCCCCTAGGTAAACGCATTAGTTTTCTTATTTGAATTGATTTAGATTTTGCAATCTATAGACTTATTTAAGATATAGGTTTTTGGGTAAAGATTGCATAAAATACAATCAAAACCCTATAGTACTGACTGGATATCAAAATCTTTCAAAGTTTATCACTACCTCTGAGATACAAAAAATATAGTGCATTGCTTATAACATTTTGTTCATCCAATCCATGAATATTTCCAGAAACAATTTATATGCTCTGATAATCAAGTCACAAAATGACGTTAAACTTGACAAGAAATTGCATAATTTTTGCAATGTGCAGAAATCAAATATCTTTTCTAAAAATATCGATGATGCCATTGCTAAAGTCATCTTTAAAAATGAAGTTATCTTCCATTGTCCAGAATATTAGTTGAATCAACTTTAATCCGTGCACTATTTAATTCTACTTCCCACTGATAAATTAAAGCATACTTTACCCTTTTACACTTTCCCATTTGCTTTCAAGTTAACTGGCAAAAGGCATGTTGTCATACAATAAAAGGAAAAGATACTTAAGTTTCAGTTCAGAAAGATTACAATATAATTCATCTTAAGTTACCTATTAATCAAAGTTGTGTAATGTAATTGAAAAGCCATATGCAAAACAACATTACCATCTTTGTATAAGAATTCATGAAGCAAAATACCTATGGGTAATATATTAGGCGACATATATAATATTATGTGTTTTAATGTTTTGGTTTGTGGAGGATAATGGTGGTTCGATACTCTTTTCCAGGTGTTTATAGATATAACTTTTGAGAATTTGAAATTAAGGTATTTTTGCAGTCACAGGATGCCAGACAAAGGGATTACACACTAACTATTAGGAATGGGATAGCAATATATGGCGTATTGATTTTTTTGCAAGGTCTACATGTCTGTCTTATAATTATTTCATAAACCAAATAAAGTATTGGTTATGGCATTGGAGAAATAGATCAATCCACAAAAACTAAACATAGTTCCAATGAACAATGCAATTGAGTTCAAGTTCAAGTTCAGAGGAAACCTGCAAGTTAGTCATATACTCCTTTCAATGATTCCATACAATAGATTTAGTTGACCTATTGCTTATAGTGTCTGAGATACATGTCCGTCTTGCAGGTTTTATATGAACTGGAACTCATTTTCATGAATCAATCGTCAGTAGTAGGTTTTTGTGATTATGTCAGTTTTATCAGCAAATATAAACAAAAGATCAACTATACTTGGTATATGAAATGATTTTAAGATGTACATGTCTGTCTGGCAGGGTTAATCTGACCTTAACCCCACTTTCGTAGTTCATTGGTAAATGGTGAGATCTTGTGGCTTGATCGGTTTCTGAGGGTACATTAAAGCGATAGAACAAATACATTTGGTGTATGGAAGGATAGTTTCGTGTATATGTCTGTCTAGCATGATTCCTCTTAGGGTCTACCAATTAAGCAAGTGACTTACAGATAATTAAAAGTTAAATCTAAAGAGTTATTATTTCAAATTGGAATATTATCTACTAGTATTTGTTATAGCAGAACTTTTTTGTCAATATAGGAGAGATAACTCTGCAATAACATAACATTGACATAGCTTGTAAAAAAGCTCAAGTAAAAACTAATGTCATAGTATGTCGTGATTAAAGTGGTATTACGTATTTAATAATAATTATATCATCAACTCTTTAAAATGTGAGCGCTTTGTTGCTATTACATTGTCCGTCGTGCTGTTTCTCCATACGACCATAACTTTTCATATTATGTTTGAAATGGCTTTCAGGGACTTTTAGCAAGACTTCATTGTAACTTGACGATTTGTATGATAACAGAATCCGTTGACTAACTGTTTTTCAAAATCTTTTTATATATATATATATATTTGCTAAGCTCTATTTTGAAGTTATTGCTATATATTGTTGGTGGTTAATAAAAACAGAAACATATAAAACGTCTCTGATGAAAATAACACTGAATGAATTTCGTGGTCTGAAGTGCTTTTGTTCATAAACATTCACAAAAGCGCATACCTTTACATTTCAAAGATAGGAATGTTTAAATATGTAGAATCTAAAAGAGATATATGCCCAAAAGTGACCAAGAAAGTGGGAATTACGTCAATGGGATAGCAAACGACAAAGAAGACTAGTCAACAACAATGCTAATGTCTTCAATAACGCCAAACGATGCAACGATAAAACAGCCAGAAACATAAAAAAAAAATCAATCTTAAAAACATACTGTCTTGAGTTAGAATAGAAATAATGAAAACGATGATTAAAATCAGGGACTTATATTGCATTATATGTCTCTGTTAAATTCATCAAAATTCTTTGTTTGACTTTGTCTTTGCTAGTGGTATGCATTTTTGCAAAGATGAGACCGAAACAAATTACAAAAGATCTGATGTAAAAGTATTGAGTGATATTGACACACGCAAATAATGATAAACTACGTGATCAGAATGAACTAGAAAGATTTTTTAATGCATAGGTCAGTACCGAAGAAGTAAAAAGGAAGTGTGTCACGGGCACAACAAGGAAAAGTTTTCACAGAAAAACAGCAAATATATCTCCTGCAGAAAATGTATGACCTAGATTTCGGGTCTAGAACAAGAAAACAATGGAACAGTCAGAAAGCCAGCCAGTGGACACACATTAATGTTCAAACTTCAGTAATACAACTGGAAAGTTAGATACAACATAACATTGTCTGATAATGATGATGCTCCACATTTTATCTTTCAACATTTGAAGATTTTACATCTAACGAAATTTACCTATCTATACTCAAGAGCAGATATTTGTGTATGCTATAAGAACATTAATAACATGCATGCATAATAGGGAAAATTGAAAATTTCAATCCTGGTATCTATGATGAGTTTATTTCTAACTGGCTTTCATGTTTATTTTTACAGACTGCTTTGGTGATGATAAGTTGAAATAAAATGCAATATTTCCTGCAACACTATATTTGCAGATTTTAGATTTAGAAAGGTTGTTTAGTCCACCAGAGTTATAATAATGAAGATGTATTCCAAATCTACTATGTTGTGAAAGGTGTATTGCTAATCAAAAAGTATCTTGTTTTATCGCGACTTTCAGAATTTAACGACTGACGACCCATTGATGATTTCATTTGTGACGACTGCCAGATACTATCGTGAAATGAGATAGGGAAAGAAAAAATTCCATTGAAAAAAAAGAGGAATTAGACACTTGAAATGACCAAAATTGTGCAGTAAAATTATGATTATTGGAAATCAAACAAAACGGAATCAAAGAACAGCAAAAGTAGTTAAAACGACTGTCACAAGAGTCTGAAATAGCAAATTAAAGAACTAAACTCAGATCTACACAAGTAGGCATGCAGTTGTTGAAAGAGACACACACATATATTACAATTTGTATACCATAAATAAAGGCAACAGTAGTATACCGCTGTTCAAAACTCGTAAATCTATTGACAAAAAACAAAATCGAGGTAACAAACCAAAACTGAGGGAAACGCATTAAATATAAGAGGAGACCAACGACACAACATTAAAATGTAACACACACAGAAACAGACTAAGCGAATTTCAACCAAACATGAAAAAGTATCATAATAAGGATAGGGTAGATACACTTTTCATCTATTTATTGTCAATCTGTGGATTTGTTGATGGACAGGAGAATGTAACCCCTTAGATAACTCAATGAGAGCTTGGCTCGTTAAAAAGAATACTTGAACCAATGACCGAAACTGTAAACATGGTAAACGGTGGTTGACAATACAGGTGTGTACACGTTTAACTGATACTAAACACATTTTTGATAAAGTTTGGCATGGAGGACTTTTTAGAGAAATTTATAAGACAAAAATTACAGGGAACAAATCGGTTTTTATTTAAGTTGTGGTATGTAGACTTGATAACTCACGTCCATTTATCTCCGATTTCATCACGTGGATTTAATAGAAGAAAATGTGTCGGCCTAGGAACATTTTGTGCTCTGAGACTCTAATATTATAAACAGTATTTATACATTCCCCACTTATAATATTTAGGGGGGAAATAGGATATTGTATTTGATCCATTTACTGTACATGTGGTGTACCCACTGTTACTGGTGATATACTAGTAACTTTAACAGCTATTCAACATATGATAGATATTCAAAATGCTTCAGTAAATAATAAGTGTAGATATAGGGGACACGGTTTTATATGTGGCCATCTTTGAATATGCCGTTGTGTGCTACCCACTAGGAAATAACGAGACACTATTCGTAAAAACAAAAGTGTCTTTCAAAAGAAAACCAACAGCAAGGAAAATAGACGATGTACTGATGGATTCAGGAATACTGGTTTGAATGGGATTTCCTGCTGGTTTGAAAACACGTGACCAAGTGTTTTTTTCTTCTTCTGCCATGATTGATTATTTTTGGGTTGGGAGCAATTTGCTTAACAAAAACTGAAATTACAAAACCGTCTATTTTATTATTCTCAAATTTTGAAAATGTTAAGCATTAACTTAATCTTACTGCAAATTCTGATAATTGAATTTTAGCTGGTCAACTACCTATATCTGTATTGATTATCATTGCTGACACTAGGGGCTATGTTATTAGAAGATGTGGTATGATTGCCAAAGAGACAACTCTCAACAAAAGACTAATTGACCCAAACATTAAGAAATATAGGTCACCGTACGGCCTTCAGCAATGAGAAAACCCATACCGCATAGTCAGCTTTAAAGGCCACGAAATGGCAAATGTAAAACAAATCAAACGAGAAAAATAAGGCCTGGTTTATGTTTATGAAAATATGATTAAGATAAAATATGATATACAGCAACAAACGAAAAACATCGAATAACAGACGCCTGACTTGGGACAGGTGCATACAGTTTATGACGGGTTAAACATTTTAGCGGGCTTCCTACTCTCTCCTAACCTGAGACAGTTGAGTAGTAGAACATATTAAAAAACAATTAAAAAAAATCAGTTTAGACGACCTTCCCTCATCAGATCGACACAAAGCAAATAAAAAGTAAAAAACAAAACACAGCGAAATGACACTGATCTGAGAGTCGTAGTTACAAGCAGCTAGTTCAAAGCCAATTACAACTAATAGAAAAAGCATGCATATATGACTAAAGTCTAATCAGTACATATGTACAAATGTAACATTGTAAAGTCGTTATTAACAGTCAGAGAAAACACGACCTTGTGCAATGCCGAGGTATGAATGTGCATATTAAAAAAATATATGATTTTAATTTAATAATACCAAAATCAATATTATTACCAATAAACCAATATTAAAGATATGACAATGGTGATGACTTGGTAACCTTTTAGCAATAAATTTATTTAAGGAATCGTTCAGTTTACCCTGATTGATCTAAATTTCAGGGCTCGGTAAACAAAATCTCCGTAAAAAGTAAGATTGGTCGCTGTGTTGATGAGTAATTGGTGGTCTTGGGCTGTCTGGTCTATGGTCGGTCTGTTGTCTCTATGACACATTCCCCATTTTCAATCAAATTTCCGAAACCTAATCATTATATCTATGATATAATTTAGGTAAAGGTTTTAAGTTAATTATGGTACCGAAATCCATGATTTATTAATTTATTATTAATACATTGATTACGTTCATCGAAATTCAAATAGTCACAACAGACATGACAGAACGAGCTGTTATATATTATCATCGTAAGATGATGCCAAAAGAACATCAGCATCAAAAAAAAAAAATTAACAAAAAAAAGGACTAACAATTGTCCCTACTGTTTAAAATCTTAGTGTAGAGTTTCCCTTGTAAAACTGATATATCTAAATCTAGGAAAGTACAGCTATAACCGTTTATATTTGATTTATTTGAAGTATTAAAGTTCCTTTGGGTTAATCTCGACAGTATATTTAGAAAATTCTTAAGTATTTAACGAAAACATATCAATATCAACAAGATAACGGTAAATGTTTTGATTTGATCAATTAAATGCAATTCAGACGAGTCTCTCCTGAGTTTGGTCATAAACTGTGATCTATGACAGTACAAGAACACATCTGCTTTATAAGGGACGCAATTGGTGCCTATAGGAACATCAACAACCTGTCGATAATCTTTATTGCCGAAGCGTACATTAATATTATCAAAGAAAAAAATAACAGCTTTAATCATCTCATCCCATCTCCAGTAAGTATATCTAGCATATTTACCGTTCTCATTAAAGAAGGAGGCTCACAGGGAGTTGCACTCTACGTTTAAGTCTAGAGACTTATATAGCTATTCATTCAAACTGTAAAATTTATGGGAAAATATGAATTTACATCGCATATAGATTATTTACATTATCGCCCGGAAAACAAACTTGGAGAATAAAAACTATGAATGAATATTTGACGAAGAGTTTAATTCTTGAAGCTACATGTATAAAGGTCAAGAATAACGTTAAAATTGCTAAATATTTAGGACCTTTAATTGTTGGATTTGTTTACAATATTTGTGTCTGTAATTTATAAGTAGCAGCACAGAATAATTACTGTTAAAAGAGTCAAGTCTGAAGTAGTGAGTGGAACCATCACACTTCATGATGATCGAGTAAAATTCAATAGGCATTACAACTTCCTACGGAACCATCATACTTCATGATGATCGAGTAAAATTCAATAGGCATTACCACTTCCTACGGAAGTATATGAGGATAATCTTTTACAATTAACGATTTGACAATTGGACAGCACAAATATTTAAAATGGTTTATAGTTCGGTGATATTGAACGTTTTTTACAAGCCTTTGAATAACACTTCAATAGAGTCTAAGAGGGTCACATTTAGTTGATTAAGGAAATGGTTGTATACAGACATGGCCGTTCAGGAACAATTATAGAATAACACCTTTTTAGAACTATTTACTTTATAAGTATGAGACACAAAATCTGTTCGTGTGATGAAAGCCTTAATCCAATTAGTTGTATGTAGCAGTTAAGCTTTTAGATTTGTATTGATATTATCTGGTGTTAATTAAAACTGTGCTACGTTTATTAATTAGTATATGGATTTCATGTGAAAGGAAAGTTTGATTTCGAATAAACAACTTTTGTACTGGACAGGTGTTCATTAGTGTGTTGGTTATTGAGGTTAATGATCTGATATATATGTACGTGTTCACATAGGCTTTATATTTTATTTAATCCCATGTGTTATACCGCTAATGTAAAGTTCAGAATTCTACATTCAAAGAGGAAGCTCTGTCAATATTAAATCATCATAGATACCAGGATTTAAAGGAGTTCATCTTGAAAAAAGTAAAATTTACAGACTAAGTAACGGCGACATCGTCGTACAGCGTTGCCATTGTTTAAATATTAAAACCACAAGAGCAACGAAACAAAATGTTTTACTTTCGGATGCATCGGACATTTAATAAAATACTAATAACATTTAACGAATTGTGAAAAAAAACCAAATAATATGAATTCAATATTTTTCGAATAAATAATCTTATTTTTAAGTTTAATTCAAAAACACAATGATCAATAAATCAGAATGAGTTATCGCCCTTCTCATGAAATTAACGCATATTAATGTAATGCAACGAACCACGGATTATGGAAACTTCTGTAAACATCCATCTCTATTCATAAGCGATAACTTCATCAACTCAACTTTTACCTATACAAAATTTTTGCGTTAAGAATTAAGAATACTCTAAATATATTGCCGAAATTTACACAAGGAAACAATGATAAAAATTTACAACAAAAGTGACGATTTTTTGTTTCCTATCAATTAATGTTCCTTTGACCTCATATAACCCAATCGTTTATTATATGGAAAAGGCAGTTGTTATCATATAATTCGTTTCTGTGTATTGCATTGTCGTTTTTTGTTGTTGCACTTCAGTATTATAGTGTTTCGTTGTTTTCCTCTTATAATAGTTGATGTGTTTCCCTAGTTTTTAGTTTGTCACCCGGATTTGATTTCTGACCATCGATTTATGACTTTCGAACAGTGGTATTCTACTGGAAGATGGCCATTGTTATATTATTGTTCGTTTCTGTGTGTGTTGCATTTTAACGTTGAGTCGTTTGTGTTTTCTCTTATTTTTGAGAAATTGAGATAACACGTGGCACGGTACTTGTCTATCCCAAATTCATGTATTTGGTTTTCATGTTATATTTGTTATTCTCGTGGTGTTTTGTCTGATGCTTGGTCCGTTTCTGTGTGTGTTACGTTTCGGTGTTATGTCGTTGTTCTCCTCTTATATTTAATGCGTTTCCCTCGGTTTTAGTTTGTTACCCCGATTTTGTTTTTTGTCCATGGATTTATGAGTTTTGAACAGCGGTATACTACTGTTGCCTTTATTTTTTGCCTTTAATTATAATCGTGTCTGTAGTGACGTTATAGATTTCAGTGGACGAACTCTTTGCATCACTGATAATTTATATTAAGTCGAGCATTGTGTTACTAAAAATTACTTAAAACTTCTGATTTCTTTTCATAGATACATTAACTTGAGTTGGAAGTTTTGCTGTACCCTGTACTTATTTGACAACAAACGGGATATAACATCATAATTTTCCAACGATGTTGTTTTTACTTTTTAAGTTTTCATAGCTGTTAAGCATATACTTCCAATTATTTCGCCAGACCAGGGCCGTAACTAGCCTCTTTTAATAGTAAGGCAAAACATATTTTGGGCGTGGGGTCTGGGGCCGCTCAAGGCCCACAGAAGCTCTGAGAAAAATAACGCAAAATCCTGCATTCTGAGCGTTCCACGGACTCTTTCTTACATTGAAACGCAAATAATCGTTTATAGCTATTTTTTCGACAATATTCTGGTCTCAAAGCAAAAACATAGATTTATTGTAATTTAAGACTTTTAGGTTTTAGGGGCAACATTAAAAGACCGATATGCACAAGTGCCGATATATAGGATAAAAATCGTATTTCTCCTAATCATTAATACCGGGTCTGTCTGTCTGCTCTTGTCTTGTATTGTTCTGACTTTGGTGATTTTTTATGACTAAATTTAAATATAGTGACAGTGCAGTATTATCTTTAAGTAATAGTACTGCTTAAGTCTACACTAGGGACCATCTTGACCTTCTTTTACGGTATTGATGATTATTGAAGTCCAAAACCCTCCAGCAACTATCAAGGTGAAGAATAGGAATAAAAACTTTGACCATTGATCATTTGTATTTTTTCTATGCATTGACTTTGTGTGCGATTAGGTCCCGTGCACGTTTACTCCATATTCCTTTATTTTCTGTCTAAACACGACTTAATGCAAGTTTAACCCTTCAATGTAAAAGGTCATATGGCAATTCATTGGTTTTTTTTTTCAAATGATTTGATACCGGGAAATTGATGGTCTTTCTTTAATTTAAACCATGTCAGCTATGTAGTTTTATCCACAGGAGCTTGGGTATATGATACAGATATTTTATTTTTATTTTTTTGTTGTTGATTAAGATAGTAAATTTTCTATATCTGTAATACATATCTATAACTTCTGTGCATGTCTCATCTATATATAGCTAGTTTCGAGTGATTTAAACGACTCAGAGAAAATACCCAATTTTACAATCTATATTAAGAAAAATTGCCGGTATTTTCTCTGAGTCGTTTAAATCACTCAAAACTAGGTGAGACATGCACAAAAGTGATAGATATGCATTATTAATATAGAAAATTGAATATCTTAATCAATGGAATAAAAGACATAAAATATTCGTATTCTTTGATATCAGGTTCAATTATCTATGCAGAAACGACATTTTTTTCCGTGTCCAGTATAGCATCGTAGATAGATATAGGAAGATGTGGTGTGAGTGCCAATGAGACAACTCTCCATCCAAATAACAATTTATAAAAGTAAACCATTATAAGTCAATGTACGGTCTTCAACACGGAGCCTTGGCTCACACCGAACAAAAAGCTATAAAGGGCCCCAAAATTACTAGTGTAAAACCATTCAAACGAGAAAACCAACGGTCTAATATATATAAAAAACGAGAGCATATTATTAAATATTTTCCCGCACAATATCTGGACATCGGTTGACATGCAACATTGCACACGTTTACAAATGAAAAACAACACTCAGATTATAGTCATAAAGTAGGACAATAAAAGACAAACCCGAGACACAGAAGTACAAACAATAGACCATCAACTCCGAAAACCAAAAGTAAAATAGAAACATTGACCACGAAAAAAATGCAGGGGCGACATCAAGGAGTGAAGAGAACTTGCTTCTTGCAAGACACTCTCCGTGAAAACAATTTGATATAAAGACAATCTTTTTTTCATTTTTTTTTTTTTTTGAAATTTCCAGCATGAGGCATTTGCCTCATTTGCCTCAATGTAGTTACGGCCCTGCAGATCAGTGACCTCGAATAACAAAAAGGGTTAAAAGGCAAAATAAATTACAAAGTTTAAGAGCATTGATGACTAAAAACTCCTAAACGTTTTGGCAAATACAGCTACAGTTATCTATTTATGAGGTAGAAAAACCTAAGTATTTAAAAGAATCAAAGTTTTGTCAAATTATGACCATATTAATGATCATTCATGTCAACAAAGAATAGCTATTGTACCTAGAACTTCACATGTCAATTCCATTTGTGTCCTTTCAGAGACAATCCGGATTAATTTGATCAGATAAACTTTTTAAAATTAATTGATGATATAGCATGAACTAAGTCATCAATACCCTATTTATATATATTATTTCATAGGTACATGACGACATGACGCAGGTTCAATTATATATATATATATATATATATATAACAAGTCAAAAAGGGTACCCTTTTTGACTTGTTATATATTATATTTTGTAGTGTACAGAATCATATTACATGATCCATCGCCCTGTAAGATTGATCGTTGACTATTTATTCAGTCATTTAATATATATATATATATATATATATATATATATATATATATATATATATATATATATACATATTTGTACTTCAATCGTTCTGAACACATCATTATGATTTCACGAAATGGTAGAGGCATGCTTCCTTTATACCTGTTTATTGTGTTATCCTGTATAAAAGCAGTAAATGGAATGATATCAGCACCACTAGAAATAAGAGGTATGCAAGTTATTGATAATCTGATGATTTTAGTTTGTGTTCACAACAGGCAACAGTAGTTTATTTATGTTCAGATCTCATGAATACCTAACGAAATAACAAATCATTGTAAGAACACAATTAGAGGGAGTTGCATCACTTAAAAATGAGCGAGACAATATGCTTCGACAGTGCAAGCGAACCATGCTTTACATGCATCACTCACCATGTAAATGTACACTCATTTTAAGGATGTACTTATGTGATCTAAGATAAAATTAAATAAATCAAGAATTTAAATTTGATACTTTAAGCTTGAAGATTATTAGTTAAGGATCAAAATAAGCTAAAAATATTGATAGGTGATGGAGCTACTTTTCGAGATATCTGTTTTATAAAATATGGCGTGAAAACTCGGAATTTTTACCTTATATTTGCATTGGTACTATTTGGGTCTCAAACCAAAAGATAGAAAATCAAGAATCTGCTTAAATTTTATCAAATGACCTTTTATGAGCTATTAAGCTAATAGGTGTTATGGGGCAAAATATTTTATCATGTACCGTATGGAAAAACACAAGGAGTCAAAACATCTGACACTTATTCCAAAACCGCACTTAAGTTCATCCTTAAAGCCTCGGTCACACCTCACTGGATAGATCTAACGAACGCCTAACGGATAACGTTTTTTCAATCCGTTCATTTCCGTTAGACGTCCGTTCTTATCCGTTAGATGTCCGTTCTTATCCGTTAGAAGTCCGTCCATATCCGTTTCATGTCCGTTTAGCGTACGTTTTATCCGTCGACGTTCGTTCTGTCCGGTGGAAAATTTTGAGCACGTTCAAATAAACGTCCGTTGAACGTCCGTTAAGCATCCGTTTTGTACGGTACTTGTCCGTTTCGTTTCCGTTTCGTATCCGTTACTTGTCCGTTATATATCCGTTGAAGGTCAGGTAGATAAATTCACCAACGGACGTCTACCGGACGTTTAACGGATAAAACGGATATCACTTTTACCGGACGTATAACGGATAAAACGGATGATGATCGGATATAAAACGGATAAATGCCAATTAAAAATTCGCGTCAGAAATAGCAATTTTTGGTATGTCAGATTTCTTAAGTGTCATGAATTCTTATTTTTCATAATCGATCTTAAAGTAAGGGCAAGTCTTCACTATCAAGCAGTTCTTATTCAGGTCAGACACTACCTTTTGGTGGCTTTTTGACGAACAAACCAAAACGAGTTAAACAGAAACTTTTTTTTTCGTGCTATCCGGTAAGGTGTGACCGAAGCTTTAATGTCACAATCGCGAATAGTACACAATCAGTAAATATGTCAACAGATCAGACGAGTATTCAAGAGTCTATTATAGATCTTCTACTGCGATAACACTCGGAGTGACTTTAGACGCAGACCATTCGTGATAGTGACCGTAAAACTTATATGTTGATTTTAGGGGTTCTCGATCCTCATAATCCCGTTGTGTCAGGAGCACTACGCTAATAACTAAGTCCACATAACGGGAACATGTGGAAGCGGCAAGTGTCAACTTAAGATGTAGACGACATTCGACTAGGCTGAGAGTAATCACATACTGAGAAATTCCCTGTCTCGAACAATAACAACTGCTACATGTTCTAGGAAAATTATTATTTGGAGCGGAGTCACAGATCAGAAAATATCGCTTATCGTTGACAATATAATTGAATTTGATGCAACTGCCATACATGTAAGAGGTTTAGCTAGCTATAAAACCAGGTTTTATCCACCATTTTCTACATGAAGAAAATGCCTGTACCAAGTCAGGAATATGACAGCCGTTATCGATTCGTTTGATTTGTTTGAGCTTTCGATATTGCCATTTGATAAGGGACTTTCCTTTTTAAGTTTCCTCGGAATTCAATATGTTTTGCTAATTTAGGTTTTAAAGAGTTTAATGGGTCGTATTTAAGCTGAACATTTTCATTAGTTAACATAGTTATCATAACTAAAGTTGTGTACGTCAGACGCGCATTTCGCATTCTCTATTTAAGCACTTTCGTACAGTTTTCTCATGGTGCCGATGTTTGGTAAAAACGTGATAGAGTGAAACTTTTTGATATTTTTTACTTCATTATCTAAATCTAATACGAGAAATTATTATCTTTCTATAAAATGAAACCATTATTACAGCGGATAACTATGAGGGCATTCCGGTGTTATGTTGCAACATACATTTTTACCCACGTGATTTGCGTTTTTGACTTATAACCGAACGTATTTCGTATAATTACACGGATATTATCGAGTGCAAAATAACATTCCTTATCGCGTGTTATATATTAATTTCATTAATAAATATTGATGAAATAATTTTTCAAACTAGATAAATGATTTGTCGTGAGAAATATATATATATATATAAATATATATATTTCTCACGACAAATCATTTATCTAGTTTGAAAAATTATTTCATCAAGATCCGTTTTGTTACATCTTGTGATCAATTTTATTTGGCAATCGGCAATGGCAGTCAGCATGGTTAAAGAACATTAGTTGTTCGACCTGTTAGTCAAATGCGTTTTGTTTAAATATACTTTTTCACTCTTTTGGTCTTTTGGAAAATGTTGTTTGTGCTGTTTTTAGACCCTTCTACAACGAAATTTGTTTGACATGCACACGTATAAAAATTGCGGTTTTTATCCAACGCAGTCATAGGTTTGAACGTAGTTTTCAATTTAGACTGGTTTATATATTTTGTTTGGGCATGTATCATATTTTCCCTCCGGTTTATATGATCCGTTCATCCTATATATTGACTCTTAAAATTCAAGAGTTAATCTAAAAATGAGGGTACTTTCTCTAAAAATGAGGGTACTTTTTATATGGCCTTCCAAATACCGTTTCGATCCCTAACATCACTGAAGAGACATTTATTGTCGAAATCCGGATATGGTGTACTAAAGAAATATTGACACCGAATGTTTGTGGCACAACATCCTGTCCACAAGTTAACAATTTTTTTTTTCTGTGACGTATTAAATTTATATTAAGATCCGTTTTGTTACATCTTGTGATCAATTTTATTTGGCAATCGGCAATGGCAGTCAGCATGGTTAAAGAACATTAGTTGTTCGACCTGTTAGTCAAATGCGTTTTGTTTAAATATACTTTTTCACTCTTTTGGTCTTTTGGAAAATGTTGTTTGTGCTGTTTTTAGACCCTTCTACAACGAAATTTGTTTGACATGCACACGTATAAAAATTGCGGTTTTTATCCAACGCAGTCATAGGTTTGAACGTAGTTTTCAATTTAGACTGGTTTATATATATAAATATATATATCAAGAACAAATCAAGAATACCGATAATTTGTATTAAATTAATGCATGCGGAAGAATATCTCTAGATAGTTTTGCATCAAACGCGGGAAAATATGAATGCCTACTCAAATATAATTTATTAGAAAAACATATTATAACAGAAGAGTGTCCACCATGCACTTGCACTGCACTATCAATAGAACAGTACTAGTAGAATAGAATAATATCAAATGGATGAAAATTATATAGATATAACTGTTATACAAATAGCAATATAATATATAACAACAGAAGAGTATACTGATAACAAATGATCATATTCACTACAAAATAATAGTTTGAATTCATTCCCTGTCATTTATTCATCGTCCACACACGAACTTGTATCAAAAAAAGAGATATCTATGTACCTTAACCTAAGGTGTAGAGACGGGACTTTTTTCTGACATAAGTGCCCGCGACCATCCACTAGAATTTGAAGTCAGCCGATATTCAGAACTACAGTACTTTTGATATATAAGCTGTTACTCAGCCGTTCTAATTGAATTTAACCCTTTGACTACATTTTTTATACTTAAAACTTCCGTCTCTTTTTGCCAAACTGGATTAAATGGACGTAATAATAAACTCACATTTATCAATTATTTATTACAGTAAGTGGTATTATATCTATTTTTCATCCAGACTCTTCTTAATAAAAATATAGATCATTTAATGACTAACTGTTTGAGGATTGTACATTGAGTTCTACAAGTCTTTATATTGGTGTAATATTGTCCAAATGATCTGTATTTTAGCTTAACGTTTCCTATTGTCCTGATTTTCCTTAATGATTTGATATTGTGCTTACTTGTTATTATTTCACAAATGCAGCGGTGTCGTTTTTCCCCTTTCTGTAATGGTACCAAAATCCGTACCCCCAAATATTGTTGGGATAAGGCTAGATGCTGTTGAATAAGGTATGCCTTCCTCCTCCGCACTTTTCGTTTGATTTGAAACTTTTCAAATAATTGATAAGTTGTGTTGTATGTTAAAAATTAGATATTGAAGATAATACCTCTTTGTGTTGATTTTTCCTATAAATATAACTCTTAAATATAACTGTTTGCCGAAGTATTATTGTTCATGTCCAAATTCAACCTGGGTGCAAAAAGGTTAACACATAATCAATGTTATCATTTAAAGGCGCATCGGAGTTAAAATCGCAAATTATCATCTAAAATGTGTGTTTGTGTTGTCATAAGTTATCTCAGCATTATTTCATTGTTCTCTGTATTTTGTTATATTTGTCATACACAAGTATCTATATACCTTATAACTTTGCTAAAGCAATGTTGTTCCTAATGCAGCAATAAAGATTTCTTCATTCAATTGAGAAAATAATTTCATTGCATTTTTATAGTGCATGAGAAAGGGAGCTGAAGACTCTATTAGACCTCATGACAAATTTGAAGAATCTACTAGATTTCGTTTGTACATGTGTTCATTTAAAGAACTACTATTCATTAATAATTTAATTTTGGATGTAACGCGTCTTGTGATTGGATGACGTTGTTATGTTTATCAGTCCATAGACATAATTTTGTCATGTGACCGTGACGTCATCAACGTTTTTTCATGGTTTTCTCCAGTTTAAAATGGTTTTTAGAATTAAAAGTATAAGACATGACTGTAATATTTTTTCTGTCTATTCGAAATAACATAAAAGATGTGGTACACACTTTAAAATAACCCGCTACGCGAATTATTCAGTATGCACCACATTTCTTATGTTATTTCTTCATAGACACAAAATAATACAGTCATTCCTTAATTAAACTATCATTTGATATAAGATTCATTCTTGTACCAGTGTAGTAAAAATCTGGACAGTTATTATTATTTTATTTCTTTTTTCTCTCTGTGATTTTATAGGTACCAACATAAATTTATCTTGTGTAATCATGATAATATAGCAAGTGATATAGATAAGCATAATGAGCATACTATGTTACAACTGTATAGAATCTATGGATTAAGTATGATGATAGCAGTAATAGTTGTGCAAGACAATAAATGTACGAATGTATAAATTTGATGCGACTAGCATACATGTACACGATAGAGGTTAAGCTAGCTATAAGACCAGGTTTAATCCAAGTTTAATCCACAATTTTCTACATATGAAAATGCCTGTAACAAGTCAGGAATATGACAATCGTTGTCCATTCGTTTGATGTGTTACAGAGTAGAGCGTTTGTACCCAAAATATAAAGAATAATTCTATATTGAAACCAACATAAATTAGTGGTTTATTTTAATAACTATGGTAACACAAAAATGTATTTGTTCCTTATTGTCCACAACCTTATTTGAAATACCTTCTGCTTAAAAATCAATAGGTATAGTAACTTGGTTTAAAATAGTAAACATGTCCTCAGAGAACCATAGTCTTACTTGAAGAAAAATTAAAAGGCGTTATAGCCTGTTGCTTTTTATCTCTTTCAGTGCTGATTCCAATGGCTTGTAACTTATTTTTCGTGCAAGTATAAGACCATAAAACTGTTTGAAATTATATATTCTTTCGCAATTTTCATTTGTTAATACATGTTCATGTTCATCTAACAGGTAATTTAAAGTCCATACCCCATCTTGTGTCCAATTTTTATAGTAAACGATGATAGTATCAACTTTAATATGCTCTTTATTGAATATAGATGTTAAAATGACTTCCTCAAAATGACACAAACTCTGAGTTTTGACATACAAGTCCAGGCATTTAAAAATTTACTCAAAATTTAGGGTTTTTTTTATACTTTAAGGATTGCAAAATTGACCAACTCTGTAAAATTCATATTTCTGTGTGGAGGTAAATTTTTGTATCCATTTAGATTTTGTCTTAAATAATCTTCTAAAAACAAGAAGTTTTAACCTTTGTATAAAATTTCTCAAATTAATCATTGTTATGCCCAATCTGTAATATTCTTGACATATATATATATCTGTATATCTAGTCAGGATTACCATTCCAAATCAATGAATAAATTCTAGTATTAAGGAGGTACACCTTTTGAAGTATACTTTTTTAAATTTTTTTTAAAAGATTATCAAAATGTTTTACACGCCATTGTTTTTCACATTATAATGACATTTCTTTACAACATTTTAATTTTATTATGCAAATATTTTAAGAAATATATTAGAAAACGTTTTAGCGATATATACTCTACCCTTCATTTTATGTTTTTCTCACGTTTTTTTTTTTTTTTGGTGATATTTTTCATGACATTAAACACACCATTTTAATAATATTTCAAAGATGTTTTTGTGTTTGCTGGGTGGTGGTTTAAGACGGTTCTGTAAGGTCAATGTCCAGTGAAGGATACCTCCTCCGTGTTTCTGTTCTAATACCCCTGTACAAGATAACAGTTCTGTTCATGAATTTCCGTTAGTTTTGGACGACATATTATGACATTACGCTAAAATAGTTTATTATGGCGATCCGAAAATGTTGTTTTCACCATCGCTTCCAAATTACAAACATCCGGATGTTGCAATTATGTTGCTTAATATTATTCTGTCATCTGCATAGGTATAACAAGCGTTTAACTTGTTGCCTAAATATTCCTGAGGATGAGCAATACTTTTGTGACATTTGTTTTCTAAATATTATTATCTCTTTCGGATTTTGGATCATTTTTAGGTACGGCGATTCCTACTTCAAACCCATAATTCTATTGTCCTGTATTTGTCTTATTTCGTATATTAATTAAAGGCGTTTTAAATTATTCTGTGGTTTTCATGTTGAAATGTACCAATCATATTATTCAGTTATGCAGTTCTCTGAGGGTTTTTGCATTTATTTGTACTGTATTCCTGTCACGTTATGTTGTCCCTTTAGCGGTATTATAAACATTGCGATATAAACGGGCGGTTTTGCTAGCCATTAAACCAGGTTCAGGTCAATAATTGGCAGTTGTTTGTGTTATTAACACATAGTCATGTATGTTGGCGTTTGTTGTTGTGGCAGTTCTGTATGACTGTTGTTCCGATTTTTTTTTTTTTTTTTTTGTTTATGTTTTTCCTCTTATATTTGATGTATTTTCCTTAGTTTTGGTTTGTGACCCTGAATTGTTTCAGATTAATGGATATATGGCTATTGAACCGCACTATACTACTATTGCCTTTTATTTATTCAGCATCTATCATGTGCTACACACGTCTATCCTATAATGAGTCTTGATTAAACAACGCTTATACACATACTATAATCTCCTATTATTATTTGGGTTTTATATTCGACTTTTTAAAGTCTGATTTCAATGGTAATGTATATTTATTATTGATTTGATATCATTTTTGTAAATAATCTGAATTTTCCTTATTCACCATATTATAAAACAGTGAGTTTGTGTTTCCCTTTCTTTTTAAAAGTGTTTCCTAACCTGTTGCCTCATAAAGATTTATAATAGTTAAATTATTCCTAACAGTTACAATTATCCCTGCTTCAATTTGAACATTTTCCACGTTTACAAATATTGTGTTCGGTTATCCCAAGTAACATCCCCTTAATCAAAAATTGTTCGATACACATGAAAAGTCTCAAGTGAACATGGCTACATGCAATTTGACAAGATACTAAGCAATAAGATTGGTCTGTATTTTGTTTTACCTCATTACAGTTGTAACTCCTAAAACTGGAGATACATTTGCTTTTTTTTCCAGTCTTCAGGAACTATAGCTATATCTTTATTGTTTTGCAGTAAACATTTAGATACAGTCTAGACTCTAAGTAGGTTTATATTAGAATTTTAATAACTTTTTCAAAGCTACATAAAGGTTTATGAAACTTTACAGAGCTTTTTGTTATTGTAATAAAGAGAAAACTTTGGAAACAAAATGCGGATGTTTTTTTCTCTTCTTTTACTAATAGAAGGATATAGTTTTTTTGCAATCGACGTTTATCTACATTCGTGGGTAAAAATGTCATTGTTAGTAGAATAAAGGAAACTAATAGTTTATTGTTAGCTAAACATATCACTTGTATGACATTTGTCATGTTATATCACATACTGTGATGTTACGTCACATACGTATGCCATTTTTCTGTGTTTACGGGTTTTTTTGTGATAAATAACTACACTTTTATAACTTGTCGTACACATTTATTTGTTACAGCAATCCATGGATTACAGAAAGTTTCAAAGAGAAACCCTAACATATATCAACAAATAGCAGACCAATTGAAATGTCCACAGAATGTTAATATTTCGGATTGCAACACTTTGATGTCACCATGGATACGTTACCTGCTATCACATAGAAGACATAAATAACATAGTAATACACTTTAACCCGTGAAGCTTGAGAGCTGGAATCTGTAATATGTTCATCTAAATTGTGAATAATTTGATTGCACTACTATCATAGATATTGACTTTGTTAATTGTTTGGGCGCTATATATTTTATTAAACGTATATATTTAATTTACACGCTGCTTTAAATAAATATGAATACTAAAAGTATTTGCATGCTGTATTTTATTTCTATAATAAACGAATTTATTCAAAAATCTCAAACGAGTTGTGTTTATTGTCAAGATATAAAGACAATCCTACAAAATACGTAACTGCCTGTTTCCGTGATGTTGTCAACAAATAACTCAGCTGAGCGCTACTTCATTAAATTAGCAGAGCGTAAAAACTTAATTTAGTATCACAGACTCGCGTGTCGCTTACATTAACCTCATCATTAGCGCTCGAATCGACACAACGAAAAGGACAAAATAAACAACGAAATTGAAGAGCATTTATAAATAAGAGAAAATGAACGCTATTTCTGAATTAAGTAAGATCTTTTGGAAATTTACTTAAAATTAAAGCCAATTATTTTACAAAACTTATTTATCATGGACCGTTCTAAAACTTTTAAACCAAACAGAGGATATGAACGCTCTTAAGGTGGCTCGGGACTATTTGAAGTTTCTATCAGAAGGGTCGTATGTTCTGTAATTTTATTCTTTACAGTAAGTGAATCAAATTGGTCGAAAAAAAAATAGGGGCTCACGGACCATTTAAGCTCAAAATTTTACTTTTAAACAGTTATGTAAAAAGGACAATTTTTCAATGAAATGATAGGGAAAATAGAGGTTTTGACTTATTTTTATCGGAATATCATAAAAACTTTCTATGTGACTTGGTCCAAAACTGTATTATAAAAAGCTGAAATATAGTTTCAAAGAATGAGCAAATAAAAAACATAGGTCATCGATAAGGGAAAAAAATATTTTGCCTTAAAACCCAAATTTTGGCGGAAAAATGGTGAAATTGGGTGAAATGTCATTTTGAGTCTTTCACATATACACATTATAACGATACTATTATTTTTTATTGACATAACTACAATGATTTAACATTTCTAATCAATCAAAATATTCTAGAAAATAATATCAAATTTACGACATATACTTTTAATATGCATTGTAAATGGTTCGAGATCACAATTGTCGTCCCTTGATTTTCATTGTAACAACGAATATAGTCCCTAGTGTTGACAGTGGGTTACTTGCCATTAAATTTTATACCCCTTTCAAATTTATTTCTCCATGTTTAATGCCTCATATTGCATGTAGGGGATGGGGTGGGGGTGGGGGTGTGGTGAATTTACACTTAAACAATTTGGGTCCAGAATTTTAAAGGAAAGTAGTGATTTGGTCCAGCTGAAAAAGGTTAAAAATTAGATCTTCGGAATCAGTCAAAAGATTTCAAGACGCCCTAAACATAAAATTGTCCATATTTTGATAGCCGATGAAGTTTTCTATAATTTTGATATAATTTGTCCCAAAAGTAGTTCAACACACCTTTAAAATTTTATTGAGAAAGCGCAGGTGGGATTTTTTTAATTTTCATTTATCTTCTTAAAGAAATGCACTACGAAATAATTGTGGTCTCGGACCAAATCATGCGTAAAATTATGCGCATTCGAATAGTCCCGATCCACCTTAATGTCTTAAATTTAAAGATAGTATTGTCGTACTATACCAATCACTTCTTAGAATTTTTTCTGATAATTCTAATATGATGCTTTGTGAATAAACACATGCTCTAAATCCAATAAAATTTGTTTGCACATGCGTATATTGACTACTGCAGAGTAGGAATTTTATCAAATTGGCATGCATTTAATATATTTCATTAACTTAAAACACTTCCAAACTCTTAAATGATTCACATGTTGTTACTAATTCATTTATTATGACTGTAACTGTTGAAATTCGAAATTGACATATTTGACCTAGATACAACAACCGTTCATGCTGGCTGTTCAAATCTCCTCCCTCTAAAAATCACATTGCAAGTCGTTTGCTTGTTTACAAACAAAAAAGGGAGGTTCATGAAAGAGCCTACACAAACGCGCTACACTTATACAAATCGGACATAGATAAATAAAGACAACAGTAGTATACAGCCCGTAACAGAGTAGTGATCGAATTCGCGTTTCTTTACCGTCAGAATAAGTTACGTTATCGACAAACTTATTTCAGTAGTGACATAATTTAATTTTCTTCATCGACAAAATATTTCATGTCCAACGTGTAAGTTTTCATTGTTTAAGTCGAAGTTTTTTTAATACAGTAAAACATTTTTTGTAATCAACCTCTGTCATTGGCATTTTCATTTTAACGGTAAAGGATGAAATACGGGATCTCCGAAATTTCTGTCATTTGTTACGAGGAAATCATTATTCAATCGAACATATGTCTTTGTTCATGACACATATTATGAAATACAAAGTAGTTGAAATGATCAAATACTTTCGAACTGACGGAAACAAAAATACATAATCTAGAATGTGTGTTCTGTCATAAACAATGGCTTCGTCGTGCGAATCGACGAGATCATGCTACATGTAACTGATCTTAGCTGTAGAAACAGTTGGTGCGACCTCGATAAAATCTTTATCAATTTAATATAAGCGATAAACATTCATGACTACAATGATAATGAATTTATTGGAGTCACATCCACTGTTTCTACTGTAAACATGAACTCGTTGGTTAGTCTAATGAAGACACTTTTAAAGATTGAGATTGTTGGTTTATTCTTTACACCTTCAAGGTATTAAAATTATTTCAGCGTTTATTTAAAGTTAAATTTATTTTCAAATCTCTTCTGTTTAAAATGGTCGAAACTTCCGTTTAAGATTTCTGTGGTAAACTATCTATTCTATAGTTAGGACCATTTTCTAATAAATACCCTTTTGTACAAGAATACTTTCTTTATAGAAGTATAGATCTGCTGGTTATAGATTTTTTTTATAACTTTCATTATTGTGACGACGCGCTATGAAATTCAGATTAGTTTATGAATGAATTTGTATATAAATTTTTGGTCATAAACACAAATCTTTTAAACAGTTCGACGAGTGCGTCAATGTTACGGTAGTCTACTGTCGAACGATTATCCGAGTAACCAGTTAGTCAAAACTATACGATTTGACAACACTAGCACTTATCATATACCAATCAATAGGACATTATCCTGCCCTCCAGTGATCGTCCCTCAATATTTTCAGAATATTAGAGGATTCTTTTTCGCAAACAAGACAGCTTTATTGATCAGAAAATGCTACGTTGGAACAGACAGTTACGATCATCTTAACTAAAAGTTACGATCATCTTAAATAAAAGTTACGATCATCTTAAATAAAAGTTGCGATCATCGTTGATAAAGATGAATAAAATTTACGATCATATTTTCTATTTTAGTGCTTTTTATTGCTATTCCATCATTAGGGGGAAATGAAACTGCAATACTTATAAAATGTTTCTTGAAATAATACAAATCTGCAAATAAGCTGTAAAAGTTGAGAAATCGGCGAAAAAAAAATCTCTGAATTTGTGTCTGCCATATTGAGATGAAATTGCAGTTACGATCATCACGTTGACGCCAGTGATAATAGGTTACTTTAAAGATACAAAAATCGTTAGTATGTTAAAAGACACATTCTATCGGTTAATCAATTGGTTATGACGATAGTAATATCTATTTAGTGTTGTTATCCTCAAAACTCTGTTGGATTCAATTTTTGTCATAAGCACTACCATCTTATATAAATGCGTCAAGTCGAAATCATCATTTTTGTTGCTGTGTTGCATATTTTTTTTTCGTTTTTATTTTGTACATTGATTAGGCCGTTACTTTAATCGTTTTAGTTGTTCAAGTTACATGTGTGATTCGGGGCCTTTTAAAGTTGACTATGTGGTATAAGCTTTGCTCATTGTTGAAGGCCGTACAACGATCTGTAGCTGTTAATTTTTTGTGTCATTTTATCTGAAGAGTTGTCTCATTAGCAATCATACCACATCTTCGTATTTTGTTTTATATGTGTATCAATATCGAAGATCAAGATAATAAGCAGACTGTCTGGTGTGTAGTATCCTTAGAAAATAAGGAAATGTGGTATCAATGTCAAAGAGACAATCATCCACTAGAGTTCAAAAGAAGTGGTTGTTAGCAATACTTATAGGCTACCGTTTGTCCTTTAACAATGACAACACTCAAAGTAGTCGGCTTTGAAAGGTCTCAACTAGACAAGTGTAAAACAAATTGAAACGAGAAAACTAATGGCCGAATTCATAACAAAAGGATTTAGCTTGTAATTCAGTTGAATTTGACATATTCAACAAGATCGGAATTAGACAATAACACAACTAACATGAAAATAAAAAAACACAACGCACCCAGAGCGCTCACAATTATTATAATCTTGATCAAAGCCAATTGCAAATAATAAAAAAATAAATCATGTTCTGTGAGACTAGAGTATCAATAAATACACACGCAAATAAATTAGTATAAAGACGTTCTAAACAGTCTGACAAATGCATGGCCATTGCAATGCCAAAATATAAGTACATGTATAGGCAGTATTTAGTTCTCATAATTGTATAGGCCCCCAAGGGTGACTGGGGTATTGAAATATGGTCACTTAGTCTTCTCCCGACCGGCAGTAAAACGCTTGCTGAAGTGGGGCGTCCGTTTGGCTGTACGGGATGTATCAAGTTCGCAGTCACGTCCGGTCAGAAGGGGGGCGTTAAATCCGATGCCTCGTGTAAGGAGAGTGCCACGCTCTTTGCACGTTAAGAACCCTTGCAACAACTATTTGAGGGGTCCGTAGGTGGCCTGTTGCAAGGCAAAATTTCTGTCCCTATCCAATATACCTTCATTTTCCAGTGGCAGTCCAAATTTCCCCGACCATCATCCTAGATGGCCTCTATTACAACAACCTACCTATTGTATTTGTTGTGAACTTGTTCTCGTCCTGAATATGCACGAAATATTTGCCACTGGACGTTAAACAACCAACAATTAATCAATCAACCATAATTGTATAGCTATGTATATATTTAATTGTGTTTTATTCTTTAAAACCAAATTCAATGTAGTAAGCTGACAACGATATGGATAAGTTTATTCAAAGGATAAATTAGTTAACCTAAATCGTTTCTAAATTCACCGGCTCTATATGAACAACATTACAGTTAAAGCTAGAATTTGTGATATCCATTTCTAATAGAGTTATACATGTACTTTTACAGTACTTCCTAACTATATCATTGTATCTCTTAAAAAGATAAGGTAGAAGATTTAATTGACATATTTGTCACGAAATTTCTGATTGTATAATATACCTGTTTTACATAAATCACGTTAATTGAAATCTACAACGCGCCTACAAGTTTACAGTGATATGTGAGACTTAAGAAATCATTGAAAAGTTGGCCCTTGCGTAACATGATGCCAACAACATTATAAAAAATTAGTTAGAACCTTACTTACACTAATAACAGCTATATAGAAGACGAAACCGTTGAATTAGACATATCATGTATTGATAAGGGGGTATATTGACAGTAAGTAAAGGATATTGACTGCATAACCCGAAAAGCGTCTTCTTCTTGCACTCCTATATAACGCACTTTTGACAAATAGTTATCAAAAGTACCAGGATTATAATTTAGTACGCCAGACGCGCGTTTCGTCTACATAAGAGTCATCAGTGACGCTCATATCAAAATATTTATAAAGCCAAACAAGTACAAAGTTGAAGAGCATTGAGGCAAAACCAGACTTTTGACAAAACCAATCTGACAGCTGTAAAAGGCAAACCTTTTTCTGTATACTAGTATTTGTTTCAGATATTTTGATGTTTTCATTTCAATCAATTTTTTCAATTCACTGAGTATTTTCATCTCATATTCTTAGGATAAATGAAATTTAAAGACAATACAGAACTGCAGATTTAAATATAAGTTATGTCAAATTTAGTTATGGACATGCAGCTTAACTATATTCTACACAATAACTCTTCCCAAATTATATTAAGTGCAAAATGCAATGTCTAATTTGTCAAAAATGGACAATTAGTAATATCTAAGATAGACACATGAAGAGTGTTCGGTTGAACTTTTTTTGATTGATTGATTGATTCATCGGTTGGTTGATAGATATTTAACACCCAGCAATATGTATTTGACTCGCAAGACAATAAAAATACATCCATATAAATAAGGACAATATAAAAACAGTATGAAATATTGAGCTGCTGGACAATAATCTAGCATACTCTATATTCTAGTTTATAGTGATAAGAAGCAAGAATACTGTTTTTATATGCAAAACTGTATGTAGGATGGTATTCTTAGAGGAATACCTAATTCCCTTCTAGACCAAATCACATTTCAGAAATAATAACATTAACGGTACCAATTTTCCTGCACCAATTTTTTTTGGCAATAATTTGTATTTGCATTGGATCGAGTCATTAATAGATATGTATGAATAGAACTTTCAAATGATACAGTAGCAATACAATCATTCAATCTTGTAAAACACTTTTGGTTTATATGTAAAAATAAACTCAACTTTTTTGTTTTGTTTTCCTCTACTTTGCTCTTACTGTCCCCGTTAAAAATACAACCAACAAAATTTACATTTTAAACATATAAAACTCTCCGTACTTTTCTGTTGAAGTCCATTTAGAACCTTCCAAAAATATAATTTGAATTCCAAATCCTGCATTGTATAAGTTTTTATAACAGATTAAATTTGTGATGACAAATTGATGGACATCGTTAAAAAAGATTTTATTATTTGTTATTACTAGGGATCTCAACGAGTACTCGAGTATCGCTTGGTAGTACCGAGTATCGATTACCAAAATGATACTCGACTAATCAATTTCCTATTAGGATATTGTTACTTTCCCAAGATTGAAAAAAGAATATATTTATCAAAATTAATAAAAATTATAATATGATTCGAATGTTTGCGTAAAGCTGCCATTAAAAATTCCTGCGAACAGAGGTACGTGTAGGATATATGGACAAGAGCATATTTCTAACGATTACACTTTTCAGCTAAATTTTAAATCTTAGTCACTCCCCAATTTATGTACCGTAACATTAGAGCATGTAAATCCAGAAGTATGACTTTTAGTTACCCAATAAATTTAAGACAATAACACAACTAACATGAAAATAAAAGACACAACGCACCCAGATTGCTCACAGTTATTGAAATCTTGATCAAAGTCAATTGCAAATAATAAATAAATAAATCATGTTCCCTAAGAAATCGCTACGTCCAAGAAAAGTTGACAAGAATTTATTTTTAAATAAGTACAAATTCGTTGCACACTGTATCGACCCTCAGAAAATAATTAATGGCATCAGTTCTAATCGTCACCCCTTTGTTGATCATTAAATGTGTTTTTACAGTTCCCAAATACTGTTGTTTGAGTATTAATTTGTCTAGGTATTTATTCATTACTTGATTAGATATTTACCAGTTTACATAATTAGTACGTGTAGTTATTAAGCTATTGATTATGGTAAAAAATTATTTGGACTATTATTTAGTCGTAGGTAGCAATGTGAAGGGTTTTACGATCAAAAGTTAGTCAACGACCCACAATACATAACATGGGTATACTTTTGTTTTGCGTATCGCTCGGTAAATCCAACGAGTAATCGATTAGTAAATCCTAACCGAGTTGACATCCCTAGTTATTACAAATCAAATTCGTTATTCAAATGTTATGTATTTTATGATAATGAATTAAAATCGTTATAACGCAATTTGCGGTCGTCGATGTTCGTTACAAAAATCTTCTTCACTAAATCCTTTTGGACAAAGTGAAACACACTTGGCCACAATCAAAACTGAAACAACATAAGTGACGTCTTCTCCATGTACACATATACACATCAAAACAATGTACATAGAAGTTTTTGTCGCGTACTTCAGGTTTGTTAACTCACAATTCTGATATGAAGATTATTAGTCAGCGACATGTACACACACCGAAGATCTCTAGAAAGAAAATATGTTTAATCCTCATATTTCTTGACCGATATCTTTATATTCCGTCAGGCTTGTTTTATATTAAAGGTCTTTTATATTATTATTGTGTATCGTGCATAGATACATTTTACACAGAGGCAACGAGAGTAGTTTCGCCAATAACTCTACAAATAGGACAAATGAAAAACTTATGTCGTTTTTCTGATTTAGCAAAGACAGAAGAAACGATGGATGCTATATGGTTATACAACTAGCTTAACCTACCACTTGTAGCACAGATGTTTATAATTTTATAATGATGACAAAATTGACAGCCTTTTATAGCTGACTATGTGGCATTTCGATTTGCTCATTGTTTAAGGTCACTGGGTGACCTATAGCTGTTTATTTCTGAGTTATTTGGTCTCTTTTTGGAAAGTTATTTCATTGGCAATCATACCACATCTTCTGTTTTATGTATGCAACAATATCTGACAATGAGAGCAACAAAACGGATATTTTAGTTGATAAAACAGTACATTAAAAAAAATTAATGACATATACATTTTCCCGATAATTTCAAATTAAGTAAATATAAATCTAGAGTATACAAAATTATTAAAGCAAAACTATTAAAACATCCTGTCTCCGAATACCACCTACTGATCCACATGCATTTGAAACGGCCAAAGAAACAAACAAACCTTAAGCTGGATGCATTAATACCGAGCCATATAAAGAGTCATATGACATAAAGGAAACGATCAATACGTTTGAATTGTGGGTGGAAAGACCTCCAATTGTTCTCTAAATAATTGGTATCTATTCATACTTATAATATGACAATGTCTTTTTATAATTTTTTGAATGAGATTTTACAATACTTCAAATGATGCACTAAATAAGCGAATGGTTTTCATATCAAATTACTTAATTGAAGATCTAAAATTAAAACAGGAGAAACATTGATATTGATTATCTTAATTTTCGTTTCCTTAAAATGAACGGACCATTAATGTTGACTCGAATATTGGCATTTTCACGTAGGGGTTTCCTCATCACAAAAAGCTTAAAATTACTTATAAAAAAAGCTCAATTTTTAATGTATATATCTAACCAATTCCGATTGAAAAAAGTTATAACTGAACAATCTATTAAGTTCAAATCAAAACAATAAATGTAAATCACTAAAACTAATATTTGGTAAATCACCATGAATATGTGATAGAAATTAAATGTGGGGGGACAACAATAAATGTCATGCTGTATAATTTGATTCCATGACCTTGTAAAATATCACTGTACTATTAAAACTTGTATTTCTTCGGAGAATTACAGCAAAAAGGAGTTAATGCGATACAAAACGCAATTCTGATCTGTAATGCACAAGTGTACAATTTAAAAAAGAAAGATCAGCATTATTCTGCTAACATAACAGATAATTCAAGACAATAGTACGAATTCGAAGTTGCGGAGGTAATTAAAATTCACATCCAATTTGATTTCATGTTTGATATTTGCAGATGCATTTGGAACAAGAAATCAATTTGAAAACTTCATTGCCCCCTCGTTTATTGCTGTTCATGAGAAAACTCAAATATAAACAAAGCATCAGTTTGAGGTTTTACTTAAATGAATTTTCCAACCTTTTGATCATATGAAATTGTTCTAAATTTTAAGTTATAAAATATACAAGGATTATGAATGTGTTTGTAGGTAGATGTTTTTGTGTGCTGTTAAATTGTTCCTTTTAAAATTGTTACACGAGGATGACTGCTGTACCCATATTTTGACTATTTTATTTATTATGTATGTTTAGTTCACGCATCACTGTAAATATAACGGAAATTGATGAGACTGTCATCAAAGTGAGAGGTTTAGCGCTTTAAAACCAGGTTTAAGCCACCATTTTCTACATTTGAAAATGCCTGTACCAAGTCAGGAATATGACAGTTCTTGTCCATTCGTTTTTAATGTGTTTTGTCATTTGATTATGCCATGTGATTATGGACTTTCCGATTGGATTTCCTCTGAGTTCAGTATTTTTGTGATTTTACTTTTTGATGACATCAAACGCACGTTTTATTCATATTTGACTCATTCTTGGCGTTTGAATAAAAACAGATAAAAGGCCAGATAAACACGTAGTTGAAGAGCATAGAAACCAGCATTGTCGAACAGTTGTGCATATACATTGGGATAGAAATATCTTAAAAACAGAACACAAATAAAATACCGTATCATTGGAAGTCTTACTGTAATTTACAGATATTAAGACGCAATGAAATATTATGCAGTTGTATACACTGTGTAATACATATCAACTTGACATAAAGTTGACACAACTTACATGAAGAAGATTATTACTTTATAGTCTTTTCATACCATACATATATATTTTGGTTTTCTTTACATCAAGATGATTATAGTTTTAACTAAATGCGCAGATCCATAATTTCGAACTACACAGTGACGCGACTTTATTCTATTCAACAACTTACGTATATATATATATATATATACATATATGTGTGTGTAAGTACGATATAAGTAAATGGAAAATTTTAATGTTATGTAAGTCGTCTTCAATACAATCCTATAAAAACACAATGTTATCATGAAAGCATTATGTGAAATAATAACGTTATGAAAGTCCAAACACACGAGATTTCAAAAGTTTGAGAGTCAACACCCAATTATCTAAGTTTATAGAACTACCGAACTCCATAGTAAATTCAAAATGAAAAGTCCCATAAAACCTTGAAAAAATCTAGAACAAAATGTCATGTTTTATGTGAGAGCATACACATACACATATTATTAAGTGAAAAATGTCTTCAAAATAAAACGTAAAAAAAGTTTTTATCATCTATACACCTCTTTTTACCATTAGTATTTCAGACAAATGTAAAGGTTTTTGAAAATGTAATACGAAAATCTAAATGTAAGGTAATAAAATTTCATAATGTTAGTTTTTTTAATACTGTAAATTCGTTTATTTTCGTGGGTACCAATTTAGTACCGTGGTTAAAGGAAAACTAATTTCGTGGTTTTGCCGAGGTCTGCATACATGACTCTAAATAATTTGTCATTCGTTAAACATTTAATTTTGTGGTTAACCTGTACCCAAGAAATCCTAGAAAAAAAGAATCCAACGAATAATAATGAATTCACAGTAATAAAGTTAGTGTGAATGTCTTTGATTTGTATAAGTAATGAAGCTTATGCTTTTCACGCCTATTACAAAACGGTATTTGTCTAATATAATCTTTATTCAAACTTTCTACATACGTGTGATTTTGTTTGTTTAATTTGTAAATATCAATGCTTGCAAATCAATGAAACACTGGAATAATTTAACAGTACATACGTTCCTTTACCCGGAAGTGACAGTGTTAGAATAAAAACATTAATTGTATTAAGACCATTAGTTATTAGAATAGAAATTGGAGTGGTCAATTAGCTTATTTCTAGTTCTAGAGCGGATGTAAATGGCACGAGGTTAATAGTTTAATGAAATTATAAACATATCATCAGAATTATATGACACCGGATGTTAATTATTGGACTAGTCATTTATTGCTAGTGGTGCATCTACCCTTTTACAGTAGATAATGTTATAGAACATTTTTTATAGTGTATACATTTCCATTAACGTTATATGTAATTTTACTTTTGATGAGTTTCCATATTTCGTTTTACTTTGATTATTGAATCATTTATTTCCAAAAACTGAGAAACAGTACCGGAACATAAAAAAAAACAAAAAAAACAACAACAACCAAGCACAACTGGGAAACAATCTCTGATTGGAACTAGAATTTAACGCATACCTTTAGACCCTTCTTTTATAAAGGAATTGATTAATTCAAAAATAAAATGTAAAAATATTTTGAATATTTCTCTCAATGTTAATTCAGGGATCATACTTGTTGAGTATAAACAAAACATGTATTACTAAATGGGTTTCTTATCAGTAGGTGTTGTTTTTTTTGTTATGGAAATAACTTGTTTGTCTATTTCAGGGAAGGGAATGGTTTTAAAATAAATGGTCGTTTATTGACTAGACAAATATTTAGACCTTTTTACCTCGAAACTAATCTAAAATAAGGGAACTATAGAGCGGACGTACCTTAGAAAACAAACATAACCTAATCAGTTTTATTGTGGATTTTTTTTTTAATTTATTCGAACTTGATTGTATAGTTTTTATCATCTATTTGTTCAAGAATCATTTTCTTAATAAAAAAAATATATATAATTATTATTTAAGAACAAATATAAATAATGCAATTTTTAACAACAACAAACAAAAGAACTATGTCAATTGGACCTGCTTTGATACTATAGTTGCCTTCAAATTCTTACTAGATAACATGGGTCAAACTGTGCACCACCACTTGTTGCAGACCTTTTTCTGTATTGTTATGAGTTAAAATTTATGACTAAAATCAGCAAAGACTCACCGAACAGCATCTGATTCAAAAAATTTAAAATACTTTTAGATATTTAAAGGATTTATTGGCTCTCAATAGTGACGACTTCAGTATGTACATTAAAGAGATTTATCCTGATGAACTAACTTCAAATAATGCTAATACTGACAATGAACACTACCGTATTACGCTTACCGTTTATGATATATATCTTGATATATATATCATAAACGGTAAGCTTAATACCAATATGTATGATAAAAGAGATGATTTTTCATTTCCAATGGGTAATTATCCGTTTTGTCGCCATCTTATTGTGTTTACATATCTCAACTTGTTCGATTCGCTCGTGTATGTAACAACGTGTTAGATCTTAATGAAAATAAATCTATTTATTAACAAAACTTTGAATTTTTGAAGTACTAAGGCTTTTCTACCTCAGGAATAGATTACATTAGCTGTATTTGGAAAAATGCTAGGAGTTTTCGGTCTTCAATGCTCTTCAACTTCGTACTTTATTTGGCCTTTAAATATTTTTGATTCGAGCGTCACTGATGAGTCTTTTGTAGACGAAACGCGCGTCTAGAGTAAATATAAAATTTTAATTCTGGTATCTATGATGAGTTTATTTACTGAAAAATTATGTCCCAGTGTTTAGGATACCACAAACAAGTCAAAACATTTACTGAATTTTATAATCGTTAAAAGGACAACAATCGTAGATATAAATCAACATGCAGACTTTTTTATACGTTCAGGTATTTCACATCAGGCATGGGACGAATTACATTGCAATGTATTGTATTATAATAGTATTACAATCACTTTGACCAAACCATGCATTAAATTAGATTACTATTACATGCATTTATCGAATTAATGAATTTAATTAAGATTACTATTACATGCATTTATCGGAGTTATGCATTAAATTACAATTACTTTTGCAAAGTAATGAATTGAATTTCACTACGACTATTACATTTTAACATTATAATTATTTTGAAAAATGTAATCATTCATGCACATTTTTTTAAAGTTTCATCCTTCATTCACATTCTATCAGGCCTGAACACTTTCAAAGATATTTCTGACACCTGACTGTTTTTCACAAAACCTATCAAATTGATTGTTGATCAATGATCTTTGATTTAATGTTTCAAGATATACATCTCCGTGCGTTTTCTCTAAATAGAAATTACAGGGATGAAGTACGATACTTATTTCAAGTTAATGTTAACTTCACTTTTATAAAAAATAAGTTCATTTTTATTATTTCAATCAAAATATTTACTCAGAATTTCTTTCCTATTTATATAATAAAAAAACATATAATAAACATAGAGCTTAAATAATATATAACCTAGTGTCAAAATGATGAAAAGATTAATTGTAAAATAAACTAATTAGTGTTTTATGACAATGTTCAATTATCTGTTATTTAATCATGGCAAGGTATTCATTGACCTTTTGACAACAATGGACCACTTTTAGAGTGGTTAATGCTTTTCAAATATTACTATTTTAAATGTATGAAATGAAAATGAAATAACAAAAAGTACTAAATCTGATTTACAGTGTTGTATAAATAAAGGCAACAGTAGTATACCGCTGTTGTATTATTCCATCAAGGGATTTATGTAAAGTGTGAAAAATGAATAGAAAATAGAAAAATCATAATCACATGATTATCAAGAAATCTAAATTTCGGTTTTAGTTAAATATCCAAATTCGATTAAAAATATATATTATTTCTTATCGGTTGAGAATAAGATTCTCTTATTGGATTAAAAGGGGTCACATGACATTCATTATTCTTCAGTAATAAATTCCATCGGTCATTACCAGAAAAAAACGGACCAGAAAACCGGTCGTTACAAACTTCAACATGATAATGACCGGTGGGGTGTGATTTCCGTCTGATAATGACCGTTGGGGCGTGGTTTCCGTCTGATAATGACCGTTGGGGCGTGGTTTCCGTCTGATAATGACCGTTGGGGCGTGATTTCCCTGTTAATGACCGGTGGGGCGTGGTTTCTATTTTTAGAGAGATGTACCTTTTATAAAACATGTTCCTGTTTTTAATATATGATTATATTTAAGTACTTGAATTGTTTATTATATGTTTTCGTTAATTATAAAATTAAAGATAACTTGATTAATAAGTATTTATATACTTAAAAATTGCACTTAAATGAATGGCAGTATTACTACGACTGGTCTTTACTCTTTGCCATAGAAATCGTACAACTACTCGAGTTCGCAGTAGGCATTTTGAATTTATGAGAATTTTCCAAAACATGGTTTCTCAATGAAATAAACATAATAGTTCTTGAAAAACTGGTCATTATGGTGATATATTGACTGCCCGTAGGGCAGTGGTATTGACAGTGACAGTGATAATGACCTCGCCTTCGGCTCAGTCATTATCACTATCTTAGTCAATACCACTGTCCTGTGGGCAGTCCATATATCACGATAATGACCAGTTTTTCAAGAACTATTATATAAGTATTTAAAAAAAGTAATGCATGTAATGCATGAAATAACACTACTTTTTGCTTAAGTAAAAAGATATAAGAAGATGTGGTATGAGTCCAATGAGACAACTCTCCATCCAGATCATAATTTATAAAAGTAAACCATTAAAGGTCAAGGTATGGTCTTCAACACGGAGCCTAGGCTCACACAGAACAGCAAGCTATAAAGGGCCCCAAAAATTACTAGTGTAAACCATTGAAACGGGAAAACCAACGGTTTTATCTATATAAAAAACGAGAAACGAGAAACACTTATGAACCACATAAACAGCCGACAACTACTGAACATCAGATTCCTCACTTGGGACAGGTGCAAACAATTACAGTGGGATTAGCAGTTTATAAAAGCATTAAATTACAATTACATGTAATGTGAAAGTTGCTGCATTACATATTACATGCAATTACTTGTAAAATGTAATTCATCACCATGCATTACAATTACAAATTCACATCCAATTATTTATGGTAATATTCTTTACAAAGCACAATAATGTCGACATTCATCCCAAAAGCTAACCAAACATTTAAACAGACTTATTAAGAAGGGATATAGTTTCGATACTGTTTTCAGGTGATTAAAGATGTCTTATTTTGGCTTTAATATTGATTCTCTTATAAGGTTTTTGCATCTGAATTAAATAAATTTATTCTAAAACCAGTTGTTGGCATGACACGGGTTATATTCTTCTCATATATTTTATGATGGTATGATACTAAACCCCTAACGGGAGGGATGGTGCTTCAAATGATGACGACATTTAATCTTTCAATCAGTTAAATTGAGGCCTTGAGCTGGCATATCAGTAAATACTCGTAGTCATTTATCAATTTACGTATCATTGTCATTTTGATTATTTTCAGCTGAAGCACGTCTCCGGGTTCGGGATTTTCTCGCTGTGTTGAAGATCCATTACTGGTCATCGGCTGTTTCTGCTTTTTGGTAGGGTTGTTGTCTCTTTGATACATAACCCATTTCTATTCTCAATTTTAATAATGTTACATTGCGAAAAATAAAGATGACATACATTCTTTAATGTTCACATGTGTATTTCAATTTACTCATTTGGTATTTCGACCTCTGATTTTTTTCATCTGTACGTCATGGAAATGTTTGGAAACATAAAGTTAAAAATTTGAAGATGTAGACAAAGAAGAAGTTAGCTAAAATCGTAGTACGAGGCGTTTTGTTGTAACACCTGTTTGGTTAGGGTCTTTACTAATATCTCAATACTCATTACAAGCTCTAAAAACTTTGAATTTTTTTTTCTCAGTTTAGCATCGAAAGAAACAGATAAAGCTCAACAGCAATTGCGGCAAGATTTGAAACTCTGAAATCTCAAAGTTTTGTCTTCATCCAACGGATGTTATTTGGTAGATATACATGTATCATTTCACAATTCATAATCTTAATTGTAGGATTCAAAAAATTATGAAAACAGTACGCTATAAAGTTAATATGCAATCTTGTATGTAACTGCACAAGGAACGCTAAAGTCAGGAATAAGGCGGTTGTTATCAAAAAGTTCGTTTCCATGTATGTTGGTGTTCGTTTTTGTTGCACTTCATGGTACCTGTTGTTCCTTTGTTTTCCCCTTATAATTGATGTGTTTCCAACGGTTTTAGTATGCAACCGGAATTTGTTTTTCTCTCAATCGATTTATGACTTTTGAACACCGTTGTACTACTGTTGCCTTTTTTTATTATTCAAAGCCGAATATAAGTATTTGTAAACCAAGGGTGTTTAATAACAGAAACAAGTGGAACTTAAAATCTAGGTATCATATTTTTTTTCTATTTAGAAGCGGACTATTTTTGAATGGTTTATTATAAATAGTTTCAGTACCGAAGTACTGAGTACAAACACATTTTAGTGGCGTCTTTTTCAATAATTTTGCAATTTCTTTTTTTGCATTCGAACTTCTGGGACTTAAGACAATTTGTATATCAAGATTATAAACTGTACGAATAGATCATCTTATTTAAGGACATGTTTTTTTTTTTAAAGGGACATTAACTTCAATAGCTCTTAATGCAGACTTTCTCTAAGAATTGTCGCATTTTTTTTACAAAATTTGACAGAACGACATAGTTTATAGATTGTTGAAACTATTTTAACTGAAAAGAGGGAGCCTTTAGCAATACAGAAAAAAGGATAACACATTAATATAAAATCTAATTAGGATTTTGAATTTATTTTTCAATAGTGTTTTAGAAGGGGAAAGTCAGTCATTCATTTCGACACAAATTAAACATCCTTAATATGCTATTTATATCTTGCCCGTGTCACATACAATAATGGACTTATTTGGTATCGATGACATATAAAGGCAATAAAAGTTTACAGCTGTTCAAAAGTTAAAAATCGATTGAGAGGAACCAAATCCTGGTTTCAAACTAAAACTAAGGGAAACACATCAATTATAAGAGGAAAACAGAGCACAGAACTGAAGTGCAACAAACATAGAAAATAAATACATTGTATTAGATAACAACTGTAATATTCCTGACTTGTCGGTTATATCCACTGCCAGTCTAGACTTGAGGCGATTTAGACCATGATATATGAATATTGTTTTTGAGCTTTTGATTTTGCCATTTTTTTACGGACTTTCTGCTTTGAATTTTCCTCGAGGTTCAGTATTTTTGTTATTTTACTTTTTTCACATGTTCAAATGCGGATTTCGATATGAGTTTATCTTATTTGTTGTGTCCTTACCACGCTGTCTCAAGTTCCTATTCTTCAAATTTCTATTCTTATTCAGACAGCAACAAAACAGCTTTCGCAAATTTCTTTCTAAGTCAAAAAGTCATCATATCAATCTTGTCTGCACCAATATTTTTCCTCTGTCGTATGTATTTTCTTATAGTTGTTTCCCCCCAAAAGCATACGGATATAATTAAATAAATTGGGTCAGATTTGTCCTTTAGATGAAGACTTTAAAAGACAACTTATTTAAACGAGACGATATGAAGGGAATAGCGTTTAATTATAGCAATTAGTTTGTTTTATTTACACCTGTCCTTGAATATATATATATATATATTTGTCTTTTAAAGGTAGTAGATACAATTTTAGCTGTCTCGGATCTTATTCATCCTTGGCTTTCAATTATCGCCTTTGGCCGTTTTTATGAAGGTTGATCACAAAAGAGGTCCATAGACATGAATTTTTTAAAGTGATATTTATATTTTTTCAGTGCTTAGTCTGAGTCGATACATCAGCTTGTGGACTTTCAGTCCCCGAAGGCATCATCAGTAAAATAGTCAGTATTTTGGAACTGACATGATTTATAACAAACCTTTTATTAAATTGTCTGTTTATGAATTTATAAATTATAGGAAACGAAGGTTTTATCTCCCTCGGAAAAAAATTGACATTTTACGGATATAGCAATTATGTTAATGTCCTTTTTAATCATATAGCTATTCAACTGTTTCGGGTCGTATACATTCTTGGCTTCCATATATTTGGCTTTGGGTGTATTTCTACTTATAGTACAGCAGCTACAAGCATATTTCAGACGAATTGTGCACATCCTGCTACAAGCATGAAATTTGACATAGACCTTCCTCAACCACTACTCTTGAGAAGTACCAAAGAAAGGTTCCTGCATAATATAATGATAGAAGTAATACTTTAAAACACATTTCAATTACCCTCCCTAAAAAACAAGCTTATCTTAATTCAATGTCCGCCATGTTGTGTTTTACCGGAAATAGGGTTTTTGAGACATCTAATCTATATAATATATCCAAAAGTAGTACATAACTAAGGTTTGTCCCAAATATTATGATAGTAGCATGCTAATAACACCTTTTCACATACTAGCCTTCGATATTGGACTGATTTAAGTATGATGTTCGCCATTTTGGATTTTACCGGAAGTGAGACTTTTTTTCAAATGCCTCCCTATCTGAATTAAAGAGTGATAGTTGAGGAAGGTCTATGCCAAATATCATGCTTGTAGCAGAATGTGCACAATTTTTCACAAAGCCGCCGTACTATGAAGGTTAATCCAGAAAAGTGCTTCGATTGTATGAAATTTATAGTGTTGTTTTTTTTTCTTCAATTATTGGAGCATTTCGTTACAATTTATGATTTCGAACTCTTTTAAATCAATAGTGTGTTCATCCTTAACATTCTGTCTGTCTCTTTTTGTATATGTTGTACAGATATTTTATTTAGTTCCCGAAATTCCAAATTCATATTTAAGAATGTATGATAAATAGGCAATGGTATAACTTGCATTTCAGTTATATGGAATATTCCTCGACTTCTCTTTTTGTAGTTTCTTTTATATGATTGAAAAAATATAAAACTTTTAACCTTTTATTGGTTTTTTTTACTAATGATGAATTTATTTTGTATAAAATTTTAAGTTATGGTAGAAATTACATCTGAAACCCAGATGCTGTTATAGTCTAGCGATCTGCAGATATTCATTATACTCAGTAATGACTAACGGATACATAAAAAAATGAAATTAATGATACCACAACAAGACCCATATCAATAGTTGAAATATGCTGAAGAAACAAAGGGGACAAAAACAAGAGATGAAGTTTCTTTAACCCTCTCCCTTTTACACCGGTACAGCTTACCGGTGAAACCAATTTCAAGATTTTTTTGTGACATTTAGACTTGTTTAATCGCCATTTGCTGACGTACAGATGTGGTTAAGGGCTCAAATTAATCCTCAGATAACCAGCAATGCGATTTAGTGTGCATCAAACCTCTATCATTATTAGTTAATAAACAAGTCACCCCTTACTGATGTGTAATTTTTTTGTAAAAACCATTTATTTTTCTTCGAATTTTGAGGAATATTCTCAAAAAGAAGTGCAAAGAAAAGTGCTCTTTTAAAAGGATTTATGACTTTTTTCAATAACTGTGCAGTCAGTTTTTGAAGAATAGTATTAAACCAATAGTTCTAACTTGTACACTAGTGACAAATGTAATTTTTAGTGTAGCAGCGTAATCACAAACTTGAAATACGCTAAAAATCTGAAGTCGTTTCTTAAAGATATTATGAGAAAAGACACAAAAACCGCTAAAATATTCTGAATGTTTTTTGCAAAGTTGAAATAGATGTAACAAAACATGGTTTCGTAAGTGTTGCGGTATACTAAAATTGAAAACACTTTTGTTTGAATAAAGGAACATGTATATTTCAATGAAAAAATGACAGTTTAAAGAGTGGATTCCTCCTAGATTTGCCTAAAAATCATGCATTTGGCAACAAAAAATTATCATCTGAACACATAATTCCAAAAAGAAAACAAAGTGGGTGAGAATCTTTATAATAAAATATTTTTTTTTAATTTCTTCCGTAGTAGTAGACTTAAGTACTTAAATTTCAATAAATTCACTACAATGCCAGTGGCGCAGGGATACGCTGATCTATCCCAAGGCGCTAAGATTGAGAGTTTGAATCCCACTGCCGGAATTGGAAAAATAATTTCCTATATTAATTGTAACTTAACTTAACTTTCAATTTCAAAAAGAAAACCTACAAAATTTTTTTTAAAAGAATGTGTGTGCAAAATTGCTCCCCCCCCCCCCCCCCCCCCCCCCGTTTTTATCCCCTTTGCTCCATTGGGCTCGGTCAAGGGTGTCCCAGATCAAGCTAGCATTGGTAATTCAATGAATTTTCCCTTGTGAAAACAAAGTTTAGGTTGCTGATTGATTGAAAACGAATTAGACAAATAACTAGGGTCCAAGTTTGAAATCGGGCAAAAAGAGCGTCTAAAGTCAATTATTTTGAATGTTACGGACATCGATATTTCAAGGCCTATAGCACGTTATGCGTCTATTTATGCCACTATGATAACTTATATGGCTTCAACAGACTCGAGGCATTGTGTTTCCATCAAAACCTGACCCTATTAGCCCACCAATATGTCTCTGCATGGCTTTTTGCCCAAGGATTTTGTATTTTTTCACGTTTTCTCCAACAGTCACGTGACTTTTGGAAATATATCACGTGACCAAAAAATGACGAATTATCTTCAAACTTAATTTTTTGAAATATTTTACCAATTATCTTTCATTTGAGCCCAACATGACATGTGTACGACCATTGGTGCGAATGCTGTATTCATTTAAACTTGGATAATGTATTTTCGATAAGTAAAGGTCTAAAATGCATGAAAGGGAAAGGGTTAAAAAATTATTGTTAAAAAAATTGGTTTGTTTAGTTATTGTTAAATACATATTCACATTTGCAGTTCTACCATCTGTCGGTACCTGTAATTTAGCATTGCACAACGTCGTGTTTTCTCAGACTGTTTTAAAATATAATGACGTCTTTACACTACATTCATCGGATGCTGGGTTTGTACTGATTGATATTTTAGTAGATACTCATATTTTTTTATGAATTGTTATTGGTTTGGAACTAACTGTCAGTAACTTTATTTACTGCTCAGATCTGTATTTATTGACCTTTTTGTTGTAAGAAGGTATATAGATACTCTGCCACGCACGATCTGTGTTTTTGTTGCTTGTTTTCCGCTTTGTATTGATTTGATAAGTTAAGCCTTTTTCAACTATTTTTTATAGGTTTTTTTTCATATTTAGTGCTGCTATACCACTGTCAATGTTAAGGGAGGGCTATGCGTCAGCAAATAAGTTTAACCTTGAACATTATGTATGTGCTTGCCCAAAGTCAGGAACCCTTGATTTTCGTTCATTGTTTTGTACATAAATTATGTATGCCGTTATATTTCTCGTTTAAATTATTTTACATTTATTATTTAGGTCCTTTTATAGCTGACTATGCGGTATAAGTTTTGCACATGACCATAATACATACGGTGACTGTATTTAGTTGTTAACTTCTATGTCTTTTGTTTTTTAATGCAGAGTTGTCTCATTGACTATCATATACATCTCCTTTTTTATGAAGTTTGTTATGAATAGGCCTGAACACTTACAGTCCTACGCCAAGCCTGTATGTTTCTTGTCTATCAGAAGAGTTAAGCCCTTTTTAACTGATTTTTTTACAGATTTATTTTGTTATGCTGATACACCACACATATTAAGTGGATGATAAAGCACCCCAAAACATGACTACAAAAATCCCATTGGATTTACCCAATGTCTACGTCGAGGCGTGATCGAAAGTATTGCATTCCTCCAATTATGCTTAATCACACGGGATTATAAAATCCCATGTTTTCAAAATTAAAATTACAAAATAACATCAAAGCCTAGAGCTTTGAAACTTGGTATTTAATGAATCCCAAGTTATTCTGCATATTGCGGTTATTTACATGTTTCTGTATCTTCAATAAAAGTGCGGCGGCGGATTTGCAAATGTGTGTTTTGCAAATTTACAGTGTTCAATGTGTATTGGCAACCGAACGGCTTTCCATAATGAGAAAAACCCATACCATAAGGTAAAGTTATAAAAGGGTTTGGCATGAAAAATATGAAACAATTCAGTTGATAATATACGTTACTCTACTGTACATGTATGACTTTTATTATTGTTTTGTCTCATTTGTTAGCATACCACATCAACATTTTTATATTTCGTACACATTACAAGTTTGGAATGGATTATATATAAGATTTTTTTATGGTGCATATGGATATTCTTAAGGCGAAATATTTCTTTAGTGATACAGGAGTTGTAGGTAATAACTCAAATAGACAGAACCCAACAACAAACATATTCAAAGTGCCATCTATAAGGAACCAAGTAACTTAAAAGCTATTCACCTTGTAAGCATATAAATATAAGTGTTGTTTTTCTTGTAGTTGTCTAGATCAAAAATCAATATTTCAGCAGTCAAACAGAAAAGACTGTTGGTCAAAGGTTCCAGTGTTGATACAACTTTCAACCTTCTATGTGTTATGGGTTATGTCCATTGTTGAAGTATTTGCGTTGACCTAGAGGTACTAACTTCTGCTTCATTTATGCTCTTGTTGAGAGTAAAATGAGCTCATTGGTAATAAGACCACATCCCCTAATTTTATTAAATAACATCCCGAACATGCACGTTTGAAACTCGACGTTGAGCAAAGTAAAATCAATTAATATAATTTTATATTTCAAAAACTTGCATGGTATATCAAGCAATATATTTACTTAACTTTATATTCCTACGCGACCTTATACTTAGTTCATTGTTTTCAATATTCCAAAAGTATGGTTTCTGAATATAGAATAATTATGTTCGTTTTGTAAAAATTTGGGTCATTTCTAGTGACAAGTTGATATCATGATTAGTTTAAACATAATTTATTTGCAATATTAAAGCAAGGTAGATGAGACGCACGTAAATCATACTTATGAAGTTGTCTCCGTATATCAACAGTATAAGCAATTATAATTAGTTAGATATAATCTCAGTTAATGCTTATGAAGCTCACATGTAATTCTAAGTCATATCGTTGCCAGAGAACTATCTGAAAATTTATTAGCAAGAAACAAATCATATATCACAGCCATGCTTAATTTTTATATAACAATTTACACGTGTGGTCGTATTTGGTACTTCTCGCTATACACCAGTTGACTCAGTACAGTAGTTATGTTAATTGAACTTCTATAAAACTGTTGGAATTCCAAAAATCTCTAAGACAAAGCTGAAAGAATGATTTAATCACTTTGTTTAGATCGGTTCTAAGCGACAATGTCTTTGTTTGATAATCCTTTTTAAGTTCTTTTGAGGTCTTAACTTTCTGGGTGAGTCATAAGCCTACGTATCCAAACAGACATCAGATTTTGCATACTTTCGTAACAGTCATGGTGACTTACACCTTGTGGACATCTAAAAGGGAATTGGGTTCCATGTACTTGTCTTTTATGTAAAGAAATTACACCTAAAATGAAAAAAAAAGTCAGTGTTACTATATATTGAGTTGAAAAAGTCATGAAATTTTTTTTCATAAGATAGAAATCCCATTACCACGATAACAAAATGCATTTATATATCACTAAATGAATACATGGATAAACGAATCTTTATTGCCAAATTTGCAGCGTATATAACATACAAGTAATATAAAACATCAATAGACATGAACAGAGAACAACTGTTACAGTACAATACTATGACAAATGTCGAGTTATGAAACGATATGAGATCTAATATTCCATGCAGTTTTAAATAATTACATTATTTGATAGTTATAAACTTACTTGACACTTGTAAATACAAAAGTTTATGATAATTAGAATTAAAAAAATCTTTCCAAGTTGGAAAGTGAAAAAAATTAATGATATTTAAAAAATGAGTGTAGCATACAAATACCTTGGAAGGAATTCAAAGTTTTAATAAGGCTAATTTCTATTATCTTTCAAGTTTCAATTGAAGTATGGTCTTTCTTAGACCTTAAATTTGTTCATCGGAATTTAACCCTTTTCATTAATAGGGTAAATTGATAATCAAGCGTCGTAAGAGTTGGTAAAAAGTGAGGCGATTTGGTGGAAACGTGGTGCGGTTTGGTATGAGGAGATTTAGCAGAGGGGCGAGTTGTCTTGCTTCGGTACCGTGTAATATGCTAAATTCATTGCCATATTTCACCCGAGATATCGCCTTATGTTGATGTGGTTCATAAGTGTTTCTCTTTTCTCGTTTTTCATATTGATTAGACCGTTGTTTTTCTCGTTTGAATAGTTTTACACTAGTCTTTTTGGGGCCCATTATAGCTTGCTGTTATGTGTGAGCCAAGACTAAGGGTTGAAGACCGTACTTTGACCTATAATGTTTTTTCCTTTAAGCCTCGGTCACACCTTACCGGGTAGCACGAACAGATGCTTAACGGATGAAAATAAAAGTTGTCCGTTGACAAAATTGTTATCCGTTGGGAGTCCGTTGATGTACTGACCGAATAAAACGGACGTGTAGCGGATGCATAACGGACACACACCGAATATGCAACGTACGAGAAACGGACACGTACCGAACAGAACGGATGTCGAACGTACATCCAACAGGCGAGTACCGAATAAAACGGACACCTAACGGAAGCGTACCGGATAAAACGGATGAACAAGATATACGGAAAAATCAAAGGTTTCGGTGTTACTGGTTTTGGTTTGTTCGTAAAAATTCCGTCAAAGGGCAGTGTCTACTCTGAATATGAACTGCTTGATTGTGAAGACGTGCCTATACTCTAAGATCGATTATGAATAATAAGAATTCATGAACCTTAAGAAATCTGACATACCAATAATTGTCATTTCTGACGCAAAATTTTCAATTGGCATTTATCCGTTTCAGATCCGTTCAACATCCGTTTTATCCGTTAAGCGTCCGGTAGAAGTCCGTTGGTGAATCTATCTTCCAGACCTCCAACGGATGTATAACGGACACGCAACGAATACAAAACGGAAACGAAACGGACGAGTACCGTACAAAAGGGACGGCTAAAGGACGTCCAACGGACATTTTATCCGTTGGACGTCCGTTCAAACTTTTGAACATGCTCAAAATTTTCCACCGGACAGATCGGACGTCGACGAATAAAACGTACGCTTAACGGACATGCAACGGGTATGGACGGACGTCTAACGGATAAGAACGGACGTCTAACGGACATGAGAGGATTGAAAAAAAGTTATCCGTTAGTCGTCCGTTCGAGCTATCCGGTAAGGTGTGACCGAGGCCTTACAAAGTGTGGATATAATTTATAATCTTAATAAGGAATTATTAAAGTACTAGGTTAACTAGGTGCAAAGGTAGATTTTCAAATTGCATTCAACTGTTTCCGTATTCGTGATAGTAGACATCAATGTTGTTTTTTTTTTTACATTAACCATGATTGATATGGTAACAAACAAATTAATATGTAATCAAAATAAGATAGAGTCAGTTAAATATTTTACGACAAAATAGTACATCATTTTTTTTTTTCTACATAGGATGTGTAATTAAGATAAAAAAAAGTTTGATGACAAAATAAGGATAGTCAATTTATTTTCTTTCATATGAGATTTTATTTTTCAAATAATTCAATAAAAGTATGTTTCCAAAGTTGGTAGGCGTCGAGAGTGCTTGTTTTAAATTCATTTCAAATTCAGTGAATTAAGTTTTATTTAATCAGATAATAATAAGCACAAAAGTATATTATTTTCATGAAACTCATTATTTAAAAGACGATTCATGAAAATAATATACTTTTGTGCTTATTATTATCTGATTAAATAAAACTTAATTCACTGAATTTGAAATGAATTTAAAACAAGCACTCTCGACGCCTACCAACTTTGGATGTTTTTCTTCTATCTGGAATGCCGCATATGATGCTTAAATATTACATGGAATAAATGCACAGTGCAGTATTTTTTAAAAATTAATAATTATTTCTTCTTCCTACTTAAACGATCCTCAAGCAGTGTCTGTAAAGGTTAACGTATGAATTATGGTGTCGATTCTCTACCTTAGATTTATTCCTACTTATAAACAATATGCTTGTACCTACTTTGACCGGTTTTAAATGAAACTTCTTTAATTCATTTCTTTAGTTTTCGTTAAAAAAATAACTGTAAAATGAATTTGACCTTTTTATGTTATAAAGCTTCACATGAAGAAATGAATTTTTAATTTTGTCTGAAACTAATATGTTTTTGTTTTTATTGCTCTATATGTATGAATTTTGTCGTTGACTTTCCAAATCTTCTGTTTTAAAGGTGCATTTATGTGAGCGTACCGGCTGAGACAAATCTGTAATGTTTCACATTGATTAACATCCAAATTCTCAATATTTCATCAAATTTTGTTTCAAAGATTAATGACCTGTGAACACCTAGAGGATGTTTTATTCTGTATATATTTTTTTTAATTTTAATTTTCGAGTTCCAATGTGGCAAAACAAACCTTATCACACCTTCTCTTTTAGTCAATATATATTTTTTTTTATTTGTTGTTGTTGTTTATTTTTTTAAGGGTGGGAGGGAAGAACTGATAGTCCATAAAAGTTCCCTTAAATAAGGTTATTAATTGGAGTAAAGTTAATGTTATATGGCATGGGAGCCTTAAAAGTCATAAAGCTGACTCAGTGAAAAACAAGAAAGTTTGACGTCCTAATTAATTTTGACAAATGAAGAACTGGGATCAAACAAACCATAAATTGATAATAAAAAATAATCAACCTGTCTGGGAAAGTATAAATCGGCTGAAAATTAAGAAAAAGTTTGATTAAATCTGTCTATTAAAACAGTTTAGTCCTCATTATTACTATAAAGGAAACAATTGAAACATATCATTTGAAATACAATCCAAATTCATGTCTTTGATATATAGATTGTAGTTCTATTTAAAGATGTCACTGACTTCCTTGTAGACAGAATTAACTGTTAACCTCCTCTGTAATTATAAGGAGGAAAAGTATTGACGCCTGTAATGGAAGTATTATGAAAATGAGACAAATTTTGATCCAAATATAGTTAGAATTTTCAAATATTGTAGATGAAATAATTAAATCGTGCCCATTTCACACTTTGAATGAGAAAATTTGATGTTAAATGCATTTCCTTACCAGCAGATTATTTTTATTTTATAGCAAACAAACAAGACATTTTGAAAAATGATGAAATTTTATAAATAAATAAAATAATCCATGATAATCTGTATATGTCGGAGCCTGTAATTCATCGATTATTTGCTGCTGTATATCATATTTGTTTTTGTTTAATGCTTTGTATAAAAATCAGACAGTTTGTTTTTCTTTTGGATTGTTTTGTATTTGTCTAGTATGTGATAGATTGCCATGCAATATTTATTTTGTTCATTGCTGAAGGCCGTACGGTGACCTATCGTTGCAAAACTCTGCGTTATTCAGTCATAAATACTAATAAACAACTTTGAATGAGAGTATTTGAGTCTATCGGTTTTAGTCATTTCTTAATATATGTCATGGCAGAGGAGAATCTAACAAAAATAGGAAAATATTTTTGTCATAACTTATGCTCCGACTACTGAGCTAATGATTCCCTCGGGGGCTAGCAGTCCACAAGCAGCGTTATAGACCTGGTGCTAGAAAATGAGAATAACGTAAGCTTTCTCTTTATTGTCATCTTACAAAAAAACCTTTACATTTTGATGATAATAATAGTATGGTGAAAAGTATACTTTAAATAGATATTTATAAACATAGAACAGTGTCGAAGGTCGTACGGTGACATATACTGGACTTTCTTTTACAGTGTTGAAGACCGTTTTTTAACCTAGTATAATGGTTTTTGCTTTACAGTGTTGAAGACCGTACTCTGACGGAGAAGGTTTGGATCCATGAAAACGTTTAATCCCGCTGCAAATGTTTGCACCTGTCCTAAATCAGGAATCTGATGTACAGTAGTTGTCGTTTGTTAATGTAATTTATACGTGTTTCTCGTTTCTCGTTTTTTTAATTTTATATAGATTAGACCGTTGGTGTTTTACACTAGTAATTTTGGGGCCCTTTATAGCTTGTTGTTCGGTGTGAACCAAGGCTCCGTGTTGAAGGCCGTACATTGACCTATAATGGTTTACTTTTTTAAAATTGTTATTTGGATGGAGAGTTGTCTCATTGGCACTCACACCACATCTTCCTATATCTATAATGCATGGTTTTTCTGCAAAATTGTGACTTGGATGGAGAGTTGTCTATTTGGCACTCATACTGCATCTTCTTATATCTATAGAGTACCGCGCTATCATCTATTAAGACAGTTAGGGGTAGTGGCTTACGCAATTCGACCGAACTTTAAGTATTTAAACAAATCGTTCCTGAAGTTTAATTCAACTAATCAGAAAAGCTTGTGAATGTCTTAAGAAGATGTTTTTTTTAATTTATAAAGCGGTTCCTTTGCATCTCCAAATTTCCACCCCTCCCACACTCACATATTTATCTCCCGCATTTTTTTTTTATGTTAAGGGGCCCTATCATTTTAAATTGCTCTAGCTGTTAAAATCATGTTCACCGATGTGACTCGAAATCTCATATTTAATTTATAATATACTAAAACGAATACCAAGTTATAAACAAATATAAAATAAACAATTTTAATGCATGAGCTCGATTATATGTATTCGAACTTTAGAGTGTACTTCAGTCTAAGCGCCATCTAAATAACCATCGAGGTGACATCCGAAGACTGTCAAGGGTCATATAACCAGATATAAACATAAATGAAGATTTAAAAAGAAGCGAGCTCGTGCAATTTAATTTTTCTAGGTCAGTTTGATTTCATATTATAGGCTAAAAATCTATGATGACAAAAGCGTGCAAGCATGTGAACAAACAATTTGAAACTAACAAAAATACCACAAAGCTATTTGGTCTGGATAAGGCATACGTTTACAGTATAAAAAGCGAAATAAAAGTCATAGGACTTCGAAATGTAACAAACTAGATTATAGATCCGACTGTAAATAGTTTTTAGATTAGGGATCCGACTATTAATAGAAGCTCTAAAGAAGAATACGAAGAAACGTAGAGACAAATTAAAAAACTCTGCCTTTTCGTGTTTTATGTTAAATAAGTTTAGCTTTTTTTAACACTTAGAATACATGTACTTATATCAAGTTAGATTAATTGATAAACAATCACTAAATAAACTAGAAAATATATTCGATTGAATATAATTTTATTTTTTAAAGATTATTAAACCCTGATACTTGAAAAGGAAAGCAGAATGAAAATACCCTTCAAACTTGAATGGCAAATAAAAAATCAGAAAAAGAGAAAACAGTTGTGCTACAGAAATCTTTGATTCTGATTTCAGTACGTATATCCATTAGACAGGTTCGAGGAAATCAAATACATTCAACGCTTTTAGTACAAAAACAAAAATGTACATAACAAGAGCAGCCAAAACGTCTTCGATTAAAAGCGTATGGAAAAGTTGGAATTTTATTTTAGAATTCTAAGTGAATTAAACAAACCTATTACAAAAAAAAATTCTGAGTATTGAAACGAACGTTACATAATTTTATTGAAGATCGAAAGCGAGAATTTTCTGTTCGGCTTGATTTCTAATAACGTATCATCCCGAAATATTTAACCTTTTTTTATCGAATTATTCATGAGTATCCCATACCCCACCAAACGTTAACCTTCTTTATCGAACCATTCAGGAGTATCCAATACCCCAATAAAAGTTAACTTTTTTATCGAATAATTTCACGAGTATCTAATTACCCAACAAAAGTTGACCATCTTTATCGGACCATTTATGAGTATACAAAACTCCTCCAAAAGTTAACCATCTTTATCGAATAGTTTTATGAGTAGATCCTGTATACCCCAACAGAAGTTAACCTTCTATATCGAACTGTTCATGAGTATCCAATACCCCAACTTAACCTTCTTTTCGGGCCATTCATGAGTATCCAATACCTCCTCCCCCCCCAAAAAAAAGTTAACCTGTTTTGTCGAATATTTTTTTATGATTGTTTCACGATTATCCAGTTTCCCAAAAGATAAACTTAATTGCCGAATAATTCGCAGGTATCAAATATACCAAATGGGGAACCAATTTTATTGTAATTTCAACTATTCCGAACCTACATAAACTTTTATCAAATTCAAAGACAACTGACAGTAACAATGTCTGTATTGATCTTACCTGATATATGCCGTCCTTCTACATAACAGCAAATTAATATTGCCAACATTAATATATGAAGATTTAAACTTATTTTCCTAGACATTATTCAATTTCAGATTATAAGAAAGTCTTCATGTAGACATAACGAACTTGCTATATTATATACATATCATCTATTAAGGTCATACAATTTTTTTTTTACAATGTCAGACATTTATATATGGTTTAGCTGCTCATTCGTCATTAGTTTATATGTGTGTTGCGAAGGCGTTCGTTTCACATCTTAACCATTAATTAGAAAATCCCGCTTAATTCCCAATACCACGATTGTTGTTAGAAAACAATTGTTACGTATCAAGCAGAGATAAACAAAACAGTATATGGGAGCGTATCCAATGAACAATTCATATGTTCTTAAAAGGAAAAAAAGAAACCGCAAATGAAATGACCACACACATTACCGAAATAATTTTAGTTGAATGACTTGTAAAGAAATTAACCTTTCTGACCTTTCTACAGTAAAATATACGGTACATGATTTTTGTGTCGTCATCTACCAATCCTATAAATAAGGAACTTCTGAAAAGGTTATGTTATTATAATAATTAAGCTGTTTAACTTTTGTACAGACTAGCACTATTTTATTTCCTTTTAACTTATTAAAGATTATACTTTTCGGACTTTGATAGGTTAATAAACCAGCTGAATAATTATTAAGGTACTTCCAAAAAGCGAAATAAAATGAAAGAAAAAAAAAGAATTCCGAGGAAAATTCCTAACGGAAAGTCCCTAGACAAATATCAAAATCAAAAGTTTCAACACATCAAGCAAATGGATAACAACTCAGGCATTTTCTGATGTAGAAAATGGTGGACTGAACCTGGTTTTATAGATTTATGCCCTACTTGTGTGACAGTCACTTAAAACTGGATTTGCATAATTTTAAACAAGACAAGTGAATATTTGAATTATTTAGGAAATTTATGCCAAAGATATAATTTTAATAAGAATTAAAACCAATTGTTCAGAGAACAATTGAAGGTCTTTCCACCACTAACAATATATTTTAATATGAAAACATTGAAATTCAGTTCAATTCCTGTGGCTTTATGATGTATAAATATAAATTTAGAGCAAAGGTCAAAATCTAGAACGTCGAATTTGCTTAAGACCTTGACCTCAATTTCAAGGTCATAAACCAAGGACATCAAATCAAAAGACCCTAGGTCTGTAATATGGATGGATAATGAGTTATATCACTTTACGCATTATTCTATACATAAAAGGGGAGAAAACAACCATTTACTGTCAACGTACCCTCGCAATCAAAATTTAAGTGTTACGGTATGTGGCAACTAACAATTTAGTAAAAATAATTTGTCGATATGTTATACGGTTTTTGAAAATAAGTGAAAATAAGCCAAACTCAAAATTTACAATATGACCTTGACCTTTGACCTTGACCTAATTTTAATTTTTTGGACCAAGGACCTCACATCGAAAGACCCTAGGTCTCTATCACTTATGATTTACCATTAAGAACTGTATATCACTTAATTCAAATGGAAAAGGGAGAATAACTCTCATATGGAGTCTCGGTATAGCTTTGGTCCAAATGAATATCCTAATCTTGAAGACGTAACGAGCATTTTGGTAAAATAAATTTGTCGTAATCTTTTAGGGTTGAGAAGTAGTAGTGGTCACAAGAAAAACAGTGTTTGGGGAGATAACTCTTACAACGTAAAGTAGTTTGTTACGCGGTTGTCAATTTTAAAGCGTATAAACTATACGATATCATATTCCAGATATCTAAGCAACATCTTTGAAACAACAATACTGCGCAAGAAAAAAATTAGGCGGAAGAAAAAAAAATAATCAGAACAAAATCAATAGGTCTTTCCACGGAAAGGTGGAAAGACCTAATTAATATGATTTTAAATGTTATAGAATATTTCGTACATGAGCAACAATGTCTCATAAGCCACTAAAGGCGGTATGATACTAGTATTAATAATCATGACTATAATACGTATATTTAAAATTGTAATATAGGGTTATTGCATGAATATTGGGGAATATTGTCCCGAGTAGAATTTTTTATTGCACGAGCTTGCGAGCGCAATATATGTTCTACGAGGGACAATATTCCCCAATATTCATGCAATAACCCTTTTATTGTATAGCAATATAATATTTGAAAGTAAAAATTGGTTTAAACTAAGATTTTGACGTTGATGACGTCATTAATTTTGAAGATTTATTGCACTAGTGCAATATTGGAATTTATTGCACGCTAACTTTTGGTTACTTTCTGTGGGAAATATTATATTGCTATACAATAATGTATTGTATTTCATGTACAGTACCTATTTGTACTTGATGTAAAATGAAAATGCCATGAAATCAGAAATAGAAAAAGTGAATAAATTTATATAATGATTCCGAAGTAATTTAGAATCATTCATTCTTAGTTAAAAAAAAATAAAATAAAAGACTTATTGGACCTTTTTTTGTAATTTCATTTTATTTCCAAGTTTTATTTTAACTGCCAAATAAAACGTCGCTATTTTCGACGTCTTAAGGAAATATTGAGTGGCGATGGTTATAACTACGTGACTATGAGTTTGAAACTAATACTCGTAATATTTTTATTTACTTACAATTTTATGATAGTCAAAGCTCTAAAAAAATCTACCAGGTAGTATGGTAGAACTCTTTTTTGTCTAATTGTTTTCATATAACTTAAATATCTCATTAGAACAAAACTATTTTGAATATTGAAGTAGTAAATTTAAATTAAATGAATTTCAATCCATAGCAGTATTTTTGACAAATAATAATGGTTTGATTTGTTTTCGTACAAGATATTATTACATTATAAATCGCACAGGCCCATGACTGTGGACAGAACATATGCATATCAAATACAAAGACGTCGCAAGATACTGGTGTTAATTCAAAAAAGGGTAATGGTTCAAATATTAACGTTATATCAGATTTAAAGATATACTTGCTATTTAGAAAATTATCGAAAGTCTGATGTATTTACACCAAAAATATACATTTACTACACATTTTCGCACTTTAAATATTGAAACAAAACTATAGCTACGAAATTTGTAAGAAAAATATAGAGATGTCCACAGAATTGTTCCCTAAACACTAACTTATCGTTGATGTATAATTACATGTGTATTCTCAGTGCAAGAAAACTTGCATTTATCAAGATAACTGATTCAAATTTGAACTATAGGATATTTTTCACTTTAAAAAGTTCATGTATGAAGTCAGCCTCATAATAATGAATTACATCTAGAAATTGACAAAGGGGGTCGGTTGAAAACAAGACTTTACGCCTACGACAAGATTTCAGCTTCCCAATCATGAACTTTCCATTTCTATGTTGCACTGACATACGGAGTATATATCTCCCTATTGATACGATATTACCACGCTTGTATTTCCTATCGTGATTTCCTTGATAGAGGGTTGCTGCTCACAGGGAAGCTATTAAACCAAGAATTCCAAATGGCGAAGTTGAAATCATCCCTTCTTAAATTTTACGGACGGACGGTTGACCTGTTATGGAATAACCGTTTCACAGATGATATCGAATATGTTTCTTATGTCGTAACTACAATCCCCTTCCCTTTTCATGAATGTGTCCTACCTGCCTACCGAATTAGACTATTCACCGGGGTTGTCATAACATGAGCAACACGACTGGTGCCACAAGTGGAGCAGGATCTGCTTACCCTTCCGGAGAACCTGAGATACCCCTATGTTTTGTTAGGGTTTCGTGTTGCTCAGAATTTAGTTACTATGTTGTTTCTTGTGTACTTTTATTTGTCTGTTTGTCTTTTTCATTTTTAGCCATGGCGTTGTCAGTTTATTTCCGATTTATGACTGTTCCTGTGGTATCTTTCGCCTTTCTTTTAGATCTTTAAGGTAATCTCAAATCAATAATTACAATTTTTGAGTTATATGTGTGTTTAATTGGCTTTTGGATATAATCTACATGTAAAAAAAAAAGACTGGACAACACAAACCCTGCCCCAAACCTGAATGATATGAGGAACTCCTGAAGAGTAACCAGATCAGGCTCCACGTTTTACATCAGTTATGTTGCTGATGTTAAGTAAAAATCGGTGACAACTCTCATTCAGTAATTTCATATTATCGCTATTTTGTGCATTTTTCCTTTTATCTTTTTTGTGATGATTTTTCATATGATGCTACTCGCTTGAGATTGAAAATTATCGCTAGAAACTAATCAGGCACGTGGCGTTGCTAACGAAATTGACATGAAATTGACATAGGTAAAATAGCGATAAACAGATTTTCATTGTTCATCTTAACTCGATTGCCTTTCTCGCTTTCGCCGTCCCGGCTGAAGCGAGAAAATCAATCTCGTTTAGATGGTCAATGATAATCTATAAATCTAGGGAAATAGGACAGGATTTACGGGAATTACGACAATTGAAACGTATTAGTTGTCATATATGGCACAGATTTTCTATAAGGGTCAACCAATGTCCGTAATGGTATGTAGTGTGCATATGGTATAAATCTGATTCAATTTTAAACAGGAAATCATTTATACAACAGAACGTGTAGTTAATGAATGAAACTACTTTTATTCTTTATGAGAAACTTATGATGTAACTTATATCATTCAAGCAAAGTTTTTATTGTTGCCATTAAGACTTTATTGTTCAAACATTGTCTGGTGAGTGAAATAAAACCTTTTAATTAGAGAATTCTAGACATCGGGAAAGTGGATTCTGATGCAATGAAAACAAAGCATTGATTTTTTTTTATTGAACTGGAAACAGAAATAAATTTAAAAAAAGCCTTATAAAACTAATGAAGATATACATACATACAAAAAAAAAAAAAGACAATCAGAGTCAACGTGACCTGAAAATAATGGATAATTTATAAGGTACGACTTGAATAGGGAAAAAAAGAGTATAAATGTACTATCCAGCCGAATGAAGAATGAAGATGAAACTGGCAAAATATAGGGGAAGACAACAAAATGGTACTCAATGCTGAACTGTATCTACCAAATATATTTAAAATATATTAAAACCAAAGATACGGGTACATCTCCTTTCAAAGGCAATTTTAGTCTATAAAATACTACCAAAAACATTGTAGCTAACACATTGAACAGACAATATCAACCCGCCTTTGCTGAAAAAGATAACAATTATGTACTAATACGAATGATACTCAGCAAAACCTGAGATAAAAAAGGCATCTTTGAATTAATATACATATGCAACTCTTTTTAAGCGAGCGTTCCTGATTGAATATCTTCCGATGATTCTGAACAAACGCGTAATCGACCGACCACCATAATAGTTATCAAAGGTACCAGGAAGTTATAGTTTAGTACGCCAGACGCGCATAAAACTATGCATCGTTTTTAATGGAAACAGGAAAATATTACATCTATATTTAAGAAGTAGATATAACGCCAGCATTTACAAACGTGTATCTTTCACATGTTTAAGCTTGAATTTATCGAAAATATTAGCGTAAGCAACATTTTTGACACATCTAGTCAAATACAAAATACTTGTTTATTGTCAGTGTAGTTTTGAGAGCAAGGCGAGGGTGTAAAACACAATCCATTATGTAATATGACGAATATCATTAGCTCTAGATATTTAAGATATGAAATTTTCTTTCCGAAGACGATTAATAGTCAAAAAAAAAAGAAGAAAAAACAGTGTTGTAATTTTTAATGATGTTAGGCGTTTAAAAATTGAATTGAAATTCCAAAAATAAGAAAAAAAGTCTTTACTATGAACATACACCCCAAACGAGACGGCAATGTATTTAGCTGATTATGTGATACGTATAACTCAGTAAACATTTTTCAGTTAACCACTTGCCCTTCAGCTGATCCTGCTCATCACGTGGCAACAGTCGTGTTGCTCATGGCTAGTGATCATTCTTTGAAAAGTCTCATTTAGTGATGTCACACTCGCTATAAAGATGAGTGCATTCTGACTACCACGATTCGAACATTTTATTATTCGTTTGTGACACAGATATACTCTATATGAAAGCGCTCCTGGAAAGTGGCTAAATAGAAATGTAATAATAAGTTACACAATTAATATGTTGGTGCAAGATTTTGAAGAAAATCATGAATGTCTGAAAATGATATTGAGCTTAACATGGACGGATCTGTATTATGCACTATTTATCTGTGTGTTACATCAAACTGTTTATATCAAAACGAACATCTTTGTTTTCATTCACCTGAAACATTCCGACCCGATCAATTAGCCCTTAATAGCTATTATTCGATTGTATTTGAGTAATTCAATTCATTATAATTACTAAAATAAAATTTGTATAAAAAACATTCAAGAGTAAAAACAATATTTAAATTTATTGTAAAATATCTGTCGCCGCTCAAATATAAAGCTCTTTCATGCCGGTCATTGACTGTGCGTACAAAAAAAAAGAGAAATACATGTTAACTGCCTTACAGCAATATGAGGTATTTCCCTAAACATATACGATTTTTGAAAGTATATACTTCATGAACTGAATTGAAATTCAACTTTTCCAAACTTTTCAACTTCATTAAAATTCAATACTTATCAAAGGTACCAGGAATAAAATTTAATATGCCAGACGTGCGTTTCGTCTACATAAGACTCGTCAGTGACGCTCAGATCAAAATAGTTATAAAGCCAAACAAGTACAAGTCAAAGTTGAAAAGCATTGAGGGCCCATAATTGTAAAATGTGGTGCCAAATAAGGCTAAGGTAAGCTATCCCTGGGATAAGAACCAAACGTCACAGTACTCAAATTGCGCCGAGTACTCAAATGCACCAAATAGCAACGGAAATCTTACATTCTTTTTATTTCTTAAAAAATATTTTTTTTTGTAGTGACACTATGCACGTCTTTAGACTTCGATAAATATATTTTATGAATGGCTAAAAAAAAATTCTGTCGATGAAAAAATAACACCAAAAATGTGGTGCACACTGAATAACCTGCGTTAAATTCTAAATTTCATTTACTGCCGCAGTTTATCATGGAAAAACGTCGTTGACATCACGGTCACATGTCAAATTATGTCTATGAGCTGATAAACAAAACTGTCAGTTTATCAGACGGCGCGTTACATACAAAATTAAATTATTCAAAATACAAATTATTGGATTTTTTACTGATATTAATTTAAGCATGGACGCAATTCGCAGAATCATTTTAATCGTTTGGAGGTCGGTTCGTCCCAATTTTTAAATTATTAGATGTGAATTTAAAATCAAATGGTGAGAATAAAGTACATAAAGATACACCTACAACATTTACACAATCTTTTATTTGGGTCAAAAATAAATGTAAGTGAAAAAATACTTTAAAGAGGTGCAATTTGGGTACCATCACTTTTAACACCTTAAAAGTATTGTGTGAAAATAATAAAAATAAATAAAAACTGTGCTAAAATGCAATAAATTTTGTCAACCAAATACACTTTTTTGAGTCGTGCTTCAATGATGAGTCTTTTAAAGTTTAAACGCACGTCTGGTGTACACGATGTAAGTCTGATATATATGATGAGTTTATAAACATAGCAATACTTTCAATCGTGAGGCATCATCATCTTTTGGTGAAGCACATATTTGTTGAAATGCATGATTTTGTTTAAATAACACTCAAACAATCAAAATATGTGACAAATAAATAAAAACAAAACACGCAAAATAATAAATAAATTAAAAGAATATCAAGGAGTAAGGATATGCATGGATATATACAATTTGTTACACAACTTTACATTCAGACTATTTGGATAAAAGTACATAAATTAACATTATTCCATATATACCTGGAAAGCAAACTGTTTATAAATTCATCCGTTTATATCTATTTGTTTGAATTAGTAAACTAATTTAAAAAAAACAACACCAAACAATCAAATGATTAAATAAAAAAGCAAAAGCAAATAAAATAAAATGATCAGAAAAAAAAACATAATGGAAAACAGATTTTTACTTTGCATTTTAATTTCAATTTTTGTCCTACTTTTCTATCTGATTACTTATGATCACCCATGTTTTATATGGTTATCATTTAGTTGAATTTGAGTAAAGAGGGGCAAAGGATGACAGAGGGACAGTCAAACTTGTAGATTGAAAAAAAAACCCTGAGAACAGCATGGATAAAAAGGAAAAACACAAACTGACAAATAATAGTACACAAGACACAACATAGAAAACTAAATGAAAACTAAAGACGCAGCAACACAAACCCCACCAAAAAAAATAATACTTGATAATTGATCTGATGAGTAAAATATTTCCATGTACTTATATGTAATTTTTATATTCTTATTTTGATGTATATTTTAACGTATTCATGAATATTCAAACCCTTGAAATATATACTACAAAATACCTTTCAAGGAAACAAAATATAAAAAAATATGTTATGTGAAGGAAAACATATATCCACAATTGTCTTTTGTGGTTAATTCTATTACAGCTTACAAGGACATTCAAAACATTGTTGTTAGGTAATTTTGTAATTTTTATAAACCGATCTCTTATAAGTACTGACATTATAAGTAGTACGATTTTCAAGGGGCTTGCTGGGTTAACAACTTAGACTATGTGTAAACGTTATAGAATTTGACTGGTTGACCATGATGTTAACGCATGAACATTGGAATTTGTTTATAGAATTATTTGTTTAAAGTACTATTTATAGTATCTTACACCACTGTGTCTAAACCACACCGGCAAAATTTGTTCGGACTCGATGGTATCTGACATCCGGCACAATGACGGAACATTAATAGACAGAAGAAAGCTAGGTTTCTCCTTATTTTCTTATTTTTTTATGATATCGAAGAATATATATACATATACAACTATTTTCTATTGTGATATGCAATATTTTCTACAACCGTTCTATATTAACGGAGAAATAAGTAAAAATGCATGTCAAAATGACGAATTGAGTGAACCTTGCCTCGAAATTGTTTAATTTCTCGTTAAATTGTTCACATTGTACGGAAAGAAAGGTACGGGAAGATAGATATTGACACGGAGATTGCAAATTTAGTTATTATGAGCATCTCAATAATTGTATTTCTGTGTATGGAACGAAAGAAAAGGGTCATGTCAAATTAAAATAAACCGGTTTCGTCAATGTTGTTACTACACAATTTTCCGGTTTCGTCTATATATATCACCCGTTTTTTTTTTTGTTTTTTTTTTTAACAAACAATTTATGAAAAGAAACTTTGGCACGGATCTGAACATTGTCTTTCGAGAATTTAATATATATTTATTGTAAAGTAAACTTGGCGTGTTAAAATCTATTTTAAACGGACACTTTTGGACATAGTTAATTATGATAATACATATTTTCCCAATGAGAGCCGTATCCCTTATTTCACTTAATTTCAAACTAATTTTAAATGGAATATAAATACTGAATAGCAAACACTGGTATCTAATTATTTTGTAACATTATTATATTTTCTTTGTTTATAATATTAGTATGTAAAGATGAAAAATAAAAGGATGTGTTTTGATTATGCCATAATTTTAATTTACTACTAGTATACTATATTATATACACTTAGTTTACAATATTTACTATCAATTATTAATACATTTATGCATTCAATCATTGACGAACAGTCCCAAACCGACTATAGTCTATACTGTTCTGCACAAATTAATCATGCATGCAGTCCTGCCAGAATTTCTGGTACTATATATACTGTGTTACTTGCGCACTAAAGAGAGTTTTCACACTTAAGCATCCATAACATAGCAGTGAGATTTGTAACTTTCTCCCCGTTTCTGGTAGGCACATTTATTTTCAAAGGCATGATTTTCACATTATTTTTACAGTTCAAATTCATTTTTTGTACAGTTCAAATTCATTTTTTGTACAGTTCAAATTCAATTGAAACTTCAAGATAACTTTCGAAAACAATATCTGACAGTTTTGTATTTTCAATGTGAATAAAAGTTGGTTTGCAAAACATGACCGTCATTTATATCTAGGTCTTATTAAGAAGAAGTGACGGTAACCACTTATCCCATAAACATTGACAATGAGACAACTTTCTTTTAGACACAAAAATTATGTTGAATTAATCAAGTTTAGGTCAGCGTATGCCTTAAACAATGAGAAAAACATACAAACTGCATGAAAGCAAGCTATAACAGGGCCCTAAATTATAAATGTAAAACAATTCAAACAAGAAAACTACCTGCCTATTTTATGTTCAAAACGCATATGGTATAAAGCAACCAAAGACAACCATGGAATTACAAGCGTGTGATTCGGGAATGGACTGAGTCAAAGTGTTGTCGCTGACACAAACAGTACAACAAAAGTACAAATAATAAAAAATGATGAAAAAACCTTAACTCGTCCGATGACAGAGCCTGTATCATGTGTATAGTAAATGCGCCATGTGTGCCAAAACTTGTATCATAGTTAAAATTATCCCTTAAATATAATAAATATACATGTATTCGCAGTTTACTATGAAGTCCACTATCACTGAACTAGTATAAATATTTATTAAGGGGCCAGCTAAAGGACGCCACCGGATGCGGGAGTTTCTCGCTTCATTGAAGACCCATTGTGGCCTTCGGCTGTTTTCTGCTCTATGGTCGGGTTGTTGTCGCTTGGAATTTGTATGAACTTTTCATGTTGATAGACTGATAGATGGAGGAACGGACGGATGGAAGGACGGACGGACGGACAGACGGGTGTATACAATAATACGTCCTGTCAAAATTGGGACGGGCGTGTAAAAACGCAAAGAAATGAAAAAAAAACTCGTAATTAAAGGTCAATAAGTTTTATTGGGATATCGGCCAAGTCGATTTATTTGTATATTTGTCTGCCTTATCATTTTTACTATATAACTTTTATATATATTTGAAAAAAATGTATAGAAATCGATAAAAAGAACTTGATATTCGGCATTTATTATAATAAACATAATCCAACTCACATAATCCGATTTCCCGGGTGTCCCTGTTTTCTCATATCTTACAATATTTTAATTCGGTATACACTTTATAAGATAAGTGGCGAATCTAGATGACGTATAGGTTGCACGCTCCGACCCCACCTTTGGTTGCCAAAACTATATTGATTCCTGTATTTAACGATTTTGTAAAGCAACAAATAATCAAAATATTGTTCGACTCGCTACGCTCGGCGGTATGTAAAAGTTGTTCGAATTACGTCCACTTTGAAATAAACTGAATCCGTCTGTCCGTATATATTGTCAAAATATATTGACCAACGTCAGTGTACGATCATCATAACACAACGGCGACAGTACAGACTCGTTTTTTTTTAGTAATGTTAACAAAATAATTATTATTGAATTTTGTCGATGACCTGAGACTATTATACTAATTTGGACATAGCAGTATAGTTACAATAAGGGATAAAAAAATTATTTTAATGCATGGTAGTTGTAATCCTACATTCATTTTCTATGTCGATTATGCATGGATATACAGTTGTCTTATTATCAACGTTTATCCATAAGAAGATTTATTTTTAACGATTGTAGAAATGATTACATACATAGAATGATTAAATTACTTATAAAGGTGTCCATCCTTTTGTGCGAGAAAATCACATATTAATTGTGTGATTCGATTTTGAAGACCGTAAACTTTAATTTCAAGTTTAAACATGTTCAACATATTTTCCCATAACTCATATAGAAAACGCAGATTTAGAGAGCTTTAATCTCAATATGCTGTTAAAAAATTTCGGAATGCAAAGTAAATTAAAATATTTGTGTTCTATAAGAGTAGGAATTCAAGTTTTTCCTTATTAATTAATTGAATCTGAGACTCATATAAATAATAAGCCGTTGTCCGGTGAACGAACTTGTTTTCCAACGACCCACAAAACTCCTTTTGAACGGTGAAGTTAAATAATCAATTATAATGTAATGCGATTATGATTTTTTTTTATTTGACCAAACCGGGTTATGCATTTTGATATCTATGACGAAACCGGTTTGTATACATTGACGAAACCGGCCAGTTCCATTTTGACATGACCCATTTCTTTCGTTCCATACACAGAGATACAATTATGGTGATGCTCATAATAACTAAATTTGCAATCTCCGTGTCAATATCTATCTTCCCGTACCTTTCTTTCCGTACAATGTGAACAATTTAACGAGAAATTAAACAATTTCGAGGCAAGGTTCACTCAATTCGTCATTTTGACATGCATTTTTACTTATTTCTCCGTTAAGATAGAACGGTTGTAGAAAATATTGTATATCACAATAGAAAATAGTTGTATATGTATATATATTCTTCGATATCATAAAAAAAATAAGAAAATAAGGAGAAACCTAGCTTTCTTCTGTCTATTAATGTTCCGTCATTGTGCCGGATGTTAGATACCATCGAGTCCGAACAAATTTTGCCGGTGTGGTCTAGACACAGTGTACACTGTGATACAAAAAAAGTCTTTTTAACAGAATGGATGGCAAGTTGTCTCACCAACAATGAAACTTTTCATATTTGTCAAAATATGTTGACTTTAACTTATTTTGACAAATACAACTTTATCAAATCAAAAGAAATAACGTGTATAGCGAACAAAATGGCTAAATGAAGAAAACAAAAACCAAAAGCGCTTTTCAAGATTAACCTTTATCATGAACTTTGAATGCGAAACCTGTGAACGCCAATAATGTTTTATATCGAAACACATGAAGAGCTATATACCCAAAAACCGACCACAATCTAAAACCAACTTTACATGAGGAAATTGGAACCACAGTATAATAGTCCTTATTATAATGTACAGATATAAAAATAGGGAATTTAAGTAAAGTTTGTTAAAAATTAGGTGAGTACCAAAGTACTGAATACTGATTCTAACTGGTGTGGGAGATCAATATGATATCAATTAAATATACATAGATTTTATGAGAAAATTTGATATCAGTTTTATTTGTACACTTCAGATATAAATAATTTCTTTTATTTCATCTTCATTCATGATGTTAAATGGCTCTATACCTATATGCACTATGAAGAAACAGTCAAAGTACTCTCAGCCGACATGAACAAAATGACGTCATGTCAATTGGAAAGTATTGTTAATGTTATTTATATATTTTAGTGATCAAGAAAGGACGAACCTACTCCTTTCAGGAAATGTGATGCATTATTTTCAAGTGATGACATTTTCGAGCAGCAACGCTTCAGTTATAAAACGGATATCTGAAATTTGCATGCTATATGATGGCATTCGCAACACTAGAAGTAAAGAACAAACCCGTGCTTAGATGGAAACATACTTTATAGCTTGTTAAATTGTGCGATTATCATATAAATGAAAGCTCTATATTAGTTCATTCATAAATGGTTGTGAAGAAAAAATATATACTTGAGTTGATAATAACAAATTTGATTGTAGTTGTATGACACGAAACGTAAAAAATCTTTAATTAAGATGTTTTGTTTGATAATCATGATGTCATGATTTTTACTGAAAATATCGGGAATCGAAACCAATGCAATAGTTTTTTTCTTGTTGAAGTCAGCTAATCACAATGACAAAATAAGAGATAGTTGTAACAAATAGGTGGGATAAATATTTGTTTCACGTAAATGGTTTAAAACTGATGGAAGTAAGTAAATAAGAGTCTGTATAATAATGATAAATTAAAAAAATCACCAACAATATATTTCTTTAGAATCAAAATGTTAATCAGCGCTACATGTAGCCGTTGTAGACAATATTGGAAATTTACCATGTTTAGTAGATTCGTTTTTATCATAGGACATCATTAAACTGAATGCATTGATTTTAAATGTTAAAAGACAATATACAGAAATACACGTAATTCCAAAAAAATTTAAATATTTGGTGAAGAATGTCATTCTTATCTATTTGTTTGTTTGAATTATAACTCAAAATTTGCAAAAATCTATCAATATTGAAGTTTCTAACAACTTTCAATGTCTTTTTTACAACATATTTATCGACCATTTATGTGTTTGACATATGTCATGTAGTAACAATCAATATACATAAGTAACACACAGCTAAGAGTGCGACCGAGCAGAGTTTTACCCCGAAATAAAATTTAACTGAGGCAAAACAAAGGGTGACAATGCTTTTTTTATAATAGCCATCACCCTCTCTGCTACGTGTTATTCCATTTATTAAACTTTTTCTGAAATTAGTTCTTTCAAAACTTTTGATTTTTCAACCCTGTATACCACCATTCCCCATGTGAAATTGAAAAATCGTCTTAAAGAATTTATCCGCAATGCTTTTCAACATAAAAATTGTAGCATACGCTATAAATTTATTACTTTGGGAAACCATACGGCATATGTTGTCCAAAGTGAACAAAAAGGTAAATCATGCTACACAGAGGAACGAGTGACCAGTGTGCTGGAGTTTCTTATTGACAAAATATTAGTTGAATTTGAATGAAGACTGTTTCAACAAATTGTCGGTCTTCCTATGGTGACGAACTGTGCGCCTCTCCTTACTAACCTCTTGTCATTTCCATATGAATCGGAGTTCTTTCTGTTAAAAAATAAGAAGACCAAAAAAAGCCAGGTCATTAAATTTGACATTCAGATATATCAATGATGTTCTTTCCATGAACAATCCAAAATTTTCTGGTTGGGTTCCATTAATATATCCCCATGAACGAGAAAACAAAGAAACAACACACATGGCTTCGTCTGCCTCATTTTTACACTTATACCTCGAATTTGACATAAGCGGTCATCAAGAACTGATTAAATGTCAAACTAGACGATTTTAGTTTTAAAATTATCAATGTCCCCCACATAAGAAGCAATATGTCAACTTCGTCTCCACATTGAATATTTATTTCCCAACTAATTATTTGGTATTCCAGAGCTAGCAGTTGCTACTCAAACTTCATAAAACGTCGTAAGTGTCAAAGTAGAAAGTTAATTTAAGAACGTCCCGACAGGTTTTTGACAAATAGGAAGAGGTCTACAAAGAGAGGGGGATGCAATTCGTACCCATAGGTATGCCAACAATTTGCTGAAACAGTATAAATCCGAATTAAATAAATATGTTGTAAATAAGGAACTCTAGAATACTGTTCACTTGTTCCCCGGTTTAACATGTTCTACTATTTTGTTCACTATTTACAAAATATGCGGTATGATAAATAAAGGCAACAGTAGTATACCGCTGTTCAAAACTCATAAATCCATGGACAAAAAACAAAATCGGGATAACAAACTAAAACCGAGGGAAACGCATTAAATATAAGAGGAGAACCAAGAGCAATACATTTATAGCGTATGCTAAAATTTTTAGATCATTTTCTTAATTAATTAGATATAGGAAGATGTGGTATGAGTGCCAATGAGACAACTCTCTATTCAAGTAACAATTTATAAAAGTAAACCATTATAGGTCAAGGTACGCCTTCAACACGGAGCTTTGGCTCACACCGAACAGCAAGCTATAAAGGGCCCCAATAAATTACTAGTGTAAAACCATTCAAACGGAAAAACCAACAGTCAATAATTATTGTATATTTATCTTCTGCTGTTGTCTGTTCCTTGGTCTAGTTGTTGTCTCTTTGACACATTCCCCATTTCCATTCTCAATTTTATAATCTATATAAAAACGAGAAACGAGAAACACGTATGAACTACGTAAACAGAGGACAACTACTGTACATCAGATTCCTTAAGACGATTTTTCGATTTCACATTGGGAATGTTGGTGTTTAAGGTTGAAAATGAAAGGTTTTGATATAATTCATTTTACAGAAAGGTCGATATTTATAACAATCTTTAAGTTCTTTAATTTTTCTTTGAATCCACATAAGGTTTATACCTCTACGCGAGTAGACAGTTTCATACTATTTCTGAAGACCTTCTTTCACTGCGGACAGATAAAAATAAATAAACAGACAATGAAAATAATTCTAAACCCTTACGAATGAAGATCTAAGCCATTTCTGTATTTTATTCCAACTTATGATATTCTTAGACAGGTATTTCAAAAATATGTTTGAGGAACTTCTATTAATATCGTTGCATTAAACATTTTGTTTACGTAGTGAATTTATGGACTTTAAACAAAACGTAAAATTATAATTTGCTGTTCAAACCTTTTATCAAAACAGAATAAGATATCTAGCTGCAATATAACTGAAGATGATCACTCTTATTGCAAACCATTCTTATTAATTTATCTAACATGTGTTTTTTTACCTTTTCACTTCATGTATTTTTTGTTGATGTTATTTTTTACTTGATATGATATTGATTTTATGCAAATCAGATAAATACCTCAATATTACCCAACCAAGGTGATTGAACTGTCGAACAACATAAATTGAAAATGCTTATATTTTTTCTGGTTGATAAAATATTATAATAGTTACAGTATTCGGCAAATGTTATAGAACAAAATTTATACACATATCAAATTGTTGTTTCCTATATAATCTTATAATATTATTGGCAACATCTATCCACTTTTAATACAGTTTTTATTAGATCACATTGCAAAAGAACTTAAAAATTAAGGTTAATTTTTGTATGATATCGAAAAAATGCGTAATATGTAGTTGTATTCCTTATTTATCATATGCATTTATGGTCATTCTCCGCCATATGTGTATTTTGTATAATAATGATTATATTTAGGAACTAATTGGAACTGCACCTTCATGAACAAAACTGCAATAGTACAATTGCTAAAAGACTGTTCAAAATATAAGGAGTTGTTTGATAACTGTGAAAAATTCGTGGAAAATATTGAAAAAAACACCTAGAAACATGTTATTTCAAATGCACATAGAGAGACTGAAAATTTTAGACAACAAATAGAAACACACATTGTGCATATAGTTATATAAAGATACATATATCGTAAAGTGGGGGAATTGACAACCAAATGAGAATAATTATTATCATAAGTAACATATATATTAAAACAGAGTCTGTCATTTAATAATTGTAAGAAGCTTAAATAATTAAATATCACTCCTATCCTTAACTGGCTAATACATTTTTGATATGGTCCATATCAATTATATAACCTTTTTAAATTTATATACATATACATTGTATTAAACAAGTTTTCTTAACTTTTTTTAGATTTGTATATACATTGATTATGAAGTACATATAAAATTCCACTGAGAAAATCTGCCTTTTTAGATTTTATTAAATTCTTACATCTTAACTTATCATTTTAAATAATACATATATCTTATTAAATAAAACCTCCTTTTAATGTACCTTTTATCCATATTAAAAAACAAATTCAAATGAAACATAATTTTAAATATAAATAAAACTGAGTCACAAACATAAGTGAATATACTTGTATGGTAGATTAATTTGTAATAAAAAGGTTCATGTAAATATATCATGCATGACATTTCTATTGTCTATTGTTTATTTATATGTACTGTACATATTTGGAAATAGAACATTTTTGTTGTATCATTTCAAAACTTTAAAGTTAAGGGAAAACTCCATATATATTTGGAGGTGCTCCTAATTAAAGGAGGCTCATACTCATCATCATCATCAGAAGAAGAAGAAGATTATCAATATTAAACTGATGCATTTAAGAATTAATGAAAACAATATACATTCTATAAACTGTATTGCATCTAAAAAGAAACTGGTTATCGCATTTATTTACACATTTATCACTGGACTAGTATATATTTGTTTAGGGGCCAGCTGAAGGACGCCTCCGGGTGCGGGAATTTCTCGCTACATTGAAGACCTGTTGGTGACCCTCTGCTGTTGTTTTTTATTTGGGCGGGTGGTTGTCTCTTTGACACATTCCCCATTTCCATTCTCAATTTAACATGATAATGTTTTAGTATGGTTTTGTGAGATGCAATTGATGTTAAATTATTTTGACTTATTTCCCTTAGAATGTACAAGTCTTCTAACACAGGCATTTGTGGTGTTGCTTGTTGCTTTGTATCGGAGAGGATATATACAAGGTTTGGCCTGCCATCCCAAACATTTCAATTATTTTCTAAATAACATTATTTTTAAATAATACCTAAATTCCTAGTAATACAACTTTTACTCGTACCTTTAAAAACACATTCCATTGCAATTTTAAAGACAAAAACAAATAATTAAAAAAAAAATGTAATGACAATTAGTCGATAACTGAGTCAAAACAAAAAATCAATAATGTATAAATAACATTTTGGTTCTAATAATTTGTTCTCATTTATTATTTTTATCGTCTCTTTAATTAAGCTATTAATCCCCTGTATAATGATCCAAGTGGTTTGATATACTTTCTGTTGATTCCGCCAAACTTTCTCTGAAGGTTTGAAACGGTTTTTGTGGACGATCTTCTGATCCAATGTTGGATTCTTGTTTTAGAATATTGTTGTAGGGATGAAGGTTACTGTCTTCGTCATTGTCTGTATCTTCTTTGTCTGGAGGGTTTGCTTCTTCTGTTGCAATAAAGGGACCAATTGATTTATTTGTGAAAGTGTTATTCATCAAGTAGTTCCCCTCCATGCTAATATATGACTTATTCTCAGAATTTGTAATTTGACTAGGAGGTGCAGTTGTCTCATTTGCAATCACTTCTCGTCTGGCTCTCTTTTTCTGTAATCTACGACAGACAAAACACGTCCCAACAGTGAAGATAATGCTAGTTGCTACCAGTGAATATATCAGCAAATGATCTTTCGAAAAATCTACCGAAAATAAACATAGAAATATGAGAAAGCTTAAGTAAAAAAATCTGACGATCTATATCAAGTATATTTGTTAAAATTGAGAAAGGAAATGGTGAATATGTCAAAGCGACAACCACCCGACCATAGAGCAAACAACAGCCGAAGGCAACCAATGGGTCTTCAATGTAGCGAGAATTCCCGCACCCGTAGGTGTCCTTCAGCTGGCCCCTAAAATATGCATAATAGTACAGTGATAATGGACGTCATACTAAACTCCGAATTATACACAAGAAACTAAAATTTAAAATCATACAAGACTAACAAAGGCCAGAGGCTCCTGACTTGGAACAGGCGCAAAATTGCGGCGGGGTTAAACATGTTTATGAGATCTCAACCCTCCCCCTATACCTCTAGCCAATGTAGAAAAGTAAAAGAATAACAATACGCACATTAAAATTCAGTTCAAGAGAAGTCCGAGTCTGATGTCAAAAGATGTAACAAAAGAAAATAAATAAAATGACAATAATACATAAATAACAACAGACTACTAGCAGTTAACTGACATGCCAGCTCCAGACCTCAATTAAACTGATTGAAAGATTATGTCTTCATCATATGAATATCAGGTACAATCCCTCCCGTTAGGGGTTTAGTATCATACTATCATAAAATATATGAGAAGAACATAACCCGTGTCATGCCAACAACTGTTTTTTTAGAAATAAATGTGTTTAGTTCCGATGCAAAGACCCTATCAGTGAATCAATGTTAAAGCCAAAATATGCAATCTTTAATGACCTGACAACAGTATCGTAACTATATCCCCTTTTAATAAGTCTATTTAAAGGTTTTGTTAGTTTCTGAGGAGAATACTGACATTTTTGTGCTTTATAAAGAATATTTCCATAAAATTTTGGATGTGAAATACCTGAACGTATAAGATGTCTGCATGTTGAGTTATATTTACGAATTATTTCCTTATACCGGTGATAAAATTTAGTAAATGTTTTGACCAGTTTGTTGTCTATTCGTTTGATGTGTTTTATCATTTGATTTTGCCATTTGATTAGGAACTTTCTGTTTTGAGTTTCCTCGCAGATTAGTATTTTTGTTTTTTTTACTTTTATATCATTTTCTTTTTCAAATATTGGTACGTTAACGAGAACAGGAAGATGGGCAGGTCAATCAATTGTGATTCGAACCGGAAATCCCCAGTTCAGCATCGAAAGAGTTGTATCCAAATCAGAATGAATGATATTATTTTCACCTTTTAATTCCCTTTCACAATTGACACAGTATTTGACAAATCCTCATCGAATTTGAATACTTTAAAGTTTTTAATAAATATCTTACATATATCTAAATTCCTAAAATAAAATATTATACACTTCTTTTGCATTCAAAAGAACTTTTGTTATGGTATTGGACGTTCTATCCTGTGCTTTTGAAAGCCAATTCAAGCTAAATTTTGTAAAGTTTGTTAATAATGAAACAATAAACAGGATGAGTCAAAAACATTGTCCCAAATTCAACCATACAACTGTATTTTATACATTTTTAAAAAATAAAAATATCTTAGAAGTTAAATTTAAAGATAGATGAATTTATTTGATCAATGAACATTTTAAATACATTTCATTTAACCCGTCCTGCATTTCAAAAGCTCGAAATAAACTCATCATACATACAAGGATTGAAATTGTGTACGCCATCAGTGATGGTAAAAAAAGGATTGAAATTGTGTACGCCATCAGTGATGGAAAAAAAAAAGTTAAAAAGCCAAATACAGTACAAAATTGAAGAACACTGAGAACCGAAAGGTTTACTAAAATACAGTTATCAATTCATTAATGGTAATGTATTGCTGAGGTAGAAAATCCTTATCATTTCGAAAAGTTCAATATTTTATTGTTTGTCTGTTCCCTCTTTTACCATGGCAACAATGTCAATAACACAAGAGCTGACTACTGGTCTTGTGATTTACTGCGTTAAATAATGAAAGGAGTTTCTACAAGAAAGTGTTAAATTCAACAGCCTCTTTTTCAAAGATTCTCATAAAACCACAAAAACAAACAATAAATATGAATTGACCATGGTCAAACGTCTACTTATATAGACCCATCTGAATAAGAAACGATACTCGTGTAATCTATTACTATGACGTGTTGTTTTCCTTTTAAACGTTCTGTGGGACAAAAACGACAAAAAAAAACCAGCAAACATTTTAATATTAAGGAAAGGACGAATAATAAAAACAATGTTAATTAAATTATTTCACAGAAAACTAAACATTGAGCACCGAGAATCTCACACAAATAGGGGGTTTAAATGAGCTGATCAGATAAAGCAGTTTCTGTCCCACTAGCAGCAGTCAATTTACTCATGACATAAAAGGTTCGGTACTAAAAGGAGGCGGGTATACCAAAGAACAATCCTGATTCATAGACAAAGAGAAAAGCCACAAAAGCATGACAAAAAGAAAAAATGACAAGAAGAAAATAAAGAAAATATACATCATAGAAATACAAAAATTGTCAACATCAACATAAACCTGTCAAAACCCCGGGAGTGATATCAGTTGCTATGAAAAGATAGCAGATCCTGCTTCCATGTGGCTTTCGTCGTGTTGTTTATGGTACGTACAAGCTAGGTTCTAACTCAAATTCAGTAAAGTAACAATCAAGAAAAAAATGAAATGTATCTAATACAAAGGAATACTAACTCACCATAGACAGCATGCTTAAACTAATACAAAAGACTCATTAGTGACGCTGTCAAAAAATGTTCGAACCTTTTGCTAAGTACATCTAAGGTAATATATATTCATGGGTAAAAACTCCTAAGTCTTGTATACACAATCTCGTATCCATGATGAGCTTATTTACACATATAGACACCTATGTAAAATATTAAATGGAAAACTTTATAACATTCTTGACATGAAAAGTAAGGAGTGTACAAAAAATAGATATCTATTTAAAGATATTTTTCTATATAATACAAAGTGGATTGGTTTTACCTGTGGTTGTTTCCATAGAGCTTTCAATAGAAATATCTGTAACATTGTCTGCAAAAAAGATAACAATATTTATTGTAATCAAAGAGATAAATGATAAAAAAAATATCTGCTTAAATGTAGAAGTCAGCAAAGAGGTATATAGCCACTTTGAATCACAAAAATGATCAGCAAGACAAAATCTACTAACAAGTCGAGTTTTGTCAATATAGATAGTAGACTGTCACTCGTTATATGAGTGATTACCCTTAAATGAGTTTTTGTTTACCATCTTTTGTGTTTGGACAAAACTAAAGAATATAACATACTGAATGATCAGCAATACAAGATCAACAAAGTAGATATTTGTTTTTGTCATGAATTCTTTTCTCGTCTACAATATTGGAGAGTGTCCTTTGTTGAATATGCACAAAGACAATGGAGAGCGACACTGGCTTTTTAGGGTCTCTAGTTATCAACTACGAATTCATTACACAGATGTTATTGACATCTGCCAATACCGGGCACAATGCAGATTCGTAGTGAGTGACTTTAAAGCCTGGCGCGCCATAGCCGCAGCAAAACGCTGATACATATAGAGAGAGACAGACACCTGGATAGCTATAACATTTGGTATACATGTATATCATTGTTTATCTGAGTTAGTGTGGACATCTTTTTGCAAAGAATTCTGCTAAAACTGGTGCTTGGGACTGTCTTAAACTTGGAGTGAGGAGTTCAGAAGAGTAAAACTTCGATTAATTATAATTTCCTATTATAAAATCGTCAACAAATGAAAAAACAAATATCAAAACTCTCCCCATTTATCAACGTGGATATTTCTCACATTAATGTTCAATACAGTTATGTTATTTTGAATCCACTTGTCATACTTCATGTTCAATTAGAAGAGCAATATATAGTGAGTAACATTGATTGACTGATTGCTGCTTTCTTGCTTAATTTCCAGCGGCTAACGGCTAATAATTTTACATACTGTAAACCAACTTATTTTCGCGGATACTTTATTTCGCGTTCTACCCGTTTTTTACCATTTCGCGGCTATTTTATTTCGCGATTTTCTTATGTACTCGAAGGAAATATCAATGTTTTACATGTTCGCGACTATTTATATTCGCGTTATTTTTGTACTCGCGAAAGTCGCGAAAATAAATCGCTCGCGAAAATAAGTTGGTTTACAGTATTCAAAAATGCAAAAAATAAATAATTGATAGACTAAGTTGTTGATGTAACGAGGTCCATAGGGATGAAAGATGGGAACATCTGAACTGTCACTAGGAAATTTGATGTGTTAGAGAGAAAAAAATTGTGATAACAAATCATGTGAAATAATAACCATGCCAATACTAATAAACAATATACTTTTATTAATTTTAATAAAATTGAAAATGAAAATGGGGAATGTGTCAAAGAGACAACAACCCGACCATAGAAAAAACAACAGTAGAAGGTCACCAACAGATTTTCAATGTAGCGAGAAATTTCCGCACCCAGAGGCGTCCTTCAGCTGGCCCCGAAACAAATATATACTAGTTCAGTGTTAATGAACGCCATACTAATTTCCAAATTGTACACAAGAAACTAAAATTAAAATAATACAAGACTAACAAAGACCAAAGGCTCCTGACTTGGGACAGGCGCAAAAATGCGGTGGGGTTTAACATGTTTATGAGATCTCAACCCTCCCCCTATACCTCTAGCCAATGTAGAAAAGTAAACGCATAACAATACGCACATTAAAATTCAGTTCAAGAGAAGTCCGAGTCTGATGTCAGAAGATGTAACCAAAGAAAATAAACAAAATGACAATAATACATAAATTACAACAGACTAGCAGTTAACTGACATGCCAGCTCCAGACTTCAATTAAACTGATTGTAAGATTATGATTTCATCATATGAATATCAGGCACAATCCTTCCCGTTAGGTGTTTAGTATCATACCATCAAAACATATATAAGAAGAACATAACCCGTGTCATGCCAACAACTGGTTTTTAAATATATGTGTTTAGTTCCGATTCAAAGACCCTATAAGTTAATCAATATTAACGCCAAAATATGCAATCTTTAATGACCTGACAACAGTATCGTAACTATATCCCTTCTTATTAAGTCTATTTAAAGGTTTTGTTAGTTTCTGAGGTGAATACTGACATTTTTGTGCTTTATAAAGAATATTTCCATAAAAAATTGGATGTGAAATACCTGAACGTATAATAAGTCTGCATGTTGAGCTATATTTACGAATGATGTCCTTATACCGATGATAAAATTTAGTAAATGTTTTGACTAGTTTGTGATATCGATAACTCTTTTTTTAGCGGGGAGGGGGGTGGAGGGATTGTGGCATTTAAATGTAAATATTTAAACATAGTTTTTCTAACATTTAAATTTTTTTACATATAAATATTAATGTTAATTGCATGCTACATGCAAACAGAATCACTATACTATACTGATTAATTTATTGCGTAATATTTCTTACAATGCGACGCAACAATAACATTGCACAAATTCCCCAAGAAATATGTATCAAGATAATTCATCAATATTATTTAACATGCTAATGAATTGTGATTGGTCGCTAATGATAGAATATTACATGGTTATGCAAAACTTAGAATTGCATAAATGCGCATATATACCATTGCCAGCTGTGGTATTAAAAGTTCCAACTTCTGATACGCAACCGTTCACATTATCACATCTAAAGAAAAAATATAAAAATCAAGTGAATTTCAAATACATATACATATTACAATTACACAATTTATAAGGTCAGATAAATTGCTGATGAGTTGGTAGAAGAATTATTGATTCATTAGGTACAAATAAAAAGATATTCAACAATATTAGAAAGATTAAAATAAACAAGAGGTATTGTGAGCACAGTTAACAAAATCAAACCCCGCCCAAAATAAAGCAGTAGGAAAGTCTAAAACTAATTACTAAGTATTTGCTTTAGCAAAAAATAAAAAAAAATAACGATAAAAGCAAAATGATGAAAATCAGAGTGTAATTATGTTGTGATGATTCTGAGAAAGTTTAATTATAGCAAATACATAATATTGTAACTAAGTGTTAAGCTGATACAAATGAGACCGTTGGTGTGACAATATGAAAGCGTCAATTTTATTCCTCATTTGACAACTCTCTACAAGAGACCAAATGACACAGAAATTAATAACTATAGGTCAATGAACAAAGCCCATACCGCATAGTCAGCTAAAGAGGCCCCGAAATGACAAATGTAAAACAATTCATACGAGAAAACTAACGGACTAATGTATGTACAAAAAATGAACGATGAGCAAACATGTAGCACATCAACAAAAGACAACTACTAAAATAACAGGCTCATGCCAGTGACTTTGGACAGGCACATACACACAGAATGTGGCGGGGAAACATGTTAGCGGTATGCCAACCTCCTAACCTTGTACAGTGGTGTAACAGTAAAACATAATAACGAACAATAAAAATCAGTCGAAAATGGCTTAACTCATCAGATGGATACAATTAGAAATACATCTAACAAAAAACACAGAGCGGAGGCAGGGTACTTGTATATCAAAAGAACAAAAAGACACTAAGTACAGATCTGAGAGTACTCGGTTATTTTTCTTTAAAGTACTTACATTTGCCCACTGACACATTTGCAACGATCAATGCAACGCTCACCAAATCTGTTTTTATCACAGACCATGCAAGATTGGCCTTCAATTGACGTATAACCAATTTTACATTCTGCAAAAATATTTGACCAATGAGAACATACAAATGGATACACAAAAATAAAATAAGAAAATGAAAAGAAAACTAATGTCCTTCTAATACTATAAACGATAAAATAATCCAAAATGTAAAAAATAATATATATATCGTGTGCTTAACCATGCATAATGTTCCGCCAATAATTAAATTATTTCTTGGGTTCTTCATACAATAACTTGCCGTACCAAAAGTATAAGAGAAATCTTGCTTCGGAAAATAACTGTGAGTGGTTTTCAGTAAAAAAAAAAGTTTTTTTTTATACAACATTGTTATCGTTTACATATAGTAGGAGGTTTATTGTATTGCATCATCACATATCGTGGTACTATGTCATAAAGAGACTAAGTGATGTGTGGGATTTATTTCATATTGTTAATAAATAATTCCACTAAAGAAAATAAGAATTTGAAAAGTTTTAATAGAATTTTATCGCAAAATAAAAATCATGCAATGTTTAAATTTTAAATCGTAAGTACGGTATTAGTTTACAGAAGCAATCTACCGTAAGAATATACTATTCAATACTCATGGATAACGCCATTTTTATACTAAAAAAAACATCTCAAATTTAACGTGCAATTCATCGGTTTGTTGTACGTTAGGTTCTAGCAATGACTACCGATAACGACGTCAAATGCGATAATGGTTGTTTTTGCTTGACGGGCGTCATATATAATATCATTTACGGTATCAGTTTAACTCCACCAGATGCACATTTCGTAAGTAAATGATAATTTGTCGCGTTTATGAATACAGATATGTAATCTAGATTGTATTCCAATTTGCTACCAAAGAGCTTATAATTAATTTTTTAAGTATTTTATTTTTAAATCAGACAGTGGGTTTTCTCTTTTAGGTTGTTTCTCTTTTTGTCATCCCTTGACCTGTTGAAGAGTGTTCTAAGTCCTGCAACTGTTCATCACCCTGTCATATTGTCTTTCACATGATTAATTTATAATGCTATTCCTACCTATGCATACTCCGTTTACTTCTTCGTAGTCCGAGCAACAATAATCTCTTAAAATAATAAAATAAATAATAATCAAAAATATTCATAAAAAAAACAGCAAAAAAACACTACCAAAGTGTAGATCTTATTCCAAATTGATTTTCACGATTAAAGCTATTGGTATTGTTATCAAGACTGTTTATCCCTCGCATATTTAATTAACTTAAAGGGGAAAAACATACTATCGCTATTTTGTGCAATTTTTCTTTGATCTTTTTTGGGGATAATTTTTCATATCATGCTACTCGATTGAGATGGAAATTATCGCTAAAAACTAAGGAGGCACGTGGCGTTGCTAACGAAGTTGACAACGACGTCAAAGGTAAAATAGCGATGAACAGATTATCATTGGTCATCTCAATTCGATTGCGTTTTTCGCTTTCGTCGTACCGGCTCAAGCGAGAAAATTAATCTTGTTGAGATGATCAACGATAATCTATAAGTATCATTAATTTTATTTTGCACAAATTTAGTTTACTGCAAAATTATTAATACGATCTGTTCTCTTTATGATATAAACAATCAATGTACGAAAATGCTAACCAACAAATATAATATTAACAAGTATATTTGATGTGTCCTCCAATACATTAACTTGGTGTTAATTGTATCTGCAAATAATTCAACTGTTAAATCCGCTCCACTTAAAAAAGCAGTCAATCAATTACGTAGTTCAAATAGACCAAACAAGCATTTTGTTGGTTCACACTCTCCGTTCATTAACGACATTAACAATGGTAAATACTACCTTCCATTGGTGTCAACGCATACTTTTAGTCCCTTTAAGCATGCAGATTCATCAACAACATATGCTACCACAAATACGAGTAGAAATATCATTTCACAAACGAAAACACCATCAATACCATGGACATTCGAACAAACTACAATGAAACCGGAAGAATTGATAAATTTACTAACAGATAAAATTATTATCAATAATGTACAGCTGTCATGATTGTTCAACAATACACAAAACAAAACAAAAAATCATCGGATGTCCGCATTCAACATACACTAAGAGTTAAAGTGAAATGTTTCCGACTATTTTCATTTTGCTAAATTATAACAATAATGATATTTTTAAATGTTGAAATTCGTAGAAATCCTTCACGATAATGCTGTTTAAATCATAGATTAAAAAAGTTAACAATTAAAATGTGCAAATTATGCAAGATGGCTTTAGATTATTTGTAAATTAAAGTTATTGTTACCTTAATGGCAGGAACCATTTGGTAAAAAAAGAAATAACAAAATATTATTGTCTTGCAGCACAGATAAAATTTGAGTTTCTGTATGGATATTGCACGAATTTTAAAACAGTTGACTCCAGACTTTTTATTAAGAACTATTAGTATACCCCGTTGTGTAAATACATGTATGTTTTCAATGAAATACAATTAACTTTATAATAAAAATTACTTGGAAAAAATTATGAATATATCTTAAGGCCAAAATCATATCTTAGCTGTATTTGGCAAAACTTCATTTTGTCTTTTTAACTTTGTTTTTATTCGACCGTCACGCATGTGTCTTTTGTAGACGAAACGCGCACCTTGCTTAAGTACAAAATTTCAATCCTGGTATCTATGATGAGTTTACTTTAGAGAATCAAAATCAAAATCAAGAGTGAACGATTAAAAAAACGTTCGTTTCAAAAAGTTATTGGTTGTGTTGCTCAATGTTGATAAAAGTAGCAACCTCCTGTGCGTCATTTTTTTAAGCACGCTTTGATGCCCAAAGCTACAGAAAAGGGCACAACAACCAGTGATTTTTTGTGTGTTGCCAAGGACATTGATATGAATTAATCACAATTTCAGTTATCACATAATAAAAATAGAAGTTATCAAGAGCATGTGTCGCTCGCCGGTTTATAATTATAATTATTAATACTTATATATAATTGAGTCAAAGTTTGGTTTAATCTGGTCGAGAAGTTAAATTAAACGCAGAAATCTTTTGATGTTTTTTTTTTAAATTACCAATTAATTCCCATTTGTCTTATTAATTTATTTGTAGATCTTTATTTGCTTGATTACTTTGCTGTTTACAGTTTATCTCAATCTATAATGATATTCAAGATAATTAATAAACATTGCAAACTGATTCTGTTATGCACGTCTCCCAAACGAACACCAATTAAATACCCTTTTTCTTCAAAATTTATTTCATCCAGGGAATGTTTAATGCTGGAAATGCCTTTTAATATTTTTAGGAACATCCTTTAAAAAGGGTTTGCAGGGAGGCATTCGCCCAATACAAGTATGACGAAAGAGACGATTTAATAATTGTTTAAAAAATGTGACTCAACAATTCTGAAAATAGAAAATATCAAGCTCAAATTCTAAGCGCCCCTCTAAAATAAAAGCACCCTCCCATGGAAAAAATCAAGACATTTCATTGAAGTCTTACAATACTTACTGAGGACCTCTTATCATTAATCATATTAGTATTTAAGTTGTTACCATTTGATTTTTTTTTTAAAATATTTCTCCCGTATACTTCTTACAGTGACTTGACTGTTAATGTTGCTCTCCACCAATTGCAACTCATTCAAAATTTTGACCAAATTGCAATTTGTTTTATAAAATCAAATTGTTCAACTGGTCAGAAATTTGAACCAACTGCTGTAGAAAACCACAGCCATGTCATGACAGTGCAAGGTGATAAAATAAAACATACTTACAATCCTATAAGACTTTAACTCCACTTTAATGATGTTGTGACAAAATTAGTTTATCAGTTTGTATAGTTATATTATATTCATTTCCATGCTGAAGGGGAACTGTTTATTTTGAATTGCTATTAAATTGTCCAAACTAAGCTTTCATATAGTTTTTCTTTCTAAAAGTATTCTATATTTATAAGAATCAGACATTATGTGAATTAAAACATTTCATATTCAGTAAAATATGTGTAAAATTGCAATATATGTTTGTAGGAAGTTTACATGGGGGAGATAATAACTTTTCTTTCAAAAAGTCTTTATTCAAAAGAATAACATTTTAGGTTATCTCCCCTGAAAACTTATCAATAGCATATTGTTATTTCACACATATTTTACTGAATATATGATGTTTTATTTAAAATGATATCTGATTCTTATAAATATAGAATACTTTTAGAAAGAAAAACTATATAAAAGCTTAGTTTGGACAATTTTATAGCAATTCAAAATAAACAGTTCCTCTTCAGCATGGAAATGACTATAATATAACTATACAAACTGATAAACTAATTTTGTCACAACATCATTAAAGTGGAGTTAAAGTCTTATAGGATTGTAAGTATATTTTATTTTATCACCTTGCACTTTCACATTAAGACTGAACAATTTGTTCAATATTCTGACCAGTTGAACAATTTGGTTTAATAAAACAAATTGCAATTTGGTCAAAATTTTGAATGAGTTGCAATTGGTGGAGAGCAACACTAACAGTCAAGTCACTGTAAGTAAACTCCGATGCTCTATTTTTAGCCATGTTACTCATGAAGGTTGGATGGTAGGGTCATCAGATACGTTTTTGAATCAAAATACCCTATTAAAAATTGTAGCTAAGTTGAATTATTTTTGGCCCATTAGATTAAGTAGAGAAGATGTTTGTAAAAATTAAATATAAAGGACGATAACTCATTCATAATTCATTCATTTGATCTGAACGTCACTGGTGAGTCTTATGATGACGAAACGCGGGTCTGGTGTATTAGATTATAAGCCTGCTACCTTTGATAGCTATTAAGAGTTAATTTACAATTTTAGTCTTAATTGACTTATTAGTTGATCGTACTTTGTTGAACATTATTGTTGTTTACAGTTCATCCTTATCTATAATAATATTCAAAATAACTACCCAAAAAACTGCAAAATGCTCTTATACCTATCAATGCATAATTCATGAGACAACAACGTAACAAATGGTTGTCTGATTCCTCTGAAAATTTTATGGCAGTTACATCTTAACTAGATAAACATTTTCGTTTTTTTGCACTTCAATAATTCTGTTGTTTCGTTGTTTATCTCTTAAAGTTGATGTGTTTGCCTCAATTTTGGTTTGTAAACCGGATTTGTTTTTTCTCAATCGATTTATGACTTTTGAACAGCGGTATACTACTGTTGCCTTTATTTACCCAATGTCAGATTTGTTCTAAATGGTTAAGTTTCAGAGATTTAAGTCAAACACTGAATTTTACCACTTTGTTATATTTTTAGCCATATATAAGCCATGTTGATGGCAGGCGGGGTAATTTATTTTCAATTGTTTCTGAGGTGAAGATGTTTGTAAAAGATAGGTATTTACGAAAAATTGTTATAAATTGAGTATAAAGAGCATTAACTCAATTTTGTTCATTTGACTTATTTGTTCATCTTACTTTGATGAACTTTATTGCTGTTTACATTGATATGAGAAGATGTAGTATTAGTGCTAATGAGACAACTCTCCATCCAAGTTACAAGTTGTAAAGGTAAATCATTATATGTCAAAGTACGATCTTCAACATGGAGCCTTGTCTCACACCGAACAGCAAGCTATAAAGGTCCCCAACAATTACTAGTGTAAAATCATTCAAACACGATAGCCAATGGTTTAATCTTTAAAAAAACGATAACCACATCAACAACCAATGAACTATTCTGTGGAAAGACCTATGGTATTTTTTCTGGTTATTGTTTTTCTTCTTCCGCCAATTTTTTTTCCTGTTTCTCTTTTTTGTGGTTTCACAGAATATCCCTTTATATTTTTTGCATATGATATCGAACAGTTATTGCGCTTTTGAGACTGACCCTGTGTAGTCGAAGAATTTTTATTTTAAGAGTTATCTTCGCAAACACTGTCTGCTTTGTTCTGAGATCTCCTCCGTAACCGTAAAAGAAAGCGACAAATTTATTTTACCAATTTGCTTGCTATAACCTCAGGATATTTTGTCGAATTTTGACGGAAGCGATACGAAAACTCCATATGAGAGTTATTTCCCCTCTGTATTTGACGTAGGGGAAATAAAAATGTATAGCATGACTGGTAAGCGATAGAGACGTAAGATATATATATTTGGTGTCCTTGGTTCATTTGAAAGAAATTTAAGTCAGGGTCAAAGGTCAAGTTCTTATCTAAATTTTGACTTTTCCTTGTTCCATGATCTCCTCTGTCACTTTTGAAAAAAACGAGTGCAAAATGTTTGCCTAATTGTGATGTAGATAGGATCAATCCAATGACATCTTATAGGAGTTATTGTCTCTGAAATGATTGATTGTGAGGTCAATTGATTATTACTGCAACTTGGTACATGAGAAAGCCATAGGGTCGTTTGAAAACTGTTGATTGACATATGACCTTGAATATATAAACCGGAAGTGACCTTGAATAAACCTGAATTCGCCATTTTTCACTTCTTTCATGAGAAATTTCTAAACATCTATATATTTATTTAAATGCATACATAAACCTTGATTTAAAATGGTTTACTTTTATAAATTGTGACTTGGATGGAGAATTGTCTCATTGGCACTCATACCACATCTTCCTATATCTATAAACCTATCAAATGAGACCGGAAGTGAACTTCAATAATTCGGAAGAACCTATTATCTCTAAATTACAGACAAAAGTATATTGAAACCATATATTTTTGGAATCAGTGTGAATAAAGCTATCCTATGAGACTGGATGTGATATTTTTTAAAACCGGAAATAGACAATTATCACTTTTTATTTAGGCATAAATATATATAAACATTTATTTAATAAATCAGTATGAAAAAAACTCATGCTTGGACGCCAATAGTAACTTTGAGTAAACCGGGAGTAGCTTATGATCAATAATTAAGAAAAGTGATGTGGAAAGACTTTCAGTTGTTCTCTGAACAATTGGTTTTTAATTTTTATTTTTAGTTGCTTTTTCTTGAGTGATTACTACAATGTCCTAACGCTTAGTATATAACTTAACGGAAATTTATATACTCCGACATAAAAACTCGGTCACATGAAAATTGTGTACTGCCAACTAATATTTATGCAATCTGTTTTAAAATCATGGGCAAAAAGTTTGGGTTTTTTTTTTATCGTGGGGATACTTATTGATGTAGGTTTTAGAAAAGAGAAAGAAAACAAAAGAGAGCAATTTCATATGTCTTGCTTGTCTTACTGGTTATGACTTAATAGATGCTGAAAGTCTTGGTGAAAAAAAGGTTATATAACCCTCATAATTTAAAGTGCACATTACTAATGATCCGTTAAGATGAGGTCTCGGTCAAATAAACTCTCCTACAAAGACTTGTATTCATCGCTATTTTTTCAATTGACCAAATATTGTTTAACCACTGCTTGTAGTATCACCAAAACTTAATTATCTTGTTCACTGATTGCTGAAACACGACTGAGAACTGCTGCACTGCACTTTCAGACGAACATGTAGACATTGCAAGCATACCATATACCGGTACTTGTAACCAAATACAGTTATTTTAAAACTCATTATAAGTGCCATTGAAATGTAAAATCGTTAACTAAAATCACTCAAAATTTGTTGACTGGGCATCTTAGTATATATAGAATGGCATGAACTACAACAAGCGAGACCGGGTGCTTCGAAAGGGCAAATTTTCATACAAAAAATATTGCAAAGCACGTAATCTGATTAATTGGAGAAGATTTATAAGTTTGACTTTGATTAAAGATTAAACAAGGACGTGCATTAACGTGATATATAGTATATGATAATTTCTCATATATGAGATTTCGAAATATTACAGAACTATTTATTTTTAAGGAATTGCAAAACGCTTTCTTTGTGATTACTATATACTATTATTATATATCATAGAATTCGTCGCTTAATTATCTCAATTGTTTTGTAATGGTATACTCGGACATTAGTTTAATTCTGTTATACCCAATGAGGTTTCTACTTCGTCAAAATTATCCTTTTATGCCAGTTTATTTTAAAAGAGAATTGTATCTTCTAGCTATTGAAAATTCTTTAATGTGCTTTTATGCCTTTGGTCAACTGAAAACTAGTGTCTGATCTGTTGTCATGTGGAATTTTCGACAGTTAAAAAATGTTTTAAAAAACTCGAATTAAATATTTCGTGGAAGGGCAGACTTAAAATTTTTTGTTTTGTTCAATTATTAATGAAAGTGAAATAATGAAATACGAATTCGCCTTTGACAGCCAGTATGATTCAATTTTGTCAAAATAAGCTAAGAAACATTGATGATAAACTATTCACTTGCAATTGAATAATTCGACCTCATTGAATCCGTATTCATGTGATTTTCAATTTAACACCTAGAGATGGATAATGCATGAATTGTGCGTGTTAAGTTATTTATAGGAAAAGAATGTCAACATTGAAAGTGAAACAAGGGTACATCATTTGATTGTCTGATTCAATCCACAAAAAAAATCATTCTTATACAGGTAAAAACGATGATTAATATATATTTTTAATCTATAACATGAAACTAAACCGACCTGGAAAAAATCAAATCGCACTAGTTCACTTTATATTTATATCTATGTGTATTACAATTGCTGAAATGGACATTAAAGGTATTCGGAGGTTAATTCGATGGTTGATACATAACGTTTAAACCAAAATACACACGAAACGAAGCTACATATTATTTAGCCCATGCCCTGTAAATTGTTTATTTTAGAATATTCATTATTTGCATAAATGTTTGACATTGTTATAAATCAAATACCGGTATGAGAATAAGCAAATATGTCACATTTATGTTCCTTATAACCTTTTCACAAATATGGTCATATCTACACTACAAATTTCAATCTGAGTACAGACAAAACTGTGCATCTTGAAAAGCTATTGAGCATTGCTGGACATGGATAAACAAAATTTAAATGCATTTCAAGTTTCAGAATATCAAGAACTTGAGAAGGTTTTGCTATTTATTTTTGTTCGTTCAAGCAGAAGGTGACAAAATAAACTAAGTTTGGAAAGAATTATGAGAAAGTTCCTTCATATCTCACATGTTGTGAGCTGTATTTATTTTAATGAACAATAGAAGGACAATATACATCTGCCAACAATAAGTAATTCAAACTGTGTGACTGAGTAGACTGCATCAAATGATACTCATGTGCTTGTTTATTGTGCCATCTTCGGCAGTCTGGAAAAAAATGCACATCAAAATCCAGGTACGTTTTTTTTTTATTTTCTGAATTATAGACTTCATATAACTTTTACGCCCGTCTGGCGTACTAAATTATAATCCTGGTACCTTTGATAACTATTTATACCACTGGGTCGATGCCACTGCTGGTGGACGTTTCGTCCCCGAGGGTATCACCAGCCCAGTAGTCAACACTTCAGTGTTGACATGAATATCAATAATGTTGTCATTATTTTTATAAATTTCTTGTTTACAAAACTTTGAATTTTTCGAAAAACTAAGGATTTTTTTTATCCTAGGCATAGATTACCGTAGCCGTATTTTGCACAACTTTTTGGAATTTTGGATCCTCAATGCTCTTCAATTTTGTACTTGTTTGGCTTAATAAATACTTTGATATGAGCGTCACTGATGAGTTTTATGTAGACGAAACGCGCGTATGGCGTACTAAATTATAATCCTGGTACCTTTGATAACTATTTTATATATCTAGGTCCTGCCATGCCTTAAAACTTTCCTAGATGCATCAATGTGTTTGTACTAATAGTAAACTTTGTGGTGTAAAGGCGGTCACATTTTACAATTTCTTTAGATAAACCTTGATTTCAACTGGGTTTCCGCCTAGATTCAATTTGAAGATTCTTAAATGCATTTGAATAATATATGGTTTTCAGTGCATCGGTACTTAAGAAATAAAAACATCAAACATCTAAACATTCATCAACATCCACAAAATCATTCACATCTTCATCAAAACACTATTTTATTAGCGGCGATGAAAATTTGAAGGAAAAACAACATAAAAAAAGGAAGACAAATGGTTTGTTTTCAACGCTTTTATTTTTTTATTGACACACGGCATCACATGAAATAATTTTTAGATCACTTACATCTACAAACACCATCACTTAAATTACTGAAAACATCTTATCTTTTTAATCGTAAGCAAAATGTTTCTAATGCAATACAATAGCTCTAATATTTCTAGTCTGTCAAATGCATCTCGAAGTCTACAAAGACAGATATTAGATACAGGTTCATGCAGTAGTCATACTCGTATAAAAAATGACATATTATTACAATACATTCAACTATTATACCTTGACATATTTATGTGTTACCTTTTATTTCGGTTGTTAGTGTTAATAACTTTATTTTTATATCATTAGCATTATATTTATAATGTGTGTCCCCGAGGGTATCACCAGCCCAGTAGTCAGCACTTCTGTGTTGACATGAATATCAATTATATGATCATTTTAATAAGAAAAACTAAGGATTTTCGTATCCCAGGAATAGATTACCGTAGCCGTATTTGGCACAACTTTTTTTGGAATTGTTTGGTCCTCAATGCTCTTCATCTTTGTACTTCTTTGGCTTTATAACTTTTTTTATCTGAGCGTCATTGATGAGTCTTATGTAGACGAAAAACGCGGCTGGCGTATTAAATTCTAATCCTGGTACCTTTAATAACTATACAGTCATCTTTCCTCTAAAATAATATGTCTTACGAGTATACCGTTATAAATCAAATTTGAGTTTCGATATACAATATAATAAAAATACATGGTTTTTCAACATTTAATTTAGTTTTTAACGCTATCTTCATGAAACTGTAAATAATATCGATCCTAAACGGCCCTAGCTCTTATTTTGTTCTTGAATATATATTTTTGGCATGGTGCTTTGCAATATAATCTCTGTCAGATATCCCATCTCTGTTCTTCGGTTGATCTCCGTCTTTTTTTTCAATATTTTTTTAACCTGCAATGATAAATGAATGAATTATGCAGAGTAATCTTAAAATTACAAAAGTCGGCCTTTCGAAGATTATGCAGATTGATAAATCTTTAAAATGTTCGTTCACATAAATAATGAGATAATTTTTCAAATATTCTCTGTTCAACAGCTGATGTCCTTAAAAATCTATGAAAACAATCACTCATTGAAAATTATTGCATTGCAAATAACTTTTCCGATCAAAATCAATGAAAGTATGTTCACAGCCGAATCTTAAGTGAAGACGGACGAAAAAGACAAAAGCATTGTCGAAGTCACCTTTTGAAAAAGTTAAAATTGTAATTGCTTTTGAAATACTTAATCTTCCCTAATTGTCACTTTGAAAGCAATCCGGAAAACAATTAGGATTTACCAATTTTATAGATTATTATTTTTGTTTAAGCATTATATGGTTCTTTCCCACACAAATTAATCTAAATCAAAACTTGACCTCTAGGCTGTACTAGTATAAAATAATGTAAAAACCCGTACATGTAAAAATTAATAACCGTTTTCCAAGTCATTTACATTCGCTTCTTAGTCATCTGATTTTGGGTCCTTGGATGTAGTTCCTTTATCAGTACCGGAATCTGCAGATTCAGGTTTTGTCGATTCGCTTTCTAAATAAGAAATAATTAAAAAAAAATATTATTGGATTGAAGTGTGATAATAAAAGCCACTTTCATAACTATTGTCTATATCAAGGCGGACAGTTGTTTTGGTTCTTTTTTTGGTGGAGGAACTGTTGTGCCCAGAGAACACCACCCATCTTCGACAAGAAAACTGGCTACCCTAGTCAAATATAGTTGGAATATGGATTTCATGTAATTCTGTTTTACAGGACAACCCATTTCGTATATGAACGAAATCACTGGATTCCTGGTTATTTTTGTTTTTGCTATGCCAACTTCAATTTCTTTTGAGAAAATTGATAATTCATTATTTGTTTTAAGATTGTAGCATCATACCTTCAACCTCTCTGTAATTTTATTTGACACTATCGGAAGGTACGCTTTTCCAGAGTCGGAAAGCAAGCGTTACCGGCGATTAAATCGGAAAGCAAATGTTCCGAATATACATGTCGTAGATCCTTCTGCTGTTGTGGAAATTTTACCACATTTCCTTATTCTTGATAAAATTGAAGAAACTCTGTCATTAAAAAAAAGGCAACGTTGTGTATTAGTACTTGCGATACATTTTAAAAGACATTACCTTCAAGATCTTTTAGTATTGTATTAAAACTTTCTTCCGTCATTTCTGTGACATTAACTGTCTCCGTATTGACACTTTCGTCTGGATCATGTGTCTCAAATTTAAATTTGGTCACTGTAAAATAACAAATAAAACATGAGTTTAACAGTTGAAGATGTTGAGGAAATTGAGGATATTAAAAAAAAACAAAAAAACAAAAAAACTGAAAAAACCATAGGAAATACATCCGTTTTAATCCATTTTGATATAATATACAAAGTATAGATTAATTTAGTAATGTATTTGCATATATATAACGTCAGGTCTTTTTAATTAAAAATAGTCTACATTATTTTATAATGTTATTCACTATGAAAACAAAAAAAGTTGTCAACAAAGAAAAACAAAATGGCATAAAACATCATGATAGTTTCATATTCATAGAAACAAAGCTTACGGATTTAGATTAAATTACTGTTCACAGGGTTCCGAGGGGCAATACAATAGTGTATAATCAAATATTAAAAAACAATTTGAAAGTCAAATGGTATAGAAGTTTTATATTTTAAAGTTGATTGTTGGTAATTGCATTTGATATAGTATGAGACAGTAAGTATATTCCAACAGAAAACAACATATTTCACCATTGAAATATTTGATGAAACTGAAACTGAAAGTAATTTTTAGAGTTTAAAAAAAAAATTAATCATAATTGTACAATCGTTACAGATTTATATGCTTTTACTAGATGATCAAGGTATAGAATGTTTATATGATTTTGAAAATCTTTATAGACAAAACATACCTCAATCAAGGGTAACTAAATATTCATGCAAACCAAATAACTATAATATTAGCTGTTGTTATATACAATGACGGAAGAAAGAAATTTTCATTTCTGTAGAACCTATGTCGGAGATGAACTTCATTTTCTATTTAGTTTAAACATCATAAAGTTACGGAATTAAACTTATCCCTTCGTAATGTTAAAAATATCTCAATGAAATAGAATTTAAGGGTATGTTACCTATGTGTCATATACAGCTAAACGATTTTTTTCTGTATTTAACTTATTATTTTGTATTGTCTCATTGATGCATATTCTCTCCCATACCTGTTTTTGCCTTATTCTTTATATTTTCAAAGAAGATTAAATTATTGGAGATCATTATACCTGATTCAACACAACATTTGTTTAATTTCAGATGCAAAATGAAAATGCTGTCCATAAAGAATTTCTGTCACTACTAAAATGGTATTGTACACGCATACAAAATTGGTAATCTTTTCTAAGAATGAGTGTTGTCACACACACTGGACTATAACTGTGATTTTGTAAAATACTATGTAATTATCAATTTATCCAGAAATTGCGGTTCATATTGAAAATTGGTGTCCTACAGTGAAGTCAATATTTAATGTTTATCTAGATTTACTGACATTGATTGTAGGTACAATACCAATTTAAATCGATGTTTTAACCTTAATTTGCCTTCATGTTTGTATAAAACACAAAGACTCAATACATAATAAATGCTTATACATATATCCAAACCATGAATTACTTAAATTATTGGTTTTCAAAACAAATTGACAACAATTAGTCAATTTTCAACAATTATTAGTAATGACAAAAGAGGCAATTATACATTCGTTTGATGTGTTTGAGATTTAGATTTTCCCATTTGCTTTGGGACTTTTCGTTAGGAATTTTCCTCGGAGTTCGGAGTTTTTAGTTATTTTACTTTTTATGACAAATAAGTAAAGTTCGCAAATATATATGTGTACAATTTAAACTCCAAACACTTCTGCTGTATATAAAACCTACTTTTCCATTCTTCGTTTTCCTTAATCTTAATATTCTCGTCTCCGTCAGTAAAGGTCTCTTCATTTGATTCGTAATTTTTGTCTTTATGCTCGTTGATTGAAGCTGAAATGAAAACAGGTTGTATAAAATGAAAACTTCTAACAATGTTAAATTACTGACATTATGTTTATTATTAATTATGTTTATTGTCAATTATATGTGATATTATTTTCGGGAAATACTATGAAACTATCAATGTACCCTACACAACTGTAGCATTGGTATTCTTCCTCATGGTGTTTACTAAAAAATGTGCAAGGAGGATGACAAGAGCGATAAATCAAAACATGCTCACGACATTTTTTTTTATTTTGAACGTGCAAACTTCATATGGATGAAACTTATGTTGTTACTTTCACAGACTACAAAAGAGGGAGTTTTTCCCTTAATTAACGGTTATATAAAAAAAGAAAGTCAAATGTATACATATTTTTGATATAAATCTTTATACGTCGTATCAGATAAAATGAAGACAACCGAACAGCACATGTAATGCTATTGATGCATTAGCAAGATTACTTATTCATTTTTACACAATATAAAATTGTACACATTTTATAATACAAAATAAGTATCCAATTTTATGTTTTCCTTACTGTTTTCGTTATGGGTATTTACAGTACCGGTCTCTTCAACGGGTTCCTTACTTTCGTCTGTATTCGCGTTTTCACATGCTGAAAGATAAGGTGAAAACAAAATCTATTGTTCTTCAATGATTTTTTTCTAGATAACATTATGGGAGATTAATATGACTAATTTTTTAATGTTCTGAACATGGACTACAATATACATAAACAAAATATAAAATGTCATAACAGTTATTTTTATCTTGGCACATTGACTTTAAAAATCAAAAGGCTTTTATCCCTTTTCGATATTTTTACACTGTAAAATGTGAAAATACAGAAAATTGTCTAGATACTATTTGTTAAGAGCCATGACCGGATGGGCTGACTGACAGACGGACAGGAAAATAAGGCGACTTTTATAAAAAGATATAAGTTTCCCAATAATTATTAGAACTGACAAAAACGTAAAGTAATCGAAGTACAACGCCATACATTATTTCATAGAAATTTTTTTCAAAAAATACTAGCATTATGAACGTAATAAAACAAAAAAAGTAGTATGATCAACAACACAATTGTTTGTAGTAAAGTAATGAATATCCGATTCATCATTTTAATTATGGATTATTATGATAAGAATTCAATTTTCTTTAGAGAGAAACTTATGCCGAATAAATATTTGTCCTTATAACTGATCACGTATCAGTCAATTTCGCAAATAAATATGCAAACCCATATGCTGTATAAAAACTTATTACGCAGTTCTTGGTTTTCCTCAATCGCAACTATGTTTCCGTAAACAAAAAATCAAATGTAAATACCGGGAGATTTAAAGCGTCTTCTACGCATCAGAACGAATAAAGTTAAATTGGAAAAAATATATAAGTGAAAAATGCGATTAAAAAGGAATAATCATTGAATAATATAATAATATCAATATTATCAAAATTGGGTAATACGGAACAGTCAAAATAGTATCGTATGTATAGGGCTTTCATGGTTAATAAAATTACAGAATTTGTCCTATTAGAATCAAAATAGTTCATGGCAGCCGTAGATTTGTTTTCATTTAACCATGGGTTGGGCATTTATAATCGTATTTTACCCCTCACTAAAGCTCAGGGTAAAATAATCGAATATAAATCCCCAACCCATGGTTAAAAGAAAACAGTTATAGGGCTGCCATAAATTATTTCTTAAGTAATGAATATCCGATTCATCATTTTGATTATAGATTATAATGATAAGAATTCAATTTTATTGAGAGAAACTTATGCCGAAAAAATATTTGACCTTATAACTGATGACGGACGTATCAGTCAACTTCGCAAATAAATATGCAAACCCATATGCTGTATAAAAACTTATTACACATTTCTTTGTTTTCCTCAATCGCATTTTTGTTTGCCACAACAATACATATCTCGTCATTTTCTTTTTTATGCTGTTTTGAAGATACTGAAATGAAAAGATGTAGAATTAACAGCCTCTATACCCTATTAAAACATTTCGTTCTGAATGACTTTATTGTATGGTTTAACTATGTTTAGTGTTATGAACGTGTGGTAACAATCTCGTAAAATACTACAAAACGCCTAATGTAACAAATACAGCGGTTACATAAGTGAAATTATCTTGTCATTTACTTAACATATAGAATGACGATGGTAAGACCTATCCCCATATACGAAACAACGACATTTTCTGGTGCTGAACTTTCAAATATCAATATGACAAAACATGTGTACATACATTGTACTTCAACAGAATGGAAAAGATTTTTTTCAAACTCATCGGTTAATATTTTTTTCGGAATCAAACCTAACATAAACATTTTAATTTTTAGAATAATAAATAATAAAACCCACAAAATATTTATCGTTAGAAAGAGTTACTGTATTATCGAAGTGATACTAAAACATTGACTGGCGGACTTGAATTTCCTCAAACATCACCGATTGCTGACGTTGCACAATTTTTTTGACTCGAAATTAAAAGCGTATACATGACTTTTTGAGAATTTTTCTTCCTTAAACATTTCCTTGCATCCATTGCCAAGTTATAATGTGTAAAAAAGATGTTGATTTTCCTTTTCGTCACGACTGAGAAAGGAAAATTGAAATTGTGTCATTAGAAAATTACAGGGAATTTAGTGGACGATCTTTGGAGAACAATTTCGCGCTATAAAATTACTTTTTCAGTTCCTAAAACTTCAGAGCAGGTAGTCATTACTCGTAAGCGACCACCTATGTACCTTGTCAACATGTAGTTTAACGTAACATCATTCAAATTAAATAAGCCAATATCATTTGAAACACAGTATAATGGCTACAACGTCATGTTTTAGCAAGTTGTTGGATGTCATGGCAGGCAGATTTACATCAATAATGTTTCTCGTATTCTGAAATGCCACTTCATCCACTTTAGTATTGTTTATAAATGTTTCAGTGTACAACACATTACTGCAAAAACAGACTGAAATGTGTGGACATGGGCAAAATTAGAAAGGGGGAAAACTTGACTAAAAACATTCCCAACATTGTTGGATAACTTTTATGTCAATCGTTTAGGGACTTTTAACAGCTGTCTTTGCCTTTGACGATTGATACGACCAATAATGAAAAGAAAAAAGGATTCTAGTGCATATATACTACATGATTTAAACGTTAGTCATAACTTAGTCAATTCAATATTCGAATTTCAAACTTATCTTAGACGATTAGAGAATCAACTTGTGTATTTTGAAATGAAAATAATTAAAAAAAAATAATCGATTGTTGCGTTTCTAAAGTCCGTCAGTATATGCTAACTTTTGTAACCTGAACTTTGTTAAATAATGCAATTATAGTATACCGCTGTTCAAATTCATAAATCGATTGAGAAAAAAAAAATCCGGGTTAAAAACTAAAACTCAGGGAAACGCATCAAATATAAAAGGAGACCTACGATACAACAGAAACACAACATAAAAATGTAACACACACAGAAACGAATTATAATATAACAATGGCAATTATCCTGACTTGGTGCAGGATATTTTAAGAAAAAAATGGTGGGTTGAACCTGGTTTTGTGGCATGCAAACCCTCCCGCTTTTATGGCAATGTTAAATATAACATTAAAATGAGAACATTAGATGACAGAACTACAATACAAATAAATGGGAGAACGTAAAAGACAGAGAAACACTGGAATAATAGCTAACAAAAGGTACCAGGTTTAAAATTTAATACGCCAGACGTGCAAAGTACAATTTTAAAGAGAACTGAAGACCAAAAGGTCCAACAAGTTATGCCCAATACGGATAGGGTTTTCTGCCTGGGATAAGAATATCCTTATTATTTAGAATAATTCATACTTTTGCAAACAGTAAATTTTATTAAATGACTATATAATAGATATACTTGATAAAACCGGAGTGGTGACTAACTACATAATAAAAACGGATACATTACATAAAACAATCTAAACCAGCACATAAAAAATACACAGCCGAGTTAGCCAAATCCATCAACGCACAAAGTGACGTCGCATTTGAATTTCTAAAAAAAAATTCCAAAAACAAGATAGAATTAGGATAGAATTCAAGACTGGATTTGTAATACTGATATATCATTCATTAATAACAATGAAAATTACAATACTAATTAATATCAAATTGTGGTAGTAATTAGATAATTAATAACTAGTTGTATTTCAAAAATTGAAATTTTCCAATATTTGTGTTTATTCAATGACTTGTTTTTCCCTTCTAAATGGTTTGACGTGTTCATATAATGGAAAAAGGAAAATTGTAGTCTGCACTTCTGTGTTGTCTTGAGTTATCGTTGATATGTTCATATTTATAAATTAACTGTTAAACTTTGATTTTTTAAAATACTAAAGCTTTTACACCACTGGGTCGATGCCACTGCTGGTGGACGTTACGTCCCCGAGGGTATCACCAGCCAATAATGTGGTCATTTTTATAAATTTCCTGTTTATAAAACTTTGAATTTTTTGAAAAACTAAGGATTTTCTAATCCCAGGCATAGATTACCTTAGCAGTATTTGTTACAACTTTTTGGAATTTTGGATCCTCAATGCTCTACAACTTTGTACTTGTTTGGCTTTATAAATATTTTGATATGAGCGTCACTGATGAGTCTTATGTAGACTAAACGCGCGTCTGGCGTACTAAGTTATAACCCCGGTACCTTCGATAACTATTTTCTACCTCGTGAATAGATTACCTTAGCTGTATTTGGCAAAACTTTTTCGGAATTTTCGGTCCTCAATGCTCTTTAACTTCGTACTTTATTATGCCTTTTTGGCATTTTTTTTTATTCGAGCGTCTCTGCTGAGTCTTTTGTAGACGAAACGCGCGTCTAGCGTAAATATAAAATTTCAATCCTGGTTTCTATGAGGAGTTTATTTACTGGATATCAGTCTATGATTGACATCCTTATTTACACCTAAAATACTAGGACATCTAAACAGCACATGTTATGCTATTGATGTATAAGTAAAACAGCAAATTCATATACTATTATGGACGAAAACACACTACACACATTCTACTGCTTAATAATTAACTTTCCAATTGTTTGAATCCCTTACTCTTTTCGTTCTCAGCCACAACAGAGCAGATTTCTCCAACAAGTTCATCACTTTTGTCTTTTTGCTCTTTTGCCAATTCTAAAATGAAAATGCAATTCTGTGCGATTTAATGCATGTACTAATCTGGACAGCATTATACAATCACTATTCAAATTCAAAATACAAATCATAATTTATAAAAAAAAAATTGTACACAACATATACATAAATTATATATATATTATAAGTGATAACAGTTACTTTGGCATATCGACCTAAAAAAGCAATAGGTTTCTTTCCCTGTCCAGTATCGCCGTACTGTATAAAAGTTCAACAAAACAAGGAAAATTCAAGTTATTTTTTATAAACCTATGATTAGATCTGCAATCAGATAGATTGATGAGATAATAACGAGACTACAATCAACATATTCTGTCAGCGTAAATATGAATATTCTTGACAAAAAAGTAATGTAATCATACAACAAGGAAAATGTTATTTATAAAACAAACTTTCGTAAAATGTTCTGTACATAATGCTGATACATTAACGTAAGGAAGAACTTCTTCTCTGGACTGATGGAACTTAACTTCACAATTATCATTTCAATTATTTTTCTCTTGCTGATTCAAAACCTCAAAGAAAAAAGGGTTTGTCATATCATTATCACTTTGATAAAGCAATATTGTGAAAAAGAAGTTGAATATTTGATTAAACCAGTCTAGATTGTTTTTAATTTGAATTTGATCTTTTGGTTCTTTTAGTTTTTTTTCAATTCTTCAATACATTTTGAACTAAGTTTCTGATGCACGAATTTTTAGAAATAACTCTGCTGACGTGTTTAAATGTTCAACGAAGCATTAACAAATTAGCGTTCAAATTTATTTGGTTAGAGAAATACAAATATAACATAACAGGTCTGTCTTTGCATTATCATACGTCTGATATAAGACATATTCAAACGTCGAAGTATATATATTATAAGTATGTTACCAAGTTTCTATTAAAAAACCTAATTTGAGGCCTCATCACGATTTACTTGCAAAAGAATTTGCCAATAAACATTTTTAAGATATGTAGTAAAACAGATGGAATCATTAAATCAATTTATTCATTGTGCATGTTACCTTGATGATCTGATTGAAAGTGAAACTTATGAACAACATTTACAACAACAACTTGAAGATTTTATATGATAAATAACTGCAAATTGTGTCCGAATTTTTCTAACATTCCGGAACATTTGTCTAAGTTACCCGGAAAAGTATTTTATTTACATCGACTGATCACTGTATGATCGTGTCATCAGCGTTAGTATAGCATGAAGTTTGATTAGCTTTAGAGACACAAATCAACCGTTGACTTTTGACATTGTAATTGTCTTTGCAATATTTATTCAGTTCAACATATTTTTCTGTAGTTTTTAGTAACTCAAAACGAAGTCGTATAGTTGTTATTTGTTTTAACAATAATCGTATATGCATATTTAAAAGCTACAATCTATTTGATATATAACGTACAATCGGATTGTATATATTTCATCGTTCTTATAGGATGAAAGTGAGATCTCAGTTACCTTTGACCTGTTAATATCTTTTTCGTATGCTTAAAGGATAGAAAGATTCCATAAAACGTGCTCAGCAACGAAAACTGTATGAAGTATCAAGGTTTTTATATCAGTTGATTAATATGAATTTTCCATTTTGAATTTTTTGCAAGTGTATTAACATTGTGTTAACGAAGAAAACATTATTTTGATTAAATTCACTTGACTTATCAGTTTTCATTGACGTTTAGACCTCATTTCCTTTTATTCATATTGCCTATATATTCGTCTTGAATGCACAACCAAGTCTTCTTAGCAATTAGTATTTTAAACATATATTAATGCACTAAATCTTACATTACAACTATGAACAGTCTGATTGTAGAATGTTTCGTTTATGATAAAATTCTATCCTCTTGAGATTTAAAATCTTTTGTTCAAACAAAATTTACAGAGAGCAAATTAAACGACATTTTCAACTTTTCGACCCAATGATAGTACACTGATTTTTTTGGGGGGCCAGCTGAAGTTCGCCTTCGTGTGCGGGTTTTCTCGCTGTTTGGATACTCGTTGGTAGCCTTCGGTTGTTGTTTTTCTGTTTGATCGGGTTGTTGTCTTTTTGACATGTTTCCCATTTGCATTCTCTAATTTTGGTATTTGTTTTTGCTATATTTCAAGATTCAATCTTTAACTCTTTTTGACATTCCATGAATTATTACAGACACTTTGCATATATGGAATGCAGTGATTCATAGACTTACTACATTGGAATATACCTTCTCACAAGTCGTATTTTTTTCTATTGCCGAGTTGTGATAAATCAAAGATTTATCTGTAAATGGATACAACAATGAACAAGAACGTGACATGTACACTGATATGTAAATCAACCCCAGTTTTGGGTGGAATTCGTGTTGCTCAGTCTTTAGTTTTCTATGTTGAGTCATTTGTACTATTATTTGTCTGTTTGTCTTTTCTATTTTTGGCCATGGTGTTGTTATTTATTTTCTATCGATCAGTTTGAATGTTCCTCTGGTATTTTCGCCCCCTTTAACATATGGCAAAAGTGCTTACACCTCAACTGTATGTCGCAATTATATCCCCCGTTTTTAAGTACTAGTTTGGACATCTCAGACCTCAAAGCCTTACCTGTTGAGTTATTCGTAACACTATTTTTGTATTCGTTTAATCCGGTAACGCTACTGTGTGTGGATTTGAATGATAATTCGTCATCGTTTTCGGTTGAAGATGAATCATTCTGTTTTGTTTGCGAAATTTGGTCGGTTGTACGGCCATCAATTTGATTATATTTCAACTCTTCTTGTGATGAGGATATATCATGAACACTTGTTTTACTGTCCCTTTGTCTTGATACTGTAGGAAATCAAACATAAATATGATATCTTAACTGATACATACAAAGGAAAACAGGCATTTCCCACAAATAAATAACAAGAAAAAAAACCAACAAATACAAAACAGTTAAACAGACCATAGCACTAACATCAGATTCCTTCGCATGCAAATATTCTATCATATATAGACTATCGTAGTTCAGTTTGGGGAAATTTATAACAAAAAGATTCAGATAGAATCATAAAACTTCAAAAAACAGTAGCAATTAATATACTTGAATGTAATATTTCTGTTCCATCTAATCAAAATATGTTTTCTTCTATAAAAGGCTACCTTTAACAAAACGAATAAAATTCCAACAATCAATTTTAATGTACAAAATTGTACATGGACTAACACCTGATTACATATCTACACCAACTATTAGTGATGTTCAACACTACAATCTTACGATCTCTCTCTAATAATGATCTATACGTTCCAAGACCAAATACACTATTTTTATATCCAAAAAAATATTCATATCTTCAAACAAGCTATAGAATAATTAACCGCTCACAATAAAAAAAAATGTTATGTTGAACATTGTAATAATCATTTTCTTGACAATTCTACGCAAATCGAATAACATTTTTTCTTTCTTTTATTGTTAGAATAAGAAAACTAAATCAAAACTTTATCAATGTTTGCCATTTTTATGTATGAATGATTGAATTGTATATATGTTCCGGACCATATGAGTATTTGGACCATACGCGTATGGTCATGACCATGTGGGTATATACTCATATGGTCGGGGTAATCAACTCTCTGTTACAGTTTTACTTTTAATACTTCTAAACTCTTCATATGGTATGACCATTGATCAAAAAGACGCTATCATATAGGTAATTTTATTATTATATTATGATAAACAGATTAGCTAAATAAAAATTAGAAGTTTCAGATAGTTAATTTTACTTACTTGTCAAAACTATAATAAACACATTTTATACCGATGGTCATTACCGATTTGTTATTACGAGTAAATGGCAATATGTCGTCCAAATACTCGTAGCTTGTTTGAAGATATGAATATTTTTTTTATAGAAAAATAGTGTATTTGGTCTTGGAACAATTAAAACAAAATCTAAAATGAACACAAGAAGTCACTGGAAAGTTACATAGTTTATTTAAGTTGTCTTGTGAATAGGATGTTTTGCAGTCATGTTACGATATTTATTAACTATAGCATCAATATTTAATTTTTACGTAGTATTTGAATTATAAAAATAATACATTGTCATGTAACCATCATTGGTTTTTTTTAAATAAATCTTTGTATAATTAATTTTTTTTTAATGTAATGAGTATACGCATATGGTCAAGACCATACGCGTATGGTCCAAATACTCATATGGTCTGGAACGTATATATTAATTGTATTTCAATGTATGATTGTTAACTATATACATGTATTTTTTTATGTCTCGATGCAAATTAGACGAGTTCTAACATAGTTAATCTCTTCAAATATAGAAATGAAATGTCGCACCTTCTTTAAGCACTATGACTGAACTTTATTCTCAGTGTCTATGAGAGTTTCAATAGACTTTTGATTTCTTCTGTTTCTCTGAGAAGCATCAAATAAACAAACCTTATACCATATAGTCAACGTTAACCAATGAACCATGAAAATGGCGTCAATGTCAGATTACCTTATGGGACGCTCATTTTTACTTAACTTTCATTCCACACACTAAATATAGTATCGAAGAAAAGGACCTTATCCCAAATAAAAGACCTTGATCACTGACCCGTGAAATAAGTTAAGGGTGAGAATGAATCCTTTGAAGAATAGGTATGCCTTGCAAAATAAGTATTAGTGTTTTGTTACTCATAATTGATGAAAAAAAAATCCTTGGTTAAAACAACCTGATTTCAAGTTTTTTAAGCAGTGGATGTACTTCGAAATTGATATTAGGACATCGCATTCCACAACGTTCGACACATGTAGAACAAAACAAAACGTAACAGTACAGCTGCAAACATGCGCTAGAAAATCAACTTGAAAGTATGAAATTTTTAGAAAAGAAATTTCTCTCCTAGTTATTTGTTCAAAACTTTGATTTAACTATTCATTAATAAACCTTTTATTCTATATTGACACATTCCATTAGCATTTGCTGATGAAGTTTAATATGCCGTTTGATTCTACATATTGAAACGAATTAAGGTGGTTGATAAGGATGATAGCTAAGAGAAATGTTTGTCAAAATATTGTTACGCCCCGGTGATTTGAAAGCTGATATTTTTACTGTAGTAAGTCTCCGTTCCACACTTGATACACGCTGATGTCCGTTGTTGTGTTCTAATTCGTATTTTACAGAAGAAAAAAAACTTACCTGGACCTAACATCTTTAAATCTATATATCGACTGTATTATTTGTGTAAATGTTCATTTTGTATTTGTTTATACTAAGTTTCAGTTTAACGCGTCAAATGTTATGTTACGTGTTCTTGTTTATAAATAAATTGTGCATTACGTCCCACGAAACGACGATTATGTATAAAATACGAAACACATGTTCCTACTGGGAGCTTCCCTCTAAGAGCCTCCATCCAGTTAGCAGTCTCTCTTAAACTAGAATTTGCTGCACCAAGTAAAATTGTATTTGAATGCAGAGGGGTGTGCACCAAGTAGATTTTCCTGCATCAAGTATGCAGAGTATTTGAATGCAGTGCACCAAGTAAATGTTCCTGCACTAAGTACGCAGAGTATTAATATGCCGTGTCCCAAGTAGATTTGCTTGCACCGAGCGCTAGAAGAACTGTTTAATTAAACTTTGTGCAAGTAATGCACCTTGCTGTATTTATTGTATATGATTATTAACGTATCTAATTTCATGAACCACTGTATGTGATGTATTGTTTAAATAGAAACAATACAATTAATGAACTTCTATTAAGATTTTTATAATTACTTCCTTCACCGGAGGCCCACTAAAGTAACTACGGGTGTATATCCTGACACGAAAACCCTGGAACGTTACAATATTGAGGTGACAGTGTTAATTCTTAACCACGAAAGTTCTATTTGTCGTTTCCATATTTTCTGTTGATCATGAACAGCAGTGTATATAATGGTGTAGATGTAGAATACATGTATGAAGAGCTGATAAAGTAACATCAATATCGATCCAATCACATACCAACATCAAAGTAAAATTGTTTATATGCTTGGAAATTATGAACTTTTTGAGAATAGTGATAAGTATGGATGTTACCTAGCGGTTAAATCCAAAACTTGATAAATCGTACAGATTTATTCAATATGAGAAAATTAGAACTAAAAGCAGATTATTTTCACATTCCTATGGTATATGAACGGTATGCACATTTAAACTTTTGAAAGGTTATTTGCAAATTCAGTATAACTTTGCAATTTGCATGGACTGATAAATGTGATAATGCATTGTAATAATATAAAGTTATTTAGATAAACAATTAGTACTTGCCATTTGTTCAGTACACTTGCTAAATAAATGAATGATCAGGTTGATATTGATATCCGGTTTGTATTTTTCGTGGATGTTTAATACGCATCTGAGAAATAACTAACCATTGAGAACCAATGATTAGCATTGTTTTTTGTCTATGCATTTGAATGCTAAATATTTTCCTGTAGTAATTTATAACTGAGTCGTAACAATTCCCTTTCCAACCATTATCGTTTATGCACACATAAAAGCTTTAATGTTTTTAATATTGAACTTACATTCGTGTTGTATTTCGTCGTTCTTATCTGGTGAATGTGGGATCTTAGTGGACAGGTTGATTGCCTCTGACATATTGCCATCTTCTTTTTCAAATGCTTAAAGGAAAAGATCATGTAAAACCAGCGAAGCAATAAAAACCTTAATAATTTTTTTTGTATTAAATCAATATGAATTTACCAATTGGATTTTTGCCTTAATAAAAACCATGTCAACGTAGCATTATGTGCATATTTGAAGCAATGTTTTTTTTCCTCCTCTTGGGATGACTATAGGGATCAAGAATCTTGACTAAATGCATCTGACTGATCATTTATGGCTGTACTTCCTTTTTTATGAGCTCAAATTATTGTACTTCCTTTTTTATGAGCTCAAATTATAAAATGTTATAAATTTAACAGCAGTAAACTGATGTTACCTTTATTTATTAAGAATGAAAAGACAAAAAACAGTTTGTGAGGCATTTGTATGTTTTTGTTTTTGGCTTTTCTAATGATGTTACAGGTGAATGGCTTCGGATTTATTTTGTGTTCACTACACTGTGTATTAAATAAGGAAACTCTTTGATAAATAATGCTTACTATGTTAATATACACCAGACTTGAGAACATGAAACATTGTATTGTATCAATTTGATCATGCATTTGATGATATAAAGTTATTTAGATAAACAATTCGTACTTGCCATATGTTCAGTACACTTGCTAAATTACTGAATGATCAGGTTGATATTGTAATCCGGTTTGTATTTTTCGTGTATGTTTAATGAGCATTTGAGAAATAACTCGACTATTGAGAACCAATGATTATCATTGTTATTGTCTATGTATTTGAATGCTACATATTTTCCTGTAGTAATTTATAACTGAGTGGTACCAATTCCTTTTCCAGCCATTATCGTGTATGCACACCTAACAGATACAAAAGTTATAAATATTGAACTTACATTCGTGTTGTATTTTGTCGTTCTTTTCTGGTGAATGTTGGGTCTCAGTAGACAGGTTGATTGCATCTGACTTATTGTCATCGTCTTTTTCATATGCTAAAAGTAAAAGATCATGTGAAACTAGTTGATATATAAAAACTATATGAAGTTTCTTTGTATATAATCAATTTGAGTTTCCTATTTGGATTTTTTTTTGCCTTAAAAATCATTTCAACGTAGCAATGTAGCAGAATGTGCATTTTGAAGCATTGTTTTATTTTTACTTCTCAGGGGATGACTATTATAGGGATCAAGAATTTTGACTTAATGCACCTGACTAATCATTCATGGCTGTACTTCCTTTTTTATGAGCTCAAATTATAAAATGTTATAATTTTAACAGCAGTAAACTGGTGTTGCCTTTGTTTATAAAGAATGCAAAGCCAAAAAACAGTTTGTGAGGCATTTGTATATTTTTGTTTATGGCTTTTCTAAGGATGTTAGGTGTGAATGGCTCAGGATTGATTTTGTGTTCACTACACTGTGTATTAAATTAGGAAATTTCTTTGAAAAATAATGACTATGTTAATACACACGAGACTTGAGATCATAAAGCATTGTATTGTATCAATTTTATCATGCATTTTAATAATATAAAGTTATTCTAATGAACAATTCGTATCAGCCATTTGTTCAGTACACTTGTTGAATTACTGAATGATTATATCGGTATAGACATCCGTATTATATTTTTCGTGGACGTTTAATAAGCATCGGAGAAATAACTCAACCATCGAGTAACAATGATTAGCATTGTTATTGTCTATGCATTTGATGCTACAGATTTTTCGGTAGATGTTAGTAATTTATAACAGAGTGGTACAAATTTCTTTTCCAGCCATTATCGTTTATGCACACCTAAAAGATACAACGTTATTTATATTGAACTTACATTCGTTTTGTATTTTGTCGTTCTTTTCTGGTGAATGTGGGGTCTCAGTGGACAAGTTGATTGCCACTGTCTTATTGCCGTCGTCTTTTTCATATGCTTAAAGCAAAAGATCATGTGAAACCAGCGAAGCAATAAAAACTATATGAATTTTTTTTGGTATTAAATCAATATAAATTTAACATTTGGAATTTTGCCTTAAAAATCATGTCAACGTAGCAGAATGTGCATTTTGAAGCATTGCTTTTTCCTTCTCTCTGGATGACTATAGGGATGAAGAATCTTGACTTAATGCACCTGATTGATCATTAAGGCTGTACTTCCTTTTTTATGAGCTCAAATAATAAAATGTTATAAATTTAACAGCAGTAAACTGATGTTGCCTTTATTTATAAAGAATGCAAAGCCAAAAAACAGTTTGTGAGGCATTTGTATATTTTTGTTTATGGCTTTTCTAAGGATGTTAGGTGTGAATGGCTCCGGATTGATTTTGTGTTCACTACACTGTGTATTAAATTAGGAAAACTCTTTGAAAAATAATGACTATTATGTTAATACACACGAGACATGAGAACATTAGGCATATACTGTATCAATTTTATCATGCATTTTTGATAATATAAAGTTATTTAGATAAACAATTCGTACTTGCCATATGTTCAGAACACTTGCTAAATTAATGAATGATCGGTTGATATTGAAATCCGGTTTGTATTTTTCGTGTATGTTTAACGAGCATCGCAGAAATAACTCGACTATTGAGAACCAATGATTAGCATTGTTATAGTCTATGTATTTAAATGCTACATATTTATCTGCAGATGTTAGTAATTTATAACTGAGAGGTACCATTTCCTTTTCCAGCCATTATCGTTTATGCACACCTAAAAGATACAAAGATATTAATATTGAACTTACATTCGTGTTGTATTTTGTCGTTCTTTTCTGGTGAATGTTGGGTCTCTGACTCGTTGTCATCGTCTTTTTCATATACTAAAATGAAAAGACCATGTAAAACTAGCGAAGCAACAAAATATATATGAACTTTTTTTTATATATCAAATCAAATCATATCAACGTAGCAGAATGTACATACTTGAAGCATTGTTTTTCCTTCTCAGGGGATGACTATAGGGATCAAGAATTTTGATAAAATGCACCTGACTGATTATTATTGACTGTATTTCCTTTTTTATGAATACAAATAAGAAGATGTTACAATACTGTTGTCTTTATTTATAAAACATGTGAAGCAAAGAAAACAGTTTGTGTGGCGTATATTGACTTTTCTCAGGATGCAACGTGTAAATGGCTTCGGATTTATTTTTTTACCACTTCTCTGTGTATAAAATAAGAAAAACTCATTGGAAACTAATGACTATTATGCTCATGTACATAACACTTGAAAACATTAGGCATTGGATACAAGATATGCAATTTCCAGTTCTTCAACCTTCCGAAATTTATAGCTTCAAGTAACGACATGCACCGTTTTCGCTGTCCCCGCTACCGGACCAGCAAGCTTATATCTCGAAATCTGCGACGTTCGACAAATGCAAGTTGAGGACAAAAAACCTGCACAGCTACTAACTGGATGACGGCAAACACGAGAAAGAATACAAAAAGTTGATAAATTATCTGTTCAACTGGATAAACGTTGACAACATTTGAAAAAAAATTAGAAACATAAATATTTCAAAAATAAAATGTTCCTTCAAGTTTTTCATACAAAATAAATAGCTCAATTATACATTGAAGATGTTTTCATTCTATGCAAATATACATGTATACGTTCCATTCATCCAACTCAATCATAGGTTTGAACGTTGTTTTCAATTTAGACTTATTTATATTTATTTCGTTTGGTCTTGTAATATATTTTCCCTCCGGTTTATATAATCCCTTCATCCTATTTCGACTCTTTAAAATTCAAAAGTCTATTCTAAATTGAGGTAAATTATGTGACCTTCAAAATGCTTGTCGATCCCTAACATCACTGAAGAGACATTTATTGTCGAAATCCGGATATGGTGTACAGATTTTAGCACATTATATTTGTGGTTTACCATCTTTGCCGTAATTTTATTGTTTTTATTTGGTATCTTATTAATATAAAGATCCACTTTGTTACACTTGTGATCAATTTATTTGGCAACCGTCAATGGCAGTCAGCAGGGTTGAAGAACATCAGTTGTTCTACGTGTAAGTCAAATGCGTTTTGTTAAAATATACTTTTTCACTTTTTTGGTCTTTTGCAAAATGTTGTGTGTGCTGTATTTAGACCCCTCTATAACGAAATTTGTTTTACATGCACACGTATAAAAATTGCGGTTTTTATCCAACGCAATCATAGGTTTGAACGTTGATTTCAATTAAGACTTATTGCCATTTGATACTATATTCAATTGTGTGGGTTTTTTTCTGTATGTCCTCCATAGACAGTTCTTTATGGTTGATCATTGTCATCACTAAATGCAACTTATCACCGAATGTGTAAAGGTCGCTTATCACCAGTAAGCAGTGTAGTGGTCTATGGAACGTTGTTTTTCTGTTTTCTTTTGACTATGGTGTTGTCTAATGATTTTATTCTAATGACTGGTGCCACATGTGGAGCAGAAACTGCTTACCCTTCTGGAGCACAAGATCACCCCCAGATTTTGGTTGGGTTCGTGTTGCTTAGTCTTTAGTTTTCTATTTTGAGTCTTGTGTATTATTATTTTTCTGTTTTTTTTTTCTTTTTTAAACTTGGCGTTATCAGTTTACTTTTGATCTATGAGTTTGAATGTCCCTCTTGTATATATTTTGCTCCTCGTTTGTATTGTACTTGATACTTTCTTTGCCTTTTTTATTAAAAAAAATCTGATGAAATAAGTATTCATTTGTATTTCTTCACTCATCTCTTTTCTCTTTTAAATTGAAGATTTGTTTCGCTTTTATGCTATATTTGCATGATGATATCAATGCTTTTGCCAAAATAAGAATAGTTATTTTGTCGTTAAATTGCTGTCTTATTGACATTTACCTTACATTTTCATTCGGGAATTTTAATGTAGAAGGGTAGATTCATAGACTTTAGCAAAATAAATTCCATTAAAATCATTTTATGTAAACCAATCAAGATTTATTTAGTTGACACTAAACGTTTCATGCTTCTCGAAACATTTTTTTTAAACCAAGCATCGACATGCAAGAGAATAAAAAACGAAATTGAGGTCTAGGAATTGAATGCAAAAACATGAAAAGTTGAACAAACTTTTCATTCAATACGTTATCGTACACATTCAATTATAATTTCTTTGTTCTCATGAATGCGTTAAAAAACATATACTTTACCTAAGCGTATAATCCTTTTTTTAACTTTGTCTAACTTCGATGTTTTCCAGCACCAAATTAGTAGACCTGAAGTGTAAGTAACTAAGATTTATTAGTTTCTGTTTTAAACGACGCATGTAATTGGAACATTAAAGCTTGAAAAATTGAAATTGTAAATAAAGGCAGAGACAAAACAAGTAAAAAAACAATAAACAAATAATAAATGAACGTTATGCGTCCGATGAGTGTAAAATTCAGAAGCCAGGTCATAATTAGAGGCTTAAAGAGCATGTGTCTCTCACCTGGATAATCGTGTATCCGCAACAAGTGCGTTTATACAATACTATAGAATATAATTCAAGACTGATTTTTTTATCTTGAGTTGCCGATAAGAAAAATATTTTACGTGTTATCTTTATCATCTAGAGATATTTGTTTCCAAAATTCAAAAATAAGAATATATAGTGATTTTAGCGCTTAGTAGCAGTCATAATAATATCTACATTAACAGCCATTACATGTTTTAACATTAATGTACCATCAATGATTGAACATTAATGTACCATCAATGATTGAACATTAATGTACCACCAATAAAGTCTTAATTATTACCGTTACTCGAATAAAGTCATAACAATCTCAAACATTGTTGTGAAAAATACAAAAAAAGACAAAACCCAATGACTGTCAATCCCTGTTATAAGTTTAAAAGAATAAGCTTTTCAATTTTCCGAGTGTGTTGATCTTAGCCATATATAATGTTGACATCTAGAAATGCCTTTTATGCAAGTGGTAGTGTGACTTGAACGTCGTGACTTTGAAACACTATTAGACATGTTCCAGTCCTAACGGTTTGAGAATTTCTCATTAAATGTCCTATTATTATAGGACACTATTTTTTCATTTTTTTCAAGGGGGCATACTTTTATTTGTTTGTTATTTGTTATTCTTGTCCAAAAAATCCATGAATATTTCCCGCTGCAAATGTTTGCACCTGTCCTAAGTCAGGAATCTGATGTACAGTAGTTGTCGTTTGTTTATGTTATTTATACGTGTTTCTCGTTTCTCGTTTTTTATATAGATTAGACCGTTTGTTTTCGCGTTTCAATGGTTTTACATTAGTAATTTTGGGGCCCTTTATAGCTTTTTGTTCGGTGTGAGCCCAGGCTCCGTGTTGAAGGCCGTACATTGACCTATAATGGTTTACTTTTATAAATTGTTATTTGGATGGAGAGTTGTCTCATTGGCACTCACACCACATCTTCCTATATCTATATATGGACGATTTTAAACTACATAATAAAATTATAAGGGTGCATTTATTTTGCAGATTTCTTTTCAATTGATAAGAATCGTTAATTGATGACCACTCTTACATTTTCATGAGGAGAAAAAAACAATTAACACATCGAGGAGCAAAACTGGATCCTTTAATGTTATCAAAATTGCCATGGTTGACACTACGGATTTGGGAATCGTCGTATTGTCTTGTACGTGTATCTTGAAATATTCGAGGCATGTTTCATATACGATAAATTCTATATAGATATACGATGATGTGGTGTGAGTGTGCCAATGAGACAACTATATTATGATTCTATTACTGGTTTTGCCATTTGTCATTTGCCACATGATATCAATTTAGAATCAGACATACAAAGGGTTGTTATCATATTATAAGATATGCCTACCCTGGTTAACATCATGTTTTTTATCATTTTGATCTCTCGAAATTGATTTATTTCAACGATTGATAATTATAACAGTGACTAAATATTTTTAACCTGACATTGGTATACTGCTCCATTTATAACCATACCTTTCATATACATCGTATACATGTAAAAATGTATTTTTTAAGACAAATATGAAACTTACCTGTCATTATGGACACTAAAATCGGGACAATCACTTGTACTGATATTCTAGACCGTCTTTCTACATTGTAAAACATTTAAGCAATTTTGTTAATATTTAATCATGAATAAATGGATGCAACGATTTCTTCTGGTAGCTTTATTAAATGTTTCATTGCTTTGAATTATTTAAACTGCATTTTTTCTACAATTCATACAATGAGAATTCTTGACATATTACATAAGTAAAACTTTTATGGAATTAAAAATTTCATGTATTGTATACTAAAATTATGAAATACTAAAAAGTTGAAATGAAAACAGTAGGTGTATAGAAATATAATGTATTTGATATTCTGCATGTTAATTTTCTTTTTCGTTTCCTTTTTGTTGTAGTCCATATTAAAAGACTTGATTGCAGACTTTTACCTGTTACGAGAAAAAGGACTATCCCCTTTTTGGTACATCCCAAGTTTAAAAGCGTGATCATGGATGTATTATATTTACAATATAATACTTCAAAGGTTATATCAATACTATTTCAAGCACTTTTTAGTTGGGTTTGTGTTGCTCGGTCTTTGGTTTTCTATGTAGTGTTTTGAATACTATAAATTGTCTGTTTGTCTGTTTGTCTATTTGTCAACATTACTATCAAATAGGATATAAGAACGTAACTTTCGTCCAAAATCAGTCTTTAAACCGGTAAAACTGGTATGTTTTTGTTTTATTTTATTCCCTTTTGTTCTGTACTTTTTAGGTTTTTGATATTAGCCGTTGAACTAAGCATAACATATCTGTTTATATACATCTTAATGTATATGCAAAATTAGGCCAATCCAATCAAAACAGAAAAAAAACAAATAAAAAAACAAATAAAAATCAAAAATGTTAAGTAGCACACTTATGAGAAGATATCGCATGAATAATGGAGCCAATATTGCTCATATACATATTACTCTTCACACAATCTATTTTTTTTTTAACTAATCAATAAAAGAGAATATGAATTATGAAACTTTGAACATTATTTATTTTGTTGCAAATAATAGTTGCAGAATTGTAATAACAACGAGGTTTAGGTGATGTGTTATACAAACCGATGTACAAACTCACTCGATAAAGTATTCTCTAAAGTCATTTGGTATGATAGCGTACATTAGTAATGATTTTGCATAAACAAACAATTCAGCGTAAAGAAAACTACTGCACCTGTTTTTCATTCTTCTAGAAATATAAAAAAAACGTATCGGAACTGCCACCAAGATGAAATATAACTTGGATCAACTTACTTTTGAACTTTTTTTGGATTCGTGCGTCACTGATGACTCTTTTGAATACGAAACGCGCGTCTGGCATTTAGTCCTTGTATCTATGATGAGTTTATTTACTATGTTACTTAAAATATGTACTTGTATTATGCAGTTTTGAATATAACTCATAAAAGTTTAGAATTTAGTTAGTATGTCTTAAAAAGAAATATAATATCACCGTTGAAAAGGAGATTAACAATTGTACGAAAATGAAGTATAAAAAATGTTATGTAATGTGATTTAGTAATATGTAAAAAATTATTAATGCTTATATCTGATTCAAATTTCGGAATCAAATCATCTAAAAGATAACTAATTTGTAAGCAAAGTCAAAATGTCCTATCTATTAAAAGGGGTTAGTTTAGAAGATCGCAGCTGTTGGTGGGTGATTGATGCTCAGTTAGAATTCGGTTTTGATTAAGAATGTCCCTTACATGTTTTCGGATAATTACTTATACTTTGACACCAAATATCAAACTAGCAGTTTTGTGTCACCTTTAGGTAATATGTAAAAAATTATTAATGATTATATCTGATTCAAATTTCGGAATCAAATCATCTAAAAGATAACTAATTTGTAAGCAAAGTCAAAATGTCCTATCTATTAAAAGGGGTTAGTTTAGAAGATGATTTAGTAATATGTAAAAAATTATTAATGCTTATATCTGATTCAAATTTCGGAATCAAATCATCTAAAAGATAACTAATTTGTAAGCAAAGTCAAAATGTCCTATCTATTAAAAGGGGTTAGTTTAGAAGATCGCAGCTGTTGGTGGGTGATTGATGCTCAGTTAGAATTCGGTTTTGATTAAGAATGTCCCTTACATGTTTTCGGATAATTACTTATACTTTGACACCAAATATCAAACTAGCAGTTTTGTGTCACCTTTAGGCATTTAAATGCTGCCAAATATGTCTTATAATTCTTTATGGTTTTTTTAACATAATGCAATGCGCTCTTCCAGATATCAGGTTTTATCAATTCGTTTAACATAGACCTTATCGCTTTTTGGAAATCTGCGCCGCTTTTACCGAAAATCTGCATCTCTTGAAAAATTGACGTCATACAAAAATCTTTAGATACTTTAACGCTTCAGATATTTTATAAATTGACGTCAAAATTTTACGTGGACCTTTTTGATGTCCAGTAGTGGCGAACGAATAGCGATAAGGAATATTATTGAAGTATTTTCTGTCTTAAAAAATCTCATTTAATTATATTATTTACCATTTTTGGTGTCAATATCCTTGATAGATTGTTGAACTTGATCGCCGTTTTGACTAAAATAAAAAGTAACACAATAATATTCAGATTTTAAATTGCTCATTGTTACACTAACCCACGTGAAGAAAATTATACTATGAGGTATTGGTGTAAACTTTTCCCAAATTACTTGTTAGAGGCATAACCGGTATCAGTGAAATTTAGTCTATGAAAGGAATGTACTATGAAGTCTAGTGCGAGGGGCTTGTCCCGAGAAATTTAATCTAATATTATATACCTTTTCATAAATTTACTCACAAATATCAAAGAAAAGTATGAGTTTTCAAAAGCCCCTTGATTCTAGAAAGAAAAGATGGCAGATGTTGGTGTAAGTCTTTGTTGATGAACCGCGGTGTTTTACTTAATGTCGACTCTACATGGTAAGATGACATAACAAATATACCAAAAGCGGGCATGTATGATTAAATAGCAGAGAAAGCTTGAAGTGTTTTGAAAACATTTTTCAATTTCACAGTCTAATTAAAACTAAAATAGATTTGAAAAAATAGATATATTTGACCATATATTGCATAGCGGAAGGGCATAAACAAATCAAATATAAAAGGTTTTGTGGAATTTTTTTCCGATATCAAATATTACATCATTTCAAGCAATTTGAGTGGACAAGAAGTTTAAGTGTGTACGAATTCATATTAGAGTGAAAGAATGCATGCGTATATATCTGAATATAAATAAGCTTGGTTTCAGTGTTTAATATAAATATGAAGATGTGATATGATTGCTAATGAGACAACTATCAACCAAGTCACAATGTATAAGAACAAATATTGTCCACAAGCTGTCTTTTCTGAATCTTTCTGTAAAAGCTTCCTTTCTCGTTGACATTTACTTAGGAATTTTCCAATTCATAGTCCAGTAAAGGGATAACAAAAAAAGAATGAAAAATATGCAAACTGACAACTTTGTATTTTGAATATTTTAAACAATTTGTGCAAAAATTGCGTAAGTTTATATCAAGAAGATTTTGGAATCTTTATCACTAGTTTGATAGTAGTGATAGTGGATTGTTTGTCCTCGAAGTAATCATTTGCCAGCTTGCAGTTTCTCAGTACTTTGTTGATTTCAATTATTTGTTATCTCTTTTTTCAAAAACAAGTTTGCTGTTGATAACTCTAGAATGGATGATTTCAACTTCACCATTTGGAACTCTTGGTTTAATAGCTTCCTTGTGAGGAGCAACCCTCAATCAAGAAAATAATGATAGAAAATGCAAGCACGGGAATATCGTATCAATTGGGAGATTATACCCCGTATGCAGGTGCTGCTGGAATGTTGCTACTTAGAAATGGAAAGTTCACAATTGGAAAGCTGAAATCATCTCTTTTGTCGTAAAGTTTTGATTTCAACTGACCCTCATTGTCAAAATCTATATGTAAGTCAAGATATGAGGCCGACTTAACTGTATCTGTTGTATCCTTTATCTCTAGTTCGATGGGATAGATGCGTTCAACATAGTCACCAAATTTTGAATTATTTAGTGCAGGAACGTCATCTTTATAGCGGAAAGTAGAGTTAAAGGATATTGCTAACGTCTTATCTTTCTTCCTAAGAAGTTCCTGTATAAATTCAGCCTCATATTAATTAAGAAACAAGTCGGCAAGAAGAGGGGCACAATTTTTTCCCATTGGAATGCCGCCAGTCTGTTGAAAAAAAACACGTCCTCCGAACGTAACAGATATGCTGTCAATAAAAAAATCAAGCATGTTGATAAAGTCAGTTTTAGAGAATTTTTGTTTGAATCAGAGTGATCCTTTACAAAGTAGGATTTATCCCTCCTTAACACAAGATACTTGTATCTACGTTGGCCATTCTTTTTTTATGAAACAAAGCAATACCAACTCTTTCAATTTTTCTGAAGTCAAAAGTTTTAATACTATTGCAAGATTAAAGAGAGTTAGAGTGCATGTACTCTAAAAGATCTTTGGAATTTTTAAGTATCCACATCTGATTGGCGCCCCCTCTAGAATAGGCAGTTTCACAATAACTTTGAAGCCCGTCTTTGATTGCGGATACAATAGATGTTAATAATTTAGAAAGAGGTTTCGTGGAGTACTTGGGAGATCCAGCAATATACCATTGTTTATAATGACACTTATGTTGTTTAGGTATCCAGTACAATGATGGAAGATCCAGTTCTTCATCTTTGGATGAAATTCCAAAGGAACATAGAACAGACCTATGATTATCCAGGATTTCCTCTTTGGTAAGTGTCGTGAGGGTATATGTTGAGTTTCCAAGTGAAGTGTCAATACCTAATTCGTTTTCAAGCAGTTAATGTAATGAGTTTTACACACAAAAAACGATGTTGTTTAGGGCTTTATCTTGGGGACAACAACATATTTGTCATGGAAGTGGGATAAGTGTTTTGCAACCTTTTGGTTTTTTAAGATCGGCGTAGCATGGTCAATGGTAGACCCATTCAGTATCTTAATTCTGATTTGTATCGACGACCTCACTGCCTTAATCCATTCGGAAAGAGTGTCTATGTCTTCCTTCTCGCGCTTAGTCCATGGCATAATCCTCGACTGAATCCATCAAAATTTTAAAGTTGTATTTACAATTGATGGATTTAGCCTCACGATATTTCGGACCTTTCGATAACACATTTCGCAGGGAGGTGTTATTTACAATGTTGAGGTCACCGGTAATAACGTGGTAACTTTGCACTTGTGTGGCTTAATAAATATTTTGTTATGATTGTCACTGATGAGTTTTATGTAGACGAAACGCGCGTCTAGCGTACTAAATTATAATTATGGCACCTTTAATAACTATTTACCTGTCTTCGGCAGATGCGATTTTCGAACAATTCCACTTCCTGTTTTTCATATCGATCGGAGTAGTGCATTGATAATCTGAAATGATTATTAAACAATAATTTGTATGTGTGATGTTTAATTCTACATATAAAACACATACTTTATTATTTTAAACAAATTAATGACTAAAAGAAAAGAAGTTACACATCCTAAAGTATTTCGTAATTCTTAAAAATATCTTAAATGATTTATAAATGTCGCGTACCAATTTACATGAAGAGTGCAATTATTATACTATTTTTATACTAAAATTGTGATTAACATATTTATTATTCTTTACATCATTGTACATGTTCATTCATTTATTCAATCAGTAAAAAAGACTGTAGTCTGTACTATTCTGTACAAAACAATAATGCATGCAAACCCTGCACAAAACAATAATGCAAACGACACCGTCACATTTTACATTTATGTCTATCTAAGATATCAGATAAAATCATGTTTCATGTTTCAGCTAAACAATAAGCACGAAGCAGATAACAATTTAAAATGTAAAATTACACATTCTTATAATAAATATAATATGTTACATTTAATTTGTATTTATATACTGTGTGATACTTCAGTACTTTTCATCAGATCTTTTGTTATATGCATTTTAAAATGACTGAAATAATATTTTATAAATCATTTATCGGAACGTTATCACAAATGACTGTAATTAGTTAAACTTTAAAAATTATACCACATCAAATGGAACTGCTGTTCATTTTGGTATGTGTCATAACGCAGCCTATGTTGTTATCACGTCAACTTTGTTCAATTTGGATTATAAGAACGTTACCTTCCGAAAATGTGCTTTTTGGAGTATTTAGAAAAACTTAAATAAAGCCGACATATACAAAAATTGGACTAAATCAACCTATTCAATCTCAGAACATCAGGCTTAACCAATCCATTATTAGCCAGAAGAGAAAATGCAAACTAAAAATGCGAGAAAAACGTCAATGGAATTAATTTCGCACGGAGATAAAAATTACTCCCGATTTATGACAGATTCAAACGAACAGAAAGTTCAATTGATCAATGAATATATTGAACAAGAAATTTAAGACGCGACCACAAGATTAAACTAATGAAAGAAGAGTATACCATGCATATAACGATGGGAGAAGAGTGATGATTGGTTTTAAAATTACTGAACAGAATTTGAACAAGAATAATTTTCAGAATTATTTTTTTAAGTAAATCGAAATCAAATCATATGCCCGAGTATACTTGGTTAAACCTTAAGTTATAAAATCTAATACAAGATTGTCACATTCATGATTAATTGAAATCGATGCTGATTTATTTGATATCTAGTTTTATTTTTTTTATTTTTTTTACAAATATGCAAGGGTACAAATTTTTAGAATCAAATATGACTTGAAACATTATATTTCGTTGAAAGTATTAATTGTTTCAAGAAAGTTTAAAATTCTGTCCTGCACATTAAGACTGTTTTGAATGAGTATATGATAATGATAATTATGCACATATTCATTAATCATTTAAGTGTAAAAAAAATCGTTTTTCTTTATTATCTCAACACAAAGGTAATTTGTTATGGTTCTGTTACCAATCATTAATAGATTTTCATAGTAACGATTAATCAAACTACATATTAAAAAAGTAGTTTATCTCTTTATGCTATTTGATGGAATATTAAACTGTTGTACTTCCATATTGTTGTGCTAAACTTTTACATGAGAATGCACATACAGTATGAGTTTAAAACAGAAACAGTTACTTTAATTTATCGATATTTACTTATTTCATTGCAATGCGATTAAAGTGAAGAAAAATATAGTGCAGTGTTTAAAATTCTCTTGATAGTTATTCTAATTATATCATATTATTGGGAATTTTGATATGAGCGTCACTGATGAGTCTTATGTAGACGAAACGCGCGTCTGGCGTACTAAATTATAATTCTGGTACCTTTGATAACTCTTTGAACAGAGACGAAGCTTAACAAAGCTCAGAATTTCATCACACCACTTAAGAATTGAGTCCGGAAGGTATCAGGGTACTCTCCTAAATGACAGAACTTGTACTCGTTGTAACTCCGGAGATGTGGAGGATGAATATTATTTTTTATTCCAATGTGTTAAATCTAATGATGACCGCAATCATCTATTTCAAGAGATAAATAAAAGTTGCCCCAACTTTTTAACTCTTAACGCAAGAGATAAACTGATATGGCTTATGAACACAGAAGATAAGTCTATTTTCACTGCTGCATGTAAATTTATTTCGAAAAATTGTTAATTATGTGGTTTTCTCGTCTGCTTCAGACACGAGGAGGACTGTGTAAACACCACAGCTCCTTGAGTACCGCCCCTTGATGTCTGTTGCAGTAGGGAAACCTACACTATTCTCAATACCTGTTTACTGAAGTATATGTTATTTGCTGTGAACATACATGAACTTTTTCCATTTGTGTTTGTTTTTCTGCATCAGATACGAGAAGGATTGTTAGAGCTTTTAAGATCACAGTCATAGAGCATCGTCCCTTGGTGTCTGTTGCAGCTAAACAATCATTTATTTTATATTTATACATTTTCAGCAAAATGTTATAAAATCAATTGAGAAAAAAAATGTAAATAAATAAATGGGGTTTGCCACATCTCTGGAGTAGCAACTCTCAAATACTTTTTTTATTTAACAAATAATACCTGTATGACTATTTCAATAGTTTATTTTACAATGTTATGTAAAATACTGTATGTTGTATCAATTATATATGTTATGTGTATATGCCCCCGTGGGGACTTATTTTGGAAAATAAAATTTATCTTATTTGATCTTATCTTATCTTATATGAAACAGTCTTTAAAACAGCCACAGAAACTGTTGCAGAGGAGGAAACAATGAAAATGCATTACAGACACGGGATAGTAGTTGAAAAACAAACTTGAACTGGTTGCAATTTCTGACGTTCCTTTGTTCCTGATGCATTGACTCACCTGGTGACAATATTTTCCCTGATGCACAAACTTCTCGGAAACAAGAGCAGTCATCAACTAATGGACTACAGTAGCATTTGTCTTTCGGTGAATTGATGAATGAATATCCTTTCGTGTAATCACACAAGCATTTTATGTCTACCAAAGAAGTTTTTTTCTTAATTTCATGTGCAGCAATTTGACCTTCCTGTGCACATTTGAACTTTTGGAAAACACAGTCACTGTTTCCAACTGTTGTAAAGTCTATCGGCTGAAACCTGTCTGGCCTGCATTTTGCCGTATCAAAGTTGTTCCTGTTTATGGTAGACTTGTATCCTATTTTAATATAGTAATTTGATAGTTACAAAATATATGTTGATTATTTCAGGTAATATAGTGATGGTTCTAAACGTGTATTAAAGCCTTCGACTTACAAAATTTACGGAATATAAGTCACATTTTCATAAAATTAAAATATAAATACACTCAAATGTGGATTCAGAATCTGGTTGACAGTCAATTTAGTTTTTAAGTAAGTTATAAAGTACCACAATAAGCACATTTTTTTTTCTAAATGTAACAATGTGTTAACTGTGTTTTTTCCGGATTTTTCATCTACATTGCAATGCAATAGAATGTGGATAGACAAAATTGAAAAAAAAAACAAAGTAATAATCTAAACAAACAACAAAGACTTTTTTATTTTATATTTTATTATGAACATTTCAGATCAAAACAACAAAATTATAACCATACCTTCAGTTTCCTTCCTAGAACCATCACATGTCTCTGTATAGCGGGTTTTAGAAGTATCTAAAAGGCAGGTGTATTTATTTAGATCGGAACAATAAAGAACTGCTCTGTAATTCCACTGCCCTGAACCGGGACATGATAAATTGAATGCAAGAGAACAGGCCAAAATCTAAGAAATAAATCATAAATCATATCAACATAAGCATTGTTATTATTGATCATTATCAATAATCTATATTTTTTGTTTCTTCAAATTATATGTTAACACAGATAAAGATATGGATTTAATAAGTGCTAGCATTTAACAAAAAGTTGTTTACTTTCAATAGTAAATTTTTAAATAGAATTGCCACTTCTAACTTTCATTTCGAACTCTTTTAAAAGAAACATCAAAAAGTTATAATGAGAAAGGATACAAATGGGGGAAACTAACACAGTTAACACACTCTTTTTGAATTACGGTGACCGTAATTTACCTATGTTCTAAACATATAATCTATTTAGAATATGCATACCAAGAGCAGAGGATCAAGTCCAAACGGTACTCATGCTATAATAATTATATGTTTTCCACGTATTACCTTTCTTGTAATTGCGAAACCGTTTCTCTGATGGTTCTTTTCTGATTTGTTCTGACCCGAAATTGTCAAAAATATCATAAGGACCTACTAGCTACAGTTCCGCAGCTACTTTCTGATATTCCGTCTTCCATACAGACACGTGTTGATTTATGAAAGATAATGCAATGAATGAACAGTCATCTTGTTTAAATTCACATTAAACTAGCATTGCTTTGAGAGTCTGATTATTAAGAAAAAAGTCATTAGCTTAGTCGATCATTTTATTCCTAAATTGATTGTCACTACCAGTTACAACGATATGCAAAAAAGAATATCTCAAAAAATATATTCATTAAAAAATATCAATTCACTGTTACATACCGTTATGAAAATAATGCATATTTCTTCTAGCATGATTACATTATAATGATCAGTGTAACTCTCTGTAAAGAAAAAGATAAAGTTCACTGGAACATCAATTAGTGTGATTTAACAGTTATATAGCCTTCGATTTCACTTTAACCGTGTGTTTTTTTCCTCTTCCGTATACCCATGAGGTGTAATTTCCCCTAAAAAAAATGCCTGCACCAAGTCAGGAATATGATAATTGTTATCCATGCGTTTGATATGTTTCAGCTTTTTATTTTGCCATTTAAATAGGGACTTTCAGTTTTGAATTTTCCTTGGTGTTCCGTTTTTTTTTTTTCTTTTACTTTTCTCATAACGATACTTTGTTGGTGCCCCCTCCTCTATTGCAAAATTCTGGACATCATTTAGTTATAAAGTCTAGTTAACTATTTAACATTGATTTTGATTTTTTGTTATCTCTCATAAAATATTAATTGATGAATTAAATTTGACTTGGACTGATATAGTGTAAAGGCCATAGAACGTACGTAATTGTTCAATATTTGTAATTTTTCCCTGTAATACTGTTACTAAGTTGTTGCTTTATTGTGATTTATCTATTTTAAATATTAACTATAGATTAAAAAAGAATATATCATTTTTTAAAGAAATATCGACATTGAAAGTCGTAAAAGCATTGATTTAATATCACCATAAAGAATGAGTAAACAATAAGTAGGGTAGTGCCGTCGCAGAGCTATTCAAAACTGCAATAAAGTGTCCGTTCCTACTTTAAGATGTAAGTAAAACACAACCAACATATAACAAACAAATGGCAAACACCGGAAATCTAAAAATACCATAGACGTCACGTGGGCAACATTTTGAAATGTGACAAACGGAAAGTGTATATTAGAAGAAGACAATTATTACGAGCAAACAACTAATAACTGAAACGAGATAGAATATACATTCTAGAGCATCCACACAAAACGATGAACCAACCATGCAATTACTATAAAAATAAGAATTATTAAGTGGTATAATTAGCCACAGAGATCAACGGACAAAGATATGTTCAATTACAGATCATTGTATGATCTTCAAAAATTGACAAAATCCTAGCCGTATAGTAAGTTTAAACCGCCAGAGTATGAAAAATTGGAAATAATTTAATGCCAATAGTAGTATGCTTTGTTTTGTCTGTACTGTACATATTGACGTGTTATCAATGCCGTTTAAGCAAAAAGGCCCATATGTACCTTAATTTTAACACATTTATCCCCATAAATATCATAGATTGATATGGTTTCAAAATTGTGAAAACAGATGTATTTATCTTGTTGGATAGTTTTTCTTTATAGGAGATATAGCTTTATCTTGTTGTCCTGGACTGTGCACGGTGTAGGTACACTGCTGATAATATTATTATCGTGACAAAGTGCACATCATTTTACCAAACTATTGATATATACCAATATAATTTGCACTTCAAGCATTATACTATGAAGATATAGATAAAACTTAAAATTATGATTTTAGAATGACATTGATTCATTCCATATTAGTTAATTATAACAGCAAGTAGCTCTGGTATTAATTCAAAACACACTAGTTTACGTGTATTGAGTTGTAGGGCATAAGAATGAATGGACGTTACGTTTCTTCAAGTTTCAGGTTACATATTCTATATCAAGTAAATAGAGACTACAGGTAAGTATGAAATGAAAATCTTTCTCAATTCCCCCCCTTACTTCCCTAATTCGAGATGCTAGATGTGACCAAAACCATTTCATAACAATTATCTTTACAGCCTCGACCCAGCATATGATATAATTGTGTATTGTGTAGATAAAAATTAAAACATCCAATTACCACTCATAAAATTTCTTTTTCTTTTTAAACACATATCAATTGCATTAACTAATAACATAAATTAATTAATCCTTCTTCCTATGTTGCTCCTAATGTAGCAATGGCCTTTATAAATAATTAAAACTGCTTGATTCACGCCAAGTGTTTATCTTCCTATCTCAGGTGACACGCTCGTCTAGCTTTGTTTCAACTATGTCTTTGGATGCATATAATTTTACAAATTTGGTGTTGATTGTAGATCTCGGATATATGTAAAATAAAGTACTAGTATAAGCTTCACATTGCATAGCCAAAATGTTTTCATTTTTAAAACTTAACTTCGACCTTTGGATGTCTGTCGGGTTTTCGTTTTGTTGCATTAATCTCTCATTGATGTATACTATGTCTCTCATTTGCATTACTTCATATGCATGAAGAAACATGAACAAATATGGTAGAATATGAAATAAGAAATGGCTGAAAAACCACGTGGACATCATTTTAAATATTTTCTATTCTGTAAACATATTACATTGTTTATATAAAGAATGTGGCGATTAACAAACTCTTTGTACAATTTTATATTTTTTTTGGGTGTTTTCTGCACATCTGACGTATGGGTTAATGTTCCTTGCAAACAAACTGAAACCGAAAGTACTTTTTCACCTTAAATTCAAATATTTCTTTTTAAAATGTACAATGTAAATAAGCTCAACCTAGATACAAGGATTAAAAATTTGATTAGTTTTAATACAAACCTGTAAAAGTCTTTTCTTGCACATTCACAATTTATAACGCAATCAGTAAGTTGCATTACCTATTTATGAAAACAATACTACACTTTATAGTTTAAAGTGTGTAATCTAGTAAATTGATATAGAGTCATTTAACTGTTTGTTAATTCTAGTTTGTTCAAGTAGAAATTTAAATATAAAATAGCGATTTGTTGTATAGCCATTGGACAAAAAATCAAGATATTGATCGAAAATGAACAAAGAAAAAATATTTTGTGATTTAAAGGGAAATCAAGTATTGGGAAATTCAATTGAATTTGTCGTAGAGAATAATTTCCAAAATGACCGTTTGCTCAAAAGACATATACAACTATTATATAAAATTTATTCAATCAAAGTGTTCTTGAAAAATTTGCACTTTTTTCTTCCAGCTCATGGTTGAAGTTGATACGATTTTTTGGCATTTTTTTATTTTTCATATCACATATTTTGCCTCATTTGAAATCCTTACCATTACTTAAAAGTAAAATCACAAAAGTACTGAACTCCGAGGAAAATTCAATCTGCAAGTTCCTTATCACATGGCAAAATCAAATGACAAAACACATCAAACGAATGGACAACAACTGTCATATTTCTGACTTGGTACAGGCATTTTTCATATGTAGAAAATTGTGGATTGAACCTGATTTTATAGCTTAACCTCTCACTTAATAGCATTGATTTTTTTACTCATGTAAACATTAATGATCTAGACATTGTGAGATCTGATGATAGGTCTTTAGAATCTTTTAACTTTTGAACAACGGTGTACTACTGTTGCATTTATCTAAGTCATATCAAACGTCAAACGTCAAATTTAAAAAAAAACTCAGAATGTTTTACATACTTCAATGGCTAAGTAACATCCTTTATCATAAAATCTACTGAAATGAACTGCTATTGAATCATTGTCTTTCTGTATTCTATTGCCAATAGCTTTTCCGTATGTAGCGACCTTACCCATGAGATCTTTATTCGTATTTCGGCTACCACACAACATGAGTGCACGGGAAAATCGTGATTTACCTCCCTAGCTTTAATTGACAAGCAGATGTGAGACAAGGATGTCTCAGATAATAACAACAATTGCACTTGAAAACCACCAAATCATTTACACGATTTTTACAAGAGAGAGAAACACATCTAACAGGGTAAAAAACAGTGTGATGACTTTGAGACCTATTGTTTTCCTGTAATGTGTCAGATAGCGATGTTGCTTTGACGACTTTCGGAGTCGATGAAATGATCATTAGATTTCATACGTCTCAAATCATTATTAATAAATTTTTGTAGAACATCATCTCTTGTTTTGTTGATGTGTTCAAAGCGTTTTTTCTAGATTAAGCTTCATCGGCTACGACCTACCAAAACTTTTGAAAGTGTATAAGTACTTGAGAACCTATTACCTTAAACGTTCGTGAGAATAAATGTTTCTCCAATATTTCTCAGATACAACCCAATACTTTAATCCCTTTCCAAAGTTGCAAGCGGATTAATGTTTCAATATAGTGATGATTTAAGTATTGATGAATACTACAAACAACAATAATATGATATTAAATACAGAAAATATCATTAAAAAAGGGACCAAAGATACCAAAGGGACAGTCAAACTCATTAATGGAAAATAAACTGACAACGCCATGGCTAAAAATGAAAAAGACAAACAGACAAATAATATACACATGACACAACATAGAAAACTGAAGAATAAGCAAGACGAACCACATGTACAGTTGATTTACTTGGGTATGGGATTAACCTGAGTTTATTTTAAAAAATAAGAAATTAAAGATAAAGCAAGCCGTTCTGATATATTACTTCCTCAGCTGTTCTTGGCTAAACCTTTTGGACCTCAATAATTTCTTACTTTATTTGGCCTTTTTTATTTATTTTTTGTTTTCACTTTAATCACTGACGTACACTATCTAAATGGCGGTATCTATAATTAGTGTATTTATTCAAATCTTGCCATTGTTATATGTGTACGGTATTTTCTTGAACTTGGTTCATATATCAATTGTTATCTGTTTTTATGACCGATTTTTCGTTGATCGCAAAAAGTAACCTTGTGCCAATGTTTACACACTGTTACTTATTACATAATTCTTTTTGGCGTGTTTTGGTAGCAAAAAAATGCGACCATTAAATCATTTTATTAGGAATATTCAAGAAGTTTTTATCTTTATAATTTATTTTTAAATTCAAGACAGGAAGATTTATGTACTATATTATCGAAATTTTTGGATTACTTTCAGGTCTTAAGTTTAATCAAAAGAAACCGTGTATGTTTGATATTTATTACTTTGGATTGTTAAAAGTAATAAAGAAATATCTACGCCAAATTAAAACAGCATACTATATGTAATATCTGATTGAAACGGAGACGGCCAAGTTGTTTGTCAGACTGTCTACTTAGGGTCTGTCTATTTATAGTCCGAGATTACTCTGACGTCCAACGGCTGTTTTGCCAGACAAGCTGGGCCGTGGGACGTCAGAGCTCGTCCCATATCAAAAGGTGGATATTTGCCCACCCAAAATAGATGCGCTGCTTCGTTGCTTCTGATGCTGACTGATGGCCATGGAATTATATAAATCGGGCATCAATCTGTTCATTTTTCATTTATCTCTTCATTTATGTAAGTTTCACCTACCTGCCAACCTTTATTTTTCCATATTTTAACAGTTTTCACAGTGACCCATCGATTTCGACATTTTGACTTTCACTTTCAAATGGACGTCAAGTTACGAGAGAGTTCGTGGTCTCGAGACTCAAAATATGCAAATATTTATATTTTTTCATCTCCTTTATAGGAGATCGATGTTTAACATTTAGAAGCCAACCACGATTTTTCACCTCCTTTACAGGAGATCGGTATGAAGCATTTAGTTCCGACCACGTTACAATCGGAAGCTCTCGGACATTTAGATAACTTGCATCGTAAATGAACGAGGTGTAACATTATGGTCATTTGCATAAATCAACACTGTTTTCTCGTGGTCACGTGATTATCTTTGAAAATGAAAGGCAAAATGCCGAAATCGATGGGGAACTGTGAAAACTGTTAAAATATGGAAAAATAAAGGTTGGCAGGTATGTGAAACTTACATAAATGAAGAGATAAATGAAAAATGAACAGATTGATGCCCGATTTATATAATTCCATGGCCGTCAGTCGGCATCAGATGCGACGAAGCAGCGCATCTATTTTGGGTCGGCAAATATCCACTTTTTGATATGGGACGAGCTCAGACGTCCCACGGCCCCAGCTTGTCTGGCAAAACAGCCGTTGGTCGTCAGAGTAATCTCGGAATAGTCTATTTATATCCCGTGAAACTATAGTCTATTTCTTATTTAACTTTCACTTTACGAGTCTTTATCGGGGATGTGTGTTATTTTTACCAGAATCACCAAAGAGTTGAGGCAGTTAATGTTGGACCTCACACTACAACACACTGCAGTTAAATATGCCCCCTTCAATTTTTTGCTATATAATCAGGGGCTGATCCAGCCATTTTAAAAAAGGGGGGTTCCAAACCCATAGTAAAAAGGGGAGAGTTCCAACTAAATGCTCCCATTCAAATGCATTGATCGTCAAAAAAAGGGTGGGTTCCAACCCCCGGAACCCCCCTCCCCCCTGGATGCACCACTGATAATGCAGAAAGAACTACCAACAAAATATATGTATATAAAAAAAATATTTTAAGGCATTTTTTTTTTTTTTTTTGCTTCAAGAAAACATCATCAGACTAAGATTTAACATAGCTGTTTTTGTTTAATAAATTCGTTTTCATGAAGTGTTCTCTTTTTTGATAAAATAAACAAGTATTTGTTTATCCTTATAGATATTAGATGAATTACTAAGATTAATGAATATATTTTAAAAACATGTGCACTTTTAAAAAAGAGACCACAAAAACAACTTAATTCAATAAATGACCAAATAAAGATACTGCTACAGAAAAAAATACTTCATTTATTGTATAATGATACACTATTGATTTGTCAATAAGCCAGTAGATAATAGAAGTATGATTATTAGACATGAACAGCAACCCAACAAATATATATAGCTCTTAGAAAGTGAAAACAAAGGCCAAGTTTTAATATGTTATGACAAGAAAATGTGGGCTTTTAGATTTTAATTTTATTATTACATATGCTATCAATCTTATCTTGAGATAAAATTATTATAATTTCTTTTTAGATTTAATACCAGCCGCTGTACAAAACACACAAGAATTAAAAAAATATGATGATGCTATTTGATTTTTTAATTCTAATATGACGTGCTTCTTAAGCTTTGTAAAGAAACCATACTTTATTATCCAATAAAATTAGTTTGCACATGCGTATTTTGACTACGGCAGAAAAATGAATTTCGTCAAATTGATATGCATTTAATGTATTTCCTTAAATTAAACCACTTTCAAACACTAAAATGATACACATTTTGTTACTTATACTTTTACAATGACAACAATGTGTTACAATTCGTAATTGACATATTTGACCTAGATACCGCATCGTTCATGTTGGCTGTTCTAACTTCAAAACCCCTCCCTCTGAAAAACACGTTTCATCTCTCCTTTTAAAAAGGCATGTCATTGTATAGAATAATTTCATTGAAACATATGTTCCGATGATAAAATATAAAATCAAGTATAGGTTATTATTACTGTTGTACTGAAATGACAAAATTGTTTCATATATTTCTGATAAAATGGATTGACCCTAGCAGGGAATCGAACCCCATTCTCCTATAAAAAAAAAAATAGGCGTAATTACCAATATACCACCAAGGTTTCCAATCCATTTTACAAATGCAACAAGATTGTCACCCAGTATTAATTTTAATCATCATGTAATACAGCATTTGAAATCGTCAGATGCACAAAGGCGTGCCTTTTGATCAACTTTACAAGGTGTAGCCACCGCAAGTATAAATGGATCTCTGTCAAAGGGCCCCTCCTTCCAAGTCTCAAATGTCAGCACAACTTTATCAAGGAATCCTCTATCAAATATAAACATATTTACCAATGCTACACTATTAACCGGCGAAATATTTACGATTAATTTAGTAAAATAAAGACCTACCCGATTCTCCTTGTGCGTCCACCGCCATTGACAACTGACTTGAAAATGTGCGTGTCAGAAATTGACCTCAAAGGAAAAGACTGTTAAATTTTCTGTTATATTGTGACTCAAATATTGTTTTAGTTAGGCTGATAAATTAATTTGTTAATTTCTGTTTCAATTTTGAATTTTAGAAACCTACAACTTTGCGAAATTAAACTGGTTTGAACTAGTTGGATAAAAATCGACAGCGAGGTTGATGGAAGAGCCTACACGAAGATCGTACACTTATACACAGCGAACATAGAAATTACCGTAATTGTCCTAATCAGAATCGAAATAATTGATGCCAGCTATACTTTATTTTAGTTTTAACATGGGTAGGCATTATATTCGTGTTATTTTAGCCCTCGCTATCGCTCTGGCAAAAATAATCACGAATATAATGCCTACCCATGTTAAAACTACAATAAAGTATAGCTGGCATCAATTATTTCTTAATTATTTGTAAGTAATACTATGCTTTATATAAATATTTTTGTCAATACATGTATCAAATATTTACTATATTAAAAGCAAGTTCCCGAGTGCAAAAAACACATTTAAAGGTGTCAAATTTTTAATTATTTTTTTCACATGTGTGATTTTTGTCAATGGTTAATTGGTGTTTAATGCCATTTTCAGCATTATGTACTATTTCGAAGTACATGTAGTTGGTTTTTATTGGTTAAGTGAGAAAATGATGCTTGAAGAGAACCAAGATCCAAGATAGTTCAACTGACAGCCTAACTAAGTCAATTAAGATTATAGTCAAACTGAAATTCACAACCTTTGTGTTGACAGGATAGTGATTGAGAAGGTTTTTACTTAAGACCATTTGGCTACTGAAACCAATTGTAATGAAACAGTTACACAACAATGTGTTGTAGAAAAACATACAGTTTTTATCTATAGCACAAGTTAAATAAAAAAAATTGCTGTGTTTCCGTTTTCTTACTTTAGTTTGCCGCAAATAAATGTTATAAAACAAATAGGTATACAATGCTTATTACCACAAAAACCAGATCATGTTTAAAATTCGGTGGCGTCACTTTTACCATTCATGACTTATGTTCCTTTATTAATGAAGCAATTACTTAATCTGTTGGTTTGATTCTCTTCCTCTTGTTTGCTTCAACTAAATGTTATGAAATTTATACACAATGCTTATAATTACATAAGGGCCTTAATGAAATTAATCCTGCATCTGTATGCGGAAGTTGACTGCCTCTGGTGCATATTGTTACAGGCAGGGTATTTGCGGCCCGAAAAACACATTCTCAATTTAATTAAACCATGTTCGTTTACAAGAATAGCCTGGTATAGAAAAACCTCTGAAATCGCCTTCAATCTATTTTTCTAAATCAACTATGAATTAATTAGTAGTGTTATATAGAATAAAAATTAAAATAATCTGATTAATCGTGTCAAAAAACTAAATAAATTTGTTTGTGCTTTGCACGTACAATATTTTTGACTAAGAAAAAAAAACAAGAATTTATATGCCCCACTTACGATAGAAGAGGGGTATTATGTTTTCTGCTCTGATCATCCGTTTGTATTAAAGATTGTCTGTCTGTCCCTTTTCATGTTAAAGTTAATGGTCAAGGTAGATTTTGATGAAATTGAGGTCCTATCAATTTGAAATATATAGTTCAAATGTTCCCTATGATATGACCTTTCTAATTGTAATGCCGAATTAGATGTTTGACCCCAATTTCAAGGTCCACAGTCACTGAACATACATGTAGAAAATGATAGTGTGAGTGAGGCATCCATGTACTTATTGACACATTCTTGTTAGATTTGCATTGTTTAATTACTGGTGTATTATATCATTTAACCTAATATCATTGATTATTTTCTTCTATTTTTATATGGTTATTTTTGTGACCTGTATATGAGAACACACACAATCATGCACTTAAAAGCAACCTCATATACATTTTTATGCCCCACCTACGATAGTAGAGGGGCATTATGTTTTCTGGTCTGTGGCTCCGTTCGTCCGTCCGTCCGTCTGTGGTTCTGTTCGTCCGTCCAGGTTAAAGTTTTTGGTCAAGGTAGTTTTTAATGAAGCTGAAGTCCAATCAACTTGAAAACTAGTACACTTGTTGCTTATGAGATGATCTTTCTAATTTTTAAGCCAAATTAGACTTTTGACCCCAATTTCACGGTCCACTGAACATAGAAAATTAAAGTGGGAGTTTCAGGTTAAAGTTTTTGGTCAAAGTAGTTTTTGATGAAGCTGAAGTCCAATCAACTTGAAACTTAGTACACTTGTTGCTTATGATATGATCTTTCTAATTTTAATGCCAAATTAGATAATTACCCAATTTCACGGTCCATAGAATATGGAAAAGGATAGTGCGAGTGGGGCATCCGTGTACTTTGGACACATTCTTGTTGAAAGTCATTTGATACATATGAATTATTTCAATTCAGTATTTTTTTTATTGTTTTTTTTTAAGTAGAATGGAAACAATCCTTGCCTAGTTAACCAGGCTCTACTGATATGATAGATATGCCGATGTCTAACTTGGAGATCTTGATTAGGTTGGGAAATGTATCAGGTAAGTGGTTATTCATACATATAATGAAACAATTATGTCATCGAGAAAACATTGAAATTAGTCATATGTTGTCAAGACAGTAACCAAACAACATGATCATATAATCAAAATTAAAAACAATTTGATAGTAATATTTTTAAAAAATTACTTTAATTTACCTTAACAATTACTAAGTAAATGTATTTATGTATGTTGTAGAATTATGCTGAAAGTATTTACTATTTCATTTGACTGGAAATAAAACCTAATCAATATTTCAGGTTTAACAAAACAGACTAGACAAATTGCAAGATAGCAATTATGGAAGAGTCACAGATGAAAAAAAAACATAAGATCTATGAAAACAGCTAACAGCGACTCATAACATTTTTTAAATCCATTTGATATTTGTTGTCTTGATTTTAAACTACCAGTAAGCTTGAGATATTTAAATATGGACACAACCGAACACCAAACACTAATTCCAACAATTTTTATTTCTTGGTATTTCGTGTTTTTTTCAGATGTAGGAGTAGAAAAAACAGCAGTGAAAAAAGAATGAGAGTCATCATTTTAATAAACATTTCGCTTGAAATTGAAATAAATCTATTTTTTCTTCATTATGTTTTCAAATATGAGCATTGGGATAAACTTTAATGAGACAGCAAGCCAGAAGCTTAATCCCAATAGCTATTTGGAGGTCTACTAAAACTTCAAACTTCATGCAAAAAGGAAATTTGTGGTTTTTAAATATAAATTAAATTGAAAGTTAGCAACTCTTTGAGGCTTTGGTGCAACTTGCAGCGTTTCAGAATTATAGCTTCAGAACTTGTTTTTGAATTATTTATTTATTCTATATTTAAGATGGATATGTCAGTATACAAAGAAGGAGATGTGGTATAATTGCCAATGTAACAACTGATTTCATATGTTTTGAAATATCTTCTACTCTTGTCTCGTTATTTCTTTCATCCCACTTCATATTGACTTCTCTCTGTGTAATTATATTGGTTTTCGATGGTTACTGAGTGATATTACATTATGTAAGTCATTTTTCTTTAATTTCTTGTATGTTTTTATTAAATAGTATTCTTTTAAAGAATCATTGCCTTTAAAATGGAATGCATTCCTCAGAAGTTTCCTTGGTATGAAATATTGTTATTTTCTGAACTTCATTTTTTGCTGATATATGAGGTTGGGCTACTGCAACAAACTTGTTCATGCTCGTTACTGTCCTGAAACAATCTAACAATTATTCAACAGTGATTCACTATATGTAATAGAAATTACTTACTAGGTATATAATAAGGGCAATATGCCAATTATTTAGTCTTATTGCCATATGACCGAAAAGAGCAGATTCCTCCAGGGAAGAAAACGCGCGAAAGGGGGAGATAATGCCCTTAAAAAAATCTGCCGTACCGATGACAAAAAATAATGTCATTTTTTTTACCAGGCAATAACTATGCTTGAAATTGGTATACACAAATAATCATCTTCTGTTAGATTAGCAAAAGCTGCAGAGTCACCACAGAGGGAATATGGCTCGGCAATTTAAAGACCTGTAAAGATAAAGTTGAAATCATAATGGAGACACAAGAACCGATAAATGTTTTGGGAATATACTTTGTACTTAATAGAAATGAGTGTAAAAAGTTAATCTTCCGACAACAACACGAACGATATAGATTCTAACAATCATGTAAAGATTGGAATAAATTTAACTATCTTAGGTTCGATAACTCCTTTTAAATCATTAATCTTATCGAATATCACTTATGTTGCATCATTAACAAAAATAAAGAATACCTTGCAAACTTTTGAATAAATTATATAGAGTTTTATATTGAACAATAAACCAGAAAGTTTCAAAATTTGAAAGAGTTATGATAAGTAAAATTTACCATGCTGGCGGGCTCAAAATGATAGACATAGATAAATATCTAGAAGCGATAAATAGTAATTGGGTAAACAAACTCATTGATAACGAAGACCTGTAACCCGATTGGAAAGTCTTACCAAAATTTTATTTTGATAAATTTGGACAACAATTCCTTATTTTAAAAATGAACTTCGCCAATATAAATTTGATAAATTAATTAAAGGAAATAATTCCACAATTTCACATAAGAATAAATACATATAGATAAATGCAAAATCAAAAAAAGAATCAGATCCTGTACCATATTAACAGTATAAACAGCAATTTATATGGGGAAATACAAATAACAAATTAAACGGTAAATTTCTCATTTTCAAAAACTGGATTAATGTTGAAATTTTATTTGTAAATGACATAATTGATAATAAAGGAAAATTTAATCAAAATATGATTTTAGATAAAGTAACCTGCTATACCATTGGTTTTCGGAATATTCTAAATTAATGAAAGCAATATTAAAACAGTGGTTACAATAGCTAACTAAAGAAGAATCAATTTAAATAAAAGTTGCTACTGTCTACGATTTTAAATTAAAAAATAGAAAAGGAAAAATGGTATCAATTAAAAACATTTCCTCTAAAGATATTTACATTTTCCTCCTACATAGATATTATGAAAACCCAATAGGACTTCAAAAATGGGACAAAATGTTTATTAAAGAAAGAGACACAAGCAAAAGACTGTACAATATCTTTAACCATATACAAGACAATAAATTCAAAATACTAAGATGGAAAATTCTGCATAACATTTTACCAACCAAACAATTACTTTTTCTTGAAAAATAACTAAAACTCCGCAGTGTAATATATGCAATGTCATTTAAGATTATGAATATCTTTTGTTTGACATGTCAATTTCTGAAATCATTTTGGGATCAAATAAAACTATTACTTGATAACTTATAATAACTTAAAATAGGAAATCATATAATATCATTGGGATCACTTTTGTGTGAATACCAAAAAAACACGATACAAGTCATTACAGTCTTACTGATTTATAAATAATTGTAATTTTTACTGTATACTAAGGAAATTATATATCAGAGAAAATAATAAAAAAAATAGATTAATGTGTTTGAAATTTTTATAAAGGAAATCATGAAATATTGTTAGACAGTGAAGGCAATTATAAAACTTCCATAATCTGGTTGCAGCAAAAATTGAATTATTTTCTTGGAACTAGAACTTACAATGTCATATGTTATCTCACGTTTATTCAATTGCATACGTGTCATTAGCTAAAATATTACATATATATTGTGCACTAACAAGTACTAACCTTATCACTGATATGCTATTTACTAACATAAACAAGGCTGGGATAAGGTACCGGTACTTTATGTATCTCTAACAAATGTAATATGCAAATAAAATAATACATAATTTGACAAAAATGAAGGTCATTTAAAGGCATACAAATATCATTGTTTCCTTTGTGGTATAATTGTAGATACTTTGTATCTCAACAAAATGTAGATCTCGACTTAAGACTTTTTTGTTTAAAGGCGTAACTCATGATCGTAAATCCAAAATTTCTTCAGACGAATCAAACATTTAAATTGTTATTCATGTTATTTGCATCTTAAGTTTATATTTATATCTGCCTGTACAAATAAAAAAAAAACCGATGTTAGTAACATTTAATGAATTGAGCGAGTCTTGAGCAATTTACCTTCACCAGACACTTTTAAACCAAAAATAGTTGAAAGCCGAGGGTGAATGAAATCCCATCACAAAATAAGGCTCACCACTCAGTTTGTACTTACATGACCAACACAACAGGTGCCAGGTGTGGACTCAGTTCTTCTTACCCTTCTGACGCATCTGAGATCGTTCCTATTTTTAGGGTGGTTTCGTGTTTCTCAGTTTTTAATTTTCTATGTTGTATTGTTTACTGTTGTTTGTACATTTGTATTTTGGTCGGTTTTTTTTTTTTTTTTTTTTTTTTTATTTTTTTTATTTTTTTTTTTTTGTGTTATTTTGCTATTATGTTGTCAGTTTGTCATCAAGCTATGAGTTTAAATACCTCTTTTTTGTATCTTCCGTTCCTCTAAGAGGAACATACAATATCCAGTAACAAACTATGTTGTGATTTAACGTAATTTTAATAATCATACTTCTGAAATCTTAAAAAAACATATCCATTAATTTTTCGTTTTTTGAAATTGATATTTTGTGGTTCACTAATTAGATTCAGGTTTTTTTTAGTTTCTAGATGAAAACAAGAATGACATCTGTTGAATATGCTCCAAATATTCGCTTTTAATGACAATAATTAACACTAAAATAATTAAAAACAGGTATGTTTTATAATAGCAGAATACAGTGATGAGGTGATCAGAAGACAGACATTCTATTATAAGTAGCTTTTCAAATTCAACCTCATATTTGGCTGTTAGAATAAAGATATCAGTAAGTCAGCGATATTCTATCTCATAAATCTACTAAGAAGAGGCAAACCATGGTAACAAATCCTGAAGGAATTTACACGAATTTCGAACGAAGCCAGACCGGATGGGTCGACAACGTGTATTTAATTGAAATACCATTATTGTATACATTTCAACATTTTGTGCAATTTGACAGCAGCAGGAAGCCAAAATTTGGCACATATAGAAAGTATTTTAAATCACACGGGTACAAGTATAACGAGAAATTGTATAAAGAATTAACGAGAGACAACAACAAATGTGTTTTAAAACTGCCAACTATTGAAAGAAAGCTATTTTGACAGCAATGGCGAACGTCTTTTTAAGGGACTACAAACATTCTTTTCACTGAAAAAATATTGCACGAGGGCAGATATAACATGTATAATACACTGTCAAACATATCTGACTTGACAAAAAATGAATAAAACACATTTATACCATTTCATGCGTCCGACGAGCTAGTTTTAATTTACCTTCACCAAGAACGCTCTTTGACGAATATTTGAATGCCAGCGATGCATTAGAAGTTAGAACCGATACAGCTGAACGGCTATATGACCAGTTTTACTTAAACTGTCGCTTTAAAGATGGTAGAAATAAATATTTGTCTTGTCGACATATTTTTCATGTCAACGTGTTATGCATGTCAACATGTCTTTTACAGTTTGTAATGCTTTTACTCTTTGTACATCACTGAGTGTAAAACAAACTACTGTTATTTTGGAATAAATCTCTAATATTAGGGACATCCTTCAAAAGTCTTTAATTCGTTCCTTTAACCTTTAACTATAAAATTTATAAAGTGTTTACAAAAACGAAGCACCATGTCATAATGTATGCAGCTAGCCCTACTGAGTTTACTCTTAAATTAATGTCAAGACTGAAATTTGACGTAAAAGGTACTATTCGTTAATCGTTTAAATATCTACAAACTCAATACAGAAACAGTTGATTAGGATTTGCCAATGTTTCTGTCATAAATTGTTAGTTCTATAAGGCTTTCTACACCAATTTAACTGGACGCCACGAAAAAGCTTATAGTGCTGAAAGTAGTGCACAGCACCAAATTATAAATCAATCAATCAAGAACAGTGAGCCTTCAAGTAATTGAAAACAGCTTGTATTCTTTATACAAGAAATAATGGTTGAGAAGCGGATTTTAAGTCACAGAAAATTTAGCTTTAAATGAATTTGAAATGTTTTGAAATGAACAAAGCATCCTTATCTTTTGGTGTCTAGTAGATAGTTGTCTCGTTGGGGATTAAACCAAGTTTCCTCATTTCTAAAAAAAGAACTCGTTTTTAAAATTTGTGCACCAGTTGCAACTTCAAACAAATAATTTAACAATATTTCGACATCTGATTCTGACAAATGGTCTTTAAACAACATGAAAAAGCAGTGAATCCTATACACTTTATAAGCAAAAAGAAATAGATATATGCTTTCTGATAATTGTCGTCAAATTTTGAACAAACTGTAGTTTCGTCTCGTTAAATTTAAATCGAACTTACCTGCATCAAATACACAAACTGTGCTCTATTATGATAATATCGCATTTCAGGATGCTGATGACTTTCTTTTAAAAAGTACAAACATACACAAAGTGCCAACAACTGCAAAACCAGGCTTGATGATTTAAAATATTTTCACTAAATGATATTGAAACAAAAATAAGTCAAAATATAAGAAAGTTATGATGTTAAACGATCAATAGACAAACGACAGTACACCAAACTTATCATAGAAAACCATAGATTGAGGTACTCGAACTCCTCCAAAAGCAACCACACTATTTAGGAGACTATTTACTGAACTTTTCTTCTACCATATTTTATATTTTTCATTTAAATCATGTTCAAAATAAATTGTGTACGCCAGAAGTGCGTTTTGTCTACAAAAGACTCATCACTGACATATGAATAAAATAAAGACCTGAAATTCTGATTGTTTTTGCCAAATACAGCTTATTTGTTTGGACTTGTCCTAAGTCAGGAACCTGATATTCAATAGTTATCTTTTGTTGATGTGGTTCATAAGTGTTTCTCGTTTCTCGTTTTCAAATAGATTATACTGTTAGTTTACCCGTTTGAATGGTATTACACTTTTTGGGGCCCTTAATAGCTTGCTGTTCGGCGTGAGCCAAGGCTCCATGTTGAAGAACGTACATGACCTATACTGAGTTTTTATTTACAAATCGTGACTTGGATGGAGAGTTATCTCATTGGCCGTCATACAACATCTCCTTATATCTAGGTAATTTTTTCATAGTGTGGAGTTGGCGGATGCAAATTTTATCTTATAAAATTTGGAAATTGACCATCTCATGTGAATCTTACTTTGAAAGAATTGTTTTTGTGATTGGTCAGTGTTCAATATTTGTTAGCATTGGCCCATGATTGATGAATATTAAACCGACTTGTTACTCTAATTTATTGCATAACACATGTTGTACATGATAATACAAATATTGAGTGTTTCGTTTAACAGTTTGATTTCACATAGATGACAAGACGGATCAGCACAAAAACAGACTGTTAAACCAAAAATACTATTCATTAAAATGTAACACCAGTGGTATTCAGTACGTGGGAAAAATGCGTTATTTTTTTTTCACATCGTAAATATTTGATTAAACGATTATGATATGATTTGAAAGGAACAAAGCATACTCATCTTTTTTTATTTTTTTTACTTCATTGTTATCTCATTTATAATCAAACCACTTCTTCTTATTTCTAAAAAAACATTTTACTTTAGAAATTCGTGCACAAGTTGCAGCTTCAAACATATACCTTTACATTATTTCAAAATCCTATTCGGACAATTGGTCATTAATAACATTAACGATACCATTTTTCCTGCACCAGATGTGCATTTCGACAATACATGTCTCTTCAGTGATGCTCGTGGCCAAACTATTTGAAATCCAAAGCTTATATAAAAGGTGAAGAGCTATAATCCAAAAGGTCCAAAAAGCATAGCCAAATCTGTGAAAGGAACCAGAGCTTTGCATGAGGTAGATACATTCCTTAATTTATAATAATTTTTAACATTTTGTAAAAGCAAATTTTAATAACACAATAAGTCCGTATTTTCATGCCAGTACAGAAGTACTGGCTACTGGGCTGGTGATACCCTTGGGGACTTACAGTCCACCAGCAGAGGCATCAACCCAGTGGTAGTAATAACATTAACGGTACCAATTTTCCTTCACCAGATTCGCATTTTGACAATACTCGTCTTTTCAGTGATGCTCGTGGCCAAAATATTTGAAATCTAAAACTTATATAAAAGGTGAAAGGCTAAAATCGAAAAGGTCAACAAAGTATAGCCAAATCTGTGAAACGACATGAACAAGCACCTGAGTGACGCTTTACTACCTAAAAGAAATAAATATAAATTTTTGATATGTGTTGCCCAATTTTTAACAAACTGTTGTTTGGTGTAGCTAAATTAAGATCAATCTCACCTATCATCCTATTAACAAACTGTTCTCTGTTAAGATAATATTGCATTTCAGCAGTAAACAGCGGTGTATGGTATATGTAATGCAGTCCTATCTACAACAATTTTCGTTTTTCTCGCTAAATTTCACAGGATTGCGTTGATACCTTTTAGAACTCATCTGCATGCTTTATTTTCTTTTATTCACAACTTTTTTCTTTACCCTTGAAGTTGGTTTTTACAGTTTTGAGTTCGTAACGCCCTTGATGTGTTTAGTTACATTGCATTTGTGATCTTCAAGGACCGAACTTTGTGTAATAATATTTTCGAGCAGAAAAAAAGTTGTGATATGAGTGTCAAGACGACCCCATTCTCTAAGAAACCTTTGCATAATGATGGAAACATCATAAAGTCACCACGCAGCTTTTAAAAGTGCGTTAGACGCATTATATAATAGTTTATGTACATTTTTATACTGAGACCCCCATGCCTGCATAACAAATCAGAGACTGGTGATTATAGAGAATTTCACATACAATTTCAATATAAGCGCTTATTTGTTCTAGTTAACGCAAGATGAAACGCATGTAATTGATTTTATAAATAATATAATATGTATAACAATCTGGTATGGCATTTTTGTCTTAATTTTGCAAATGACAATACTCCATGAAACCATTCTAGTTGAACATCATTAGACCTAATTCAAGGTCACAGGTTTTAATGAAGTAAACATCTGAAAGCCGTCATGCAGTCTGTTTTGACTATGAGGCTACAACTGCCCTTGAATTTTTATTAGAAAATAGTTTTGTTCGCCATCGTCAAGCTATCGAAATTGTCATGGGACTAACTGTGCACCATTAATTCCGGACCTTCTTCTGTATTGTTATGAGGTACAATTAATGACTAAAATCAGCTAAGACCCATCGAAACAACATCTGATTTAAAAATTTGATGACACTTTAAGATATTTGGATGATATATTGGCTCTCAATAATGACGACTTCATGATCAGTAATATGTACACTAAAGACTACCTTTAAAGATAAAAATAACACATCCAATGCACACTGCCCTTCCTGGATCTTGATAACAATATCTTTAACCGGAAACTTGATACCAAAATTTATGATAAAAGATTTTCATTTCCTTTTGTTAGTTATCCATTTTTAGATGGTGACGTTCCATTGTCATCATCTTATGGTGTTTATATATCTCAACTTGTTCGATTCTCTCGTGTATGCATTAGTTATCAAAGGTACCAGGATTAAAATTTAATACGCCAGACGCGCGTTTCGTCTACATAAGACTCATCGGTGACACTCAAATCAAAATAGTTATAAAGCCAAACAAGTACAAAGTTGAAGAGCTTTGAGGACCTAAAATTCAAAAAACGTTGTGCCAAATATGGCTTAGGTTATCAATTCCTGGGATAAAAAAATCCTTAGTTTTCGAAAAATTCAACGTTCAGTAACATGAAATTACAATGTATTTGATTTTAATGAATAAAATCTCTGTATTACTGCAAAATTGTTACACCAGCGTCATGGTTTTCGATATCACAAACTAGGCAAAACATTTACTAAATTTTATCATATTTTACTATTTTGTTTTTATATCCGTTAACATTTCTTAGTATTTATATATCTTTCACTTTAAAATCTTTAAGTTTGAGAAATCTAAAACTGAACAAACGACCCCTACAAAGAACCAGGGGTAACCTACGGAAGGTAGGAAGATATTGATCTTCGCATGAAATATCGCCTTGTGTGGAAAAATAAGTATACATAAGTAAACATATATTTACAATTATTTATATAAGTGGATATAAATAGCATCGTACAAATATATTTGTGCAAAATCGATACAAAATCAAATAAATATAGATTACCTCCCAATGTGATTAAGGCACACTATTTGGATTATAAATAACAGAAGAGAGCCGTGGTGTAGTGGTTAGTGCATCGGACTACTAACACAAAGATTCCTGGTTCGATTCCCGTCTGGGATGAAAATTTCAGGGACTTAATTTTCGGCTCTCCCTTGACACCATTTACGAGTATGGTCTTGAGGAAACGGAAGGGGACGACAAATAGCTGACCCATGTTAAGAGAGAACCATATCTCTTACACGTTAACGACACCCTTGTAGATTTCGAAAACGAGCAGGCTAATGCCGCTTCAAGGCAGCACTCGCACCCGCAAAGTGGAAAGGTTTAGTTTAAACATATTTTATTGTCCAAAAACATTGACAATAGGATTAGACACAAGTTTTGCAACTTAGAACGTCTTCTCCATTACATACAAATAATAAATAACCGAACAAAAATGAAATACATTATAATAACATCATAAACAATATTAATATGAAGACATGAAATTAACGAGAATTTAAACGACATGGCTCATCTATTTCTAAAAGTCGAGTTGACCGTAAATTTTATGATAGACCTACATGGTAGGTTGTATTATCTTGGAATAAATATTCCCTCAAAAGGTAAGTTTTTACTGTATTTTAAACAAATAAGTTAAATTGTTGTTGTCAACTGATGAATTATGTACTAAAATCAAATTGATGATCCATGTCTTGGGAAAAAATGAACAATTTCATTCGAAGTCAACAAAAAGTAATAACATTGTTATTGGTATATATTTAACCATAATGTCTATAAACTATGAAAAGCGATTGGTGTCTTTAATATAATTCTGCACTTTTATAAAAATTAGCCTGTTTATGTTAATAGTAAACAAAGCATTGCCGTACATTAAATTTTCAAAGTCGGTAGGTATATTTTCTTTTCTAAGTTCAAAAAATAAGGTATTCCTTTGCACTGTATAATTTTTACACGAGAGGAAATAATGTTGGGCATTTTCGTATAAATAACCACATTGACACATTGCGTTAGTTTTAATATTAGCGTGATACAGATCCATGTTCAGGGCACTGCATTTGTTTCTTATTCTTGCGTGTAAAACATTTAAATATCTATCGCCAATATTGAAATATGTAGGGGGTGATTTGTTTTTATAATATTTCTGTTTAATTTTTAATTTAAACATATTTAAAGAAAGTTCATTTCTAACACTTAAATCAAGCGAATTCCACAGTTTGATACTAGATGGAATAAATGATTCCTGATAAAGAGACAGTCTGCTAGAGGTTTGGTATATATTTTGACTGCCTCGTAGATTGTAATTGTTTGTTTCTGCAACTGTAGGGTGTATTAAATCTAATAAGTATTCTGGGGCATCCTCTTTCATAATTTTGTAAAATAAAATTAATTTCTTAACTTCCCGTCTAATCTTTAATTTTTCCCATCCCGTCTCTAAATAAAGTGATTGAGTGCTAGCATAGCTTGTTAGACCAGTGACAATACGTGCTGCTTCCAGTTGTAATTTTTCTAATCTTTCAGAATTCAACTGTCCGCAATTATCCCAAACTTCAGAAGAATATTCTAGAACAGGCCTTATAAAAGTTAAATATATTTTTTCTAAATATTCCCTTTTTAGTCGGAATTTCAAACGTCTAAGAACATTTAATTGTTTTGATACCTTTTCTATTAAAGAATCGACATGCTTGGTCCACTTACAATCACTGCTAAAAAATATGCCTAAATGTTTATGACTAGTAACTGTATCTACCTGAACTCCACCAAAATTAAAAATCAGGTTATTTTTTGAATTTTTGTTACTAAATAACATGATATTAGTTTTATTTGGATTGAATTTAACTAGCCAATCATTTGCCCAGGAATTAATATTTTGTAGATCGATATTTATCATAGATTGGAGAGTAGTTATATCTGGAGCAGTATGTCCAGTAGATGTATCGTCTGCAAACATTCTACTTAATCCAATCATATCATCTGCAATGTCATTAATAAATATTAGAAATAAAAGAGGACCCAGTACCGAACCCTGTGGAACACCAGCTTTAAGATTACCTAATTCTGAAGTCTCATCTTTTAATACTACCCTCTGAGTTCTATTTGTTAAGTAACTTTCAATCCATAATAACAGATTGCCTTTTATACCATATCTTTCTAACTTAAGAAGTAGACCCCTTATCCATACTCGATCGAATGCCTTGCTTACATCGGCAAAAGTTAAACTTGTATAGAATTTATTGTCTAAAGCATATACGATAGAATGATACATCTCAATTAGTTGATGAAAAGTAGAGCAGCCGGGTAGGAAACCAGACTGAAATTTATACAAAAGTTTATTAGAAACTAAATGATTGAATATATGTTTATATATTATTTTTTCTAGTACCTTGCTCACGCAAGAAAGAAGTGATCCTGGTCTATAATTACACGGCATTGACTTATCTCCATTTTTAAATAAAGGAATAACATATGCCAATTTCCAATCTTTAGGAAATATATTTTGAGAGAGCGATTTATTAAAAAGAATACATAATGGAAGTGCAATCTCATTTTTTACTGCTATAAGCATTCTATTACTAATTTTGTCTGGACCAACAGCTTTATTTGGATCTAAAGTAGAAATAATATCTTTAACGTCTTCTAAAGTTACTGTAATTTCAGACAAAATGTTAATACCTCTATCATCGAAGTCGGGCAAATTTTTGTTTTCTTCATCTAGACTAGCTATTGAACAGAAATATTTATTAAGAATATCAACTTTTTCTTTTGCATCATAAGAAAATTCATAATTATTACTAGGGTTTTGCATCGGTGGAATATCATTTGAAGTGGAAAGGGATTAATATAAGTTGAAAAACTTGTTTCCCAATCCACTATAGATAAATATGTTTAAACTAACAGAAATAGTTCGAATGTTATGAAAAAAAAACGCGTTACTCCCAAGATAAGCTAGTTTCATCAGCCGTGTATCTAACATAGTATAAATCAGATGCTGGTATAAAAAAAAAATCAGCAAATCTTACAGTTAGATCAAACATATCTAATTGTGCTGCATACACTTCTATGACTTTCAAGATATTTTTTTTTATTTTGTTGAAGCTAAGTTGTATTTGTCAGTTGACTGTTTTACTTCATGATCGATGATTATTCAGCCGACCTTGATATTGATTCCTTATTCCTCCACTGTATGGAATAATTTAGCATGTTGATACATATATTGAGTATTTTGTTTAACAGTTTGTATTCACAAAGATGACAAGACAAATCTGCAACAAATACAAACTGTGACATCGAAATTTTGTTAATTAAAATTTAACACCAGTGGTATTAAGTTCGTGGGAGAAAAAAACAAGCGAAATATGTGTTTAATTTTTTTCTCATTGAAAATGGTAATGTTTTGCATTATCATGATCATATCGATGAAGGATTTTTGTTATCTGAAATATTCATAGATACTTACATTTGTGATTTCCCGTTTTTTATATTGAAGTTGTTTTGTACACTTTTTGAGGTGAATCTATCATGTATGTATTGTATTGTGTGCAAAATCGTTTCTCATAACGATTCATTGTCCTCGTAAAAATGTCTTTGACTTAAATCTAGACATTATATATATATATATATATATATATGATAGATTAAAGATTAAAGATAAACACCTTATATATATATATATCTGAATAAAGGCAACAGAAGTACACCGGTGTTCAAAAGTCATAAATCGATTGAGGAAAACTATTCCAGGTTACAAAGGTAAACCGAAGAAACACATCAACTATAATAGGAAAACAAGGAAAACAGGAATACTGAAGTGCAACAAAAACAAACGCCAACATACATACAAACATTTTGATAACAACTGTGATATTCCTGACATAGTACATGATATTCTAAGAAAATATAATGAATGATTGCACACACAAAAAATCCTGCCGATAGTCGTATCTTGTTTTTGGTATCTCTGTTTTAGGATGATAACTTTTTAATAGGACTAACTGACCTTTTCATTGACCTTCTCATCTTTTAATCAGTATTACCATTCCTTTTGATTAACTGACCATATTACAACATTGTTTTAACAGTTTACATATGATTGACATATACATTTTTGTATTTACTTGTTTTTATACTATTTTGATCTGAGCGTCACTGATGTGTCTTATGTAGACGAAACGCGCGTCACTCGTATCAAATTATAAGCCTGATACCTTTGATAACTATTATTCATAATTTCACGTATTTACTGTTACGTATATAAGGTTAAGAAAGAAAACGCCCACTTACTTCACATTTCAAAACAAACCTGGTAGATCCCTTCAATTTTTTCGTATTATGAGAGCTCAAATACCAGTTTCGAATGAAAAGTTAGCAAAAGACTATTTGCTTATGATAAAGAACTGTGTTGGTTATTCAAGTGTGCGTCGTTTGTTTTTCTTACACACCTTTTCTGTTTCTGTTTGTATGGACTACTGTATAATTGACCGACATGTCTGTTGCTGGCTGTATATTATTTCAAAATTCATGAACAGGGTCATATTATTTTAGATACTGTCATAAGTGTGATTTGAGCATGTAAATGACAGAAATATTTACAATTTGATGAAATATGAACCCATTATTTCCCTAGACAAACTTGCTTCATCAGGCTTGCATCTAACCATGAAAAACAGTGATATATTTTATGCTAACTATGCAGTGTATCTTACAGTTCGATGAAGCATTTATAATTATGCTGGTTAAAATTGCATGTTTTTCAAGAATTTTCATTTAGTACGGTTAGTTAAATTTGATGTGTTTCCCTCGGTTTTAGTTTGTAACCGGATTTTTTTTCTGACTTATGACTATTTATGACTTTCAAACAGCGGTATACTTCTGTTACCTTTATTGCAACGTCAATTAGCAAGTATAACAAATATTTAAGAACGATGCCACACTATTAAGTTAATCTGTCCTCTGTCATTTTTCACGTTTTTCATTTTAACCATCACGTTCTTAGATATGGGGTTTTCTGATCCAAAAGTCGTATATGCTTTAATTTGTTAAGTGATTTTCTCAAATGAATATTTCTTTGAAATTTGTCTGGGTCAGCGGACAGTATTTGTTAACATTGGTGCATGATCGTTGACTATTGTGAACATTTTAAAATTGATCCCTTATTCCTCCCATGTACTGAATAACACAGGTTTTGCATGTTTATACATAAATTGAGTGTTTTGTTTTTCAGTTATAATTCCCGTAGATGAAAAAAAAAAGATAAGCAAGAATACAAACTGTAAAGTCGGCAATTATAAAAATGTTACTCCATTGCTATTCAGAACATTGGAGAGAAAGAAAGCGAAGTACGTGTTTATTATTTTTTTACATTGAAACTTTTTTTTATAAATTTGCATTACATGTGCAATTGGGTAATATTTCTCTCTCTCTCTCTCTCTCTCTCTCTCTCTCTCTCTCTCTCTCTCTCTCTCTCTCTCTCTCTCTCTCTCTCTCTCTCTCTCGGTAATTTTTCCACAGTCTTATTAACAATTTCTTAATTATTTAACGAAAAATATCATCAAGACAGTGGTAAATGTTATTATGTTTATCAATTTATAAATAGAATTTAGACAGGTCTTTACTACGTTTTGCCATATATGTTATACAAGAAAGGCACAAGTCAGATAATTAAGGAGCGCGTTTTGGTGCCTAGAGTAATACGTGTCCACAAATGGTGTGCCAAATTGTACATAAGTGTAGCCAAGGACAAAATTTACAGCTTTAATAATTTTCTCACAACGCCATTAAGTATATCTAATATAGTTATTTCTGCATTAGAGAAGCAGCAAATAAATTTTAAAACGAGTATGTAATTTAATATAAATGTTTGTTTGGTACGATGTTTGGAAGTGTACAGTTAGAAGTCGAAAAGACATAACTCTGAATAATTTTTTTCGAATTTGTCTGTTCTTTGTGACACTAATGTTACGTTAATTTCTTTTAAACTATTGTCAACTTTCTATGTCTTTCTTGACGAGTTTCAGACAAAATTGTGACATTACAAAATACTGTTGGAGTATTGCGTCACATTGTTATTAAATTTTGTATATCTGATACAATTTTTCACTGATGGATACATGTATTGTACTGCAAGCCTTCTCTTTCGGATCACCTGATTTCGCCCCGACATGTTGCTCTTCATTAGTCCCATTTGATGAGTCTTTTGTAGACGAGATGCGCGTCTTGCGTATATACACAATTTAGTCCTTGTATCTATGATGAGTTTATTTACAACCACTGGGTCGATGCCACTGCTGTTGGAGATTTATTTCCCCGAGGGTATCAAAAGCCCAGTAGCCAGCACTTTTTGTGTTACAATGGTAATATTTATAAATTTACTGTTTACAAAAAATTTTGGAACTTTTTGAAATACTAAGACTTTTCTACCTCAGGCATAGATTACCTTAGCTGTATTTGGCAAAACTTTTAGGAATTTTAGTTCTCGATGCTCTTCAACTTCGTACTTTATTTGGCATTTTTAACTTTTTTTGGATTCGAGCGTCACTGATGATTCTTTTGTAGACGAAACGCGCGTCTGGCGTATATACAAAATTTAGTCCTGGTATCTATGAAGAGTATATTGTGTATTGGTTCTCCTGAATCCTTTTTCTGATGCCAATTGTCCAAAAAGTCCAAATAGGGTGTGTGTACGCTTCTATAGAATACCATGCGGCCTTCAACTATTTTCCGTAAATATAGATGTTGTTTTAACACCTTATATAAGTTTTGTTTGTGATTGATGAGAATAAGACAGTGAAATTTGTCTACGTCAGAAATTAACACTTCGTCTCATCTATATAAGAATTTAATTTGGGGATACAACATGCTATTTGAAGATGCTGTTGCCAAAGTTGAACGGCAATTCTACAATATCATGGATACAGCTTTCTCTCGCAAGCTGTGGGTTCCTGCTTAACATGACATTTCTATGGATAACAGCGAGGACAAAACAGAGAAGAGCTTTGATAGATTTTACTATCATCGTAGCTTGTGCTGCTAAATCTGTCATTGGTTTAGAAATCTTTGTCAGATTACTTATTCCTGTCACAGTCCGATTACCAGAAGTATTCAAGTTTTTAGGTAAGGACCATTCGACTTTTTAAACAACTCTCTACAAAGTTCAAAGAGTTAGGAAACATTTCATTTTTTAGGAATATTTACCTACGGTTATTTTTTTTTTTAATTATTTGAATATATTTTGCACAGAATGAATTTCATACATAAAAAGTCTCGTATTTTATTATTTATTTAAAATATTGATACCACAAATACTAGTACTTTGCAATTAAACCTCCATGTAGAAAATACAAATATGTAAAATAATACATGCATTTTCTCTTTTTAGATACTATTGACCTACTACTTGATGGGGTGTACATTGTGAGCATTTTGATACTGAATGTATTAAGGTACCGGGTTATACAAAACCTGCAGACACCACCAAACCAAGAGTCAGGATCCAGCCAGTCGAAAACATTTGTTAGAACTGGTATGATTTTTGTAGTAATGTGCAGTATAGCATATTCTATCTCAGCCTGGTTCATAGATGGTCAAGGAAATTATATCCCCATTGTTGCAGCCTTTGCAGCAAAGACAGCTACAAAAACAATCCCATGGATAATGAATGTCATTATTAATTTTGTTATGGTAGGTAAAATCTCGATTGTTCTCTATAAACGACGATTTTCCGTTCATGCTGCTATGCAACAGTTCAATCGTAGTAGTTCGGTTGGAGGATTCGCTTTACTGAAGCAATTTTTTTACTCCTTGATTCTACAGACGGTGTTTTACGTTTGTCCAAGCATGTTTGTTTATCCGTTAGAACTTGTTCCAGCAACCATGAAGACTTCAAAATCAAATGAGATGTACTGGTCAATGAAAGTAGTACTGGTTTTTCTAAATCCTGTCATGTTTAGTATTATCTTACAGTCGAAATACAATGCTATTTCTGCAATTCGAACAAGTATAATGAGCATTAAGTCATTCAACATACAAGGAGAACATCGAACAAGACCTATACTTCAATTTCCACAGCAGGGAGAGTCGTTACAGATAATGAACGAGACGACAGTCAGAAAATTAATGAACAACAGCCCTCAGAATTCAAAAAAGCTGCAGATTTTTACTCTCATGCATCCAATAATAACACCACCTATCACCCCTAAAAGCGGATGTTCCCTAGTAAGTACAGACTTCAAATTTCCTGATATCTACACCGATGCTATATCAATTAACAGTTCCAAATGGGTTATAGAAAATGGGTTGACTTCACCGTATCATTCCAAAAGTTTGATAGGAAAAGGAGAAGCATCTTCACCATACAGTCCAAAATGGTTTGTTGAGAGACTAAGCACTAACACAAATTTAAGTCTTCATAGTTTTGAATCGAGCGTTTTTTCATCAGCTAGTGACCTAAGACCGTCACTTCAAACACAGTATAATAATGGTTCTCACAGAGAAAGAATCGGATCTCTTCCAGTGAATGTTCAACAAGTACCTGTTTTTTCTTACTTGCAACCCCCCACAGAATCACGAGATCGATCAAAGTCTTTACCAAGAACAGTTGATATTTTCAAAAGATGTTAGCTGCTGTTATCAGTCTTATGTCTAGAAACTTCAATTGGTATTTATGACGGAGGTCTAAACTCTTGTTACTAGAAATATAAAACATCGTTGTTCCTAAAGAATCTCACCGAAATATACTTTGGCGAAGAAAAGAAACGTTGAAATGGCGACTGAAATGTGCTATTGAAAAATCTTGAATGCAATGCAAAGAGATGTTACAAAAATTAATAAAATACTTATTTTTAATTTCTATTTTTTGTTTGCGTCTGCTATCATAACCTTCTTTTTGTTATTCTGAGTTGGGCTTAATCTTAAGCGTATACAATTTGTACTTGAATACCACGCGGTACAAGATATTTGAGCAGAAAGACGTTTCATAAGTCTTTACGGGTTTTTGGTGGTAAAAAAGTATAGTCGGCTATAAAAGGTCCCGACATGAAAAAATAGCAACAAATTCAATTCAGAAAACTAACGACCTAACCTAAACCAAACAATTTATTAACAACCAATAAGACAGAGGTGAATCAACACAACAACTACTTAACTACCGGCACTTGACTTGGAATGTGTGTGTTAGCGCTGAACCACTCCTTTAACCTAGGAAAGTGGTTGTGTTACAGCACAACACAAGAGCAAACTATAAAAATTAGCTAAAAAGTGACCAAATCATCACATTGATACATCTCAAAAACACATCTAACAGACCGGTAGCCTCAAACCATCAAACTGTAAAAAGTAAAATCACAAAAATACTGAACTTAGAGGAAGATCAATTGGGAAAGTCCATAATCACATGGCAAAATCAAATAACAAAACGCATCAAAAACGAATGGACAAGAACTGTCATATTCCTGACTTGGTACAGGCATTTTCAAATGTAGAAAATGGTGGATTAAACCTGGTTCTATAGCGCTAACCCTCTCACTTTAATGACAGTCTCATCAATTTCCGATATTTTTACATTGATGCGTTAAATAAACAGACACAATAAATAAAATAGTCAAAATATGGGTACATCAGTCATCATCGTTTAACATTTTTAAAAGGAACAATTTAACAGAACACAAAAACATCTACTATCTACGAACACATTTATTTACTGCTCATTCATTTCATGCATGTTTTGATATACTTTTCTTTATGTAACAAGTTTGTGGATATTTGACAAGTCTAACAAATCACATTCGCATTTTCCGTTGTGTTTTGAGGAGTAACTGTTGAAGAAGGCGTATGAAGTAGTCCCAGTAATTAAATTCAGGAAGAAAAAGGAGTTGCTGAGATGCATGAGCGTAAAAGAGGGACGAAAGATATCAGAGGCACAGTCAAACTTGTAAATCGAAAATAAATGACAACAACATGGCTTAAAAAGACAAACAGACAAACAATAGTACACATGAAACAACATAGAAAACTAAAGAATAAACAACACAAACCCCACCAACAGCTAAGGGTGATCTCAGGTGCTCCGGAAGGGTAAGCATATCCTGCTCCACATGAGGCACCCGTCCTTTTTCTTATGTGATAACAAATCCAGTAAATAATCTAATTCGATAGGTCATATTCATGAAAGGGAGGGGGATTGTGTTTACGACGTAAGGAACATATCCGATATCATTTGTGAAACCGTTATTCCATAACGGTCAACAAACTCGTGATGGCGTCCGTAAATTTTACGAAGTGATGATTTCAACTTCACCATTTGGAACTCTTGATTTAATAGCTTCCTTGTGAGTGTCACATTGACGCAACCATGCAATTTATCTGTTAAAGAGATCTTCAATCAAAATATAATTAAAAAAAAATATATAACAATTAAGACGTTTAGCTACTGAATAAATTCTACATATAAATATAAATGGAACCTGCATATGATACTTGTAGGTAAACCATATTGACAAATATTAAGGTAATAACATATCTCTTATATAATATCGTTAAACATGGTGTTCATGGGAGAAATCTGGTAAAAAAAATCATTCATTTCATTAAGATATTGAAATTCAAATTATCAGATTTCGAAAAAATATTCAAAAAGTACTAAATGGTTTGCATTACTTCCATCTTCAGTATTAATAAACTACTTGAACTTTGAAAGCTTATTGATTATAGCTCTCTTAGAAACTCTTTATATTTAAGGGTGTTCGCTACTCTGTTTCAAAATAACAAGCTTTTAAAAAGACTGTTATATACTGATAGTATATAGCTTAAGAAACTATCAAAAGGAAAAATAAAGCTTCCATGTGCTGGTTTTGGGGAATTTTGGATACAAACCATTAAAAATATGGAGGGAAAGAATTCTCTCTTGACTATTTATACATTTAACATTGACACACTTTTTCTTTAATGATTGCTAAAAAATAACAAGGATCTTATAGTATTTTCAAATATTTTTGTTTTAAATATATATAATACATTATGAAAAGAAAAGTAGTGGTTAGCGATAAAATTTGTATTAATTGCACTACATGCATAAACCTAGAGGATTCCGAATATCTTGCAAAAATTAAATATAGCAATAGAAGCGAACATTCTTAATGTCGTCTGCTCAACTTAGAGTGAATATAATACAGTACACTATCAATTTTTTTTAGTTTACTTGAAAGTTCCAACTCTATTTAAGGATTGATTGTAATATTTTTTTCTGTCTATGCAGAAATAACATCAAAAATGTGGTGAACACTGAATTACCTTCGAAGCGGGTTCTTTAAATTCTGAATAAACCGAAAAAAAATAGTAAAGTCATTCCTTATAATCTAATTCTAAATTCCATTTCAAGATAGAATAAATCATGAAAAAACGTTAACGATGTCACGGTCAAATAACAAAGTTATGTCTATACAAAAGGACATGGACTATCAAATGACGACGATAGTTTTCAAGTGTCATTGTTAGTAAATATTTATTAGTTTAGTCTGGTTTAAAGCTAGTTGTTCAGCCTCTGGTGATATATGACGTTTAAAATGTCAGACAGTATTCGTGTGCTGGTTTATTCATACGTGTTTATTTAGAAACCAATTGTGGAACTTAATTGAGACAAGGCTATTATCTGTGTTTGATAATAATATATTTTAAACTCTGGGGCAAATAAATGTGCTAGTACAAAAAATAAAGTTGTATCTGACACAGTCATTAAATGTAGGCTGTATTAGAAAATTTTAGAAGTATTTAAAAGAGAAACAGATATATTTGTCTCCAAACCCCTCTAGAATTAAACGTTCGTGCAGAAAATTCGTGTTGAACGCAACGATATTACCTCTGTTCTGATTGGAACATATCGACATTTTGTCTCAATGTGGATTTGCATGGATTGAGATGTATGCATGCATAGCAGGAGACGCTAACACGTCACATCCGGTTTTGTAGGAGTTCATGTGATTTTCACAGGTTTCGTTTTTGGTACTTTATCACATTTCAACACGGGTGAACTAATTTTACCAGAGGAAAAACAATATCCTTTAATTCAACAGTTAAAGTAATGTTTAGTTTAAGATCAGTCACTTACATTTAAAAAATGAAAAATATATAAGATAAAAAAAGGAGAAGAAATGTAACCATGGGGGTATTAATATATCATTAGTCGAAGAGAAACTGAAAAAATGCATTGCATACAACGAAAGACGACGAAAAAAAACAAGTAAAAAAAAACACATAGAAAACTGAAGACTGGGCAATATGAATCCTACCAAACATTGATGGGAATTAATATTAGAAACGGATATCACCTGTCGAATTCTTTACAAATTATTGTATTGCCAATAAACGAATACTTTGTTTTAAAAAACTGTGCAATTCAAAAATAGGTAGTTCCTTGGTTTAAATATTTGGCGCTGAACTGTTTTGTTTCGAGCAATCTATTGAGTTGATGTAGACGAAACGTTGGTGCTGATCAATATTTAAAGTTAAGTCTGTTATCTGTGATTTGAATCTCTACTTTTCAATAACATGATAAATTACAGAATGAATTTTGCACACATTAATTGCATATTTCATAAAACAATTCACGTAATGGAATGTATTTGCGTGTATTGTCTTAACGTCCCATAGCGCTCTAAGGTTTTTTTACAATTCTTTTAGAAATGATTGTTAAAGGAAGTGCTGACTACTTGGTTGGTGCTATGTCGGTGATAACAAATCTACCAGCATTGGCATCGACACAGTGATTATAAATAAACTCATCGTAAATACCAGGATTGAAATTGTGTACGTACGCCAGACGCGTGTGGTCTACTAAAACCCCTTTAAATTTGTACTGAAAGCCTTGACGAAAGATTTTATTTGGGAATCTTTTTATGCACAACTTAAAATATTATATATGTTTTTATCTAGGGGAAATAGTCTTCAACATCTAACAGTGCACTGTAACTTTGCGTTCATAATCTGCAAGGAGTATACTGTGCATTTAACTTTTTGTTTCTGGTTGAAGTAACATATTTAAATACAAGCTTTCAGATTTCACATCTTATGGTGATCATATTGGTTTCTAATTTTGACTTTACCATCTGTAAGTCCTGCAACTCGGTAAAAAATTGTCGATGTATACGTTTGGTTCATGTTATATTGCTCCAGAAGCATTATCATATATAATATTTTTTGAAAACATATAAAGAACAAAATATGTGATACATCATCTCGCTTCTAGATCCATTTGTTTTATAAATTTAGGCTACCTGTTGATAGAATATCATTAGAAAAGCACATGATATATATGGTTCGGTTGATATAACTTTCTACTGAGTCATAACTACAAAATATGTAGGTTTAACCGAACATAGAGTTTCTTCCTCATACAAATGTTAAAACTTGGAGTGTTTTACTTGCTTGTATATATTAATTATTTCTCTCTTTTTCAATAAATTTAAGCATATTTCAATATTATTTTATTCATGAATTGTACTTAAAAGTCGGAAACGTCGTTTACTAAAATCGCTGGAATTTTATACTTAAAGCCTTAACCTTGACAGACTTTACTTGTAAATCTGTTTTGTGCATATCTTTAACAAAAACATTTGTTATGTTATCCAGTGGAATTAGTCTTCAACAGACAAGTTGTTTTAAACTGACCTTCCAGGAAATATTTAAATAAAAGTGTATTCGAACCTACAATAGTTACTATTGACAATCAATTAGACAATAGTTTTAAGTTGACAACATGCCTTAAAACTGTCACGTAATGATGCCATATCGATACATGTATCGGTGTTCAAGAGACAAATTGACAGTTCGTTATCCCTACAACGGCTTGCATATCCGCGATTGAGAAACAAAGGTAGCGTTATGAGGAGCTAACTCTCGTTTGAATTGTTTTTCATTTTTCTTTTTCGATGGTTTATACCTTACTATACAGTATGATTTTTTTCAATGGTGAAGGTTGTGTGGTTACCTTAAAATGTTAACATCTACGTCATTTGGTATTTGGTGATAGTTGTCTAATAAAAATCCTATCTCATCTTATTTTTATTTTGAGTGGATCCATAATGAGTGTAAAGATAGCTACGAAACAATAATTGTATACACATGCATTTGTCGTTTTAAGGTAGATTAGCCATCTAGAATTGTGAAACAGCAAAAAGCAGTCCGTTTAAATATACTGAAATGTGAAAACTATTAGCAATGAATGTATAATTCATTTAAAAGACTTTTCATCTAAACAGGGAAATGTGTGTTGTATCATACTTGTATGCCTGAAACAAAATATGTTTCGTATAATTCAATTATTTTCAACTTTTCCATAAATGGGAATATAACTCGTAATGGATTGTGTAGTGAATGTAAATTTTTTGTTTTGTCAAATTTTTAATTTCTATTTTTTTATGAAACCACATTATAAGTGCTATCTTCTGCTATTTTCTCCTAAAATTATATCAATTAATTTTCTTTCTATCACCAAGAAAATCAGTTTCATGCAACATCCGAATATTCATAAAATTGAGAGGTTAAGCAAGCTAACAACCAGGTTTAAGTCGCCATTTGCTACATAAGGAAATTTCTGTACCAATTCAGAGATATGACAGTTGGCTTTATTCCTTTAAAGTAATTGATCTTTTGACCTTGTCATTCGTTAAGGGTCTTTCCATTATGAATTTTTCTTTGGTATTTTACACAACCTTTAGGATGAAAAAGCTCCGTGATTATCATCAAACATGATATAAAATCATTTAAATGTGTATCAATTCTAATTTAGACCTGAAATTATATTTGGATTAAGTCGTTAATGAACTTGTTCCTCATCTGCATCTAAACATATATTTTTTAAACCTTTTAAAATAGATGAATCCAATTGCATGTTGTTTTTTTTTAAATAATGAACCCTTCCCAATAATTCTGAGACAAAAACCTTACAATACGATTGTAGATAAACCGTTAGGATTATTCACCAATTTAATTTGAATCTCCAGTTTATCCTCAGCTTACATTGGGATTTATGTTACAATATTTCCTCTAATATCGTCTTATTGTTATATCATATGTTTGTTAGAAATATTTGGTTAGGATTACTAAGCACTTCAACACTTGAAAAATTGTAAACAAAGACGACAAATGAATAACAAATCCAATGACAATTACGTCCAGCTGTGAAGAATTCAAGGACATAAAGTCGCAAAGCACAAACATTATGCGAATTTGAGGATTTGTTTGTTGTGAAATGTATTGGCGATTATATTCTTTTTTTCAATTACAGACGAACGTTATGTTATGCTGATCGGACAAGTTGTTATTGAATATTTAGTACATATTCATTCGTTGCGATTAACACACGGTAAAAAAATCAAAATAAACAGCATCATTTCTCTTACAATCATTTAGTTTTCATCAAAACAACTAAACCATATATTTACTAAGTAATTCAATTTTAACACATAAAAAAGTACTAGTTCACTTTTTGGGCATCGAATGAACATAAATAATCAGAGATTTCCACTATCAGAAGCGTAACCCTCATGAAGACAGGACAAACGACCAGCAACGTTTTTGAAACTTGCATTTGTGAATCCACATCGTGATTTCAATTAATCTACTTAGGAATTGGCGAAAGTGTTACATTATATTTAAAAACATCATTTCATTTTATATATCATTAGCAAAAGGCATAGAAAAATGAAACTTTAATGTCTACATCTATTGTTTCTACGTTTCTTTAGAGGGAAACCTGAATCATTATCGAAATAACATAAAATTGAGAACGTTAAGCATGATAGCCATAGAGACAACGTGTGTTATGGTAATTATGGTAAAGATAATTGATCATCCAGTTCATTTATTAGATTTTAGTTTGGATCAACGAAATTTACACTATATATTTGGTTTACAGTTGATGAAGAACACCGACATAGCTAAATAATATAATTAATTATCTAATAACTACTACAATTTGATATTTATTAGTATTGTAATTTTCACTGTTAATAATAAACGTTAGATGAGTCATACATATCTAATCTTGAACTTGAATCTAAATTCTTTATTAATTTTGGTAACAAGTTTTAGAAATTCAAATGTGACGTAACTTTGAGCGTAACACTGGTTATGGCTTACAATGCTGTGATTTTTTGTAATTTACCCGGTTTTGTTATGTAGCTAGTCACCACTTCAGTTTAATCATGTATATCTATTATATAGTCATTTTATTAAATTTACTGTTTGCAAAAGTATGTATTATTCTAAATTCTAAATAATATTAAAGGTTGATCTTGTCCCCGGTGGATAACCCTGGCCGTATTGGTCACGACTTTTTGAAATGTTTTGTCCTCAGTGCTTTTCAGCTTTGTACTTGTTTTGGCTTTCAAACTTTTTTCATCTGGACGTCGTTGGTTAGTCTTGTGTGGACGTGGAGCGCGTCTGGCGTATTAAATTTTTAACAAAGTACCTTTTGTTGGCTATTAATCGTTAGTTTCTCTGTCCTATATTTTCTCCCATTTATTTGTATTGTAGTCCTGTCATGTAATGTTATCATTTTAATGTTAATCAACATTGCCATTAAAGCGGGAGGTTTGGCATGCCACAAAACCAGGTTCAACCCACCATTTTTATCTTAAAATGATATGTACCAAGTCTGGGAAATGGCCATTGTTATATTATAGTTCGTTTCTGTGTGAGTTACATTTTAATGTTGTATTTCTGTTGTGTCGTAGTTCTCTTATTTTTGATGCGTTTCCCTCAGTTTTAGCTTGTAACTCGGATTTGTTTTTTTTCTCTATCGATTTGTTATGAATTTCGAACAGCGGTATACTACTGTTGCCTTTATTTTACCAGATACCAATGGACGTAGGATTCTTCCTTTTATTATTATTAAATTTAACTGTCGATAGTTGAGAAATATCCTATTGCACGATATTCGAGTGAGAAGACTTCGCCAATAATTATAAGACAATCTGTAGACAACCTGTCTGTTTCGTCTTTCAATGATCTGCATACAGAGAGGTGTACTTCTATGAGACGTTATCGGGAATGTTAGCTTTTTGAGACGTCACAACAGCAAAATTTGACATCCTATAAGAACTGTTACCAATGATGAACTGGGATCAAATGAACCACACGTTCATTTTAAAATCAACAAATAAATGGTCAGGAAAAGTATCAAACGATATTTAATCATTGTTACATACTTAACTAAATTTAACGTGATAAGTGACCGTTGTCCATTTTGAGACATTGCTACTGAATTACGCACGAGATTTTTAACTTCTTTGTTATAAATGATTTACAAAATACATGTCTAATAAATTGGAAAAGGAAAACGGGATGCGGGATGCAAAATCACTTTTTGTATCCCACTCTCACTTTCTCAAAATTTTGGCTAAAAAGACTGACTGGATTGGAAATAAAATTTGAAAAAAATGATTACTCAAAAACTACTCATTGGAAATACCCAATTTTTTTTACAGAGTTAAGTTTGATAATAACATTTTTAAAATTCATTGATATTTTCCACTTGTATCACATATTTTGGAAATAATTCCAGGACGAGATTTCAACGAGACTGAAACGTCAGAAAAATACATCCTTGAACTGCACAAAAACAAAAAGCTATTCTTCGCTAAAATATAACATGGTTTATATTCATACTCACAATCAGGAAACTTTTCTCACCTTTGTATTGTACTGTTGTACATCTGATGTCTAAATCACAATCTTTTATATTTTCTAAAATTAAAAGAAAGTCATCACTAAAACTAATCCATAAATTAAATATCTAATAAAAGAAGTCAGTCATGCATTAACTGCAAACATTGCACTGACAAAAAAAGAGATAATCATTCTCTTACATATACTAAGGAGAAAACAATAAAAAACAAACTGGAAAACATTTGGACGGATTTTCCTTTACTACTTTGTTTTTATTTTCCGTTTCTTAATGATGATGTTCTATTTGCTACTTGTTCTGGATTGTAAAAAAAACATGATTTCTTAAAACCATTCTTTTTCGATATACGCCTGATTGACAGAGGTGTGTCTAAGTAATCAATAATCGAAATATTTCCATTTATTAACATTTTACTGGATTGGATATCATACTTTTCAAAATCAAATTTTGTCGTACATATAGAAATTTATGATATGATTCCACTAGCAAGATGATTTTTAAAAAAAAGGCGTTGTACCCAAGTCAGCTTTTCACAGTTAGATATTTTTTATGATAAATTGATCGAAAGTAAAATGTCATCCGACAAGATCCTCTTATTTGAAACTGTAATGCCATCTGCAGAAATTGTGTAAATAAAAGCCCACTTTTTTTATCAAATCTTTATATCCAGTTAGCTAATCAATAGAGTGACGTGTTGTACCTAGACTTCGTTTAAGTATACAAATGACAAAATACATCGAGGTGTAAATCTGAGCAACACCAACCCAAAGAAAACAGGGGATGATCTCAAATGCTCTGGGGGTAGCAGATCCAGCTTCACCAGCGGCACCCGTCTGGTTGTTCATGCAAGTCTTCGTGGGGATAAGCCTAATTTGGTGATGCTATGTTCGGGCACATATATTCCATAACGGTCAACCAACTTGTGTCCGTATAATTTTCGAATGAACGATTTCATATTTGTCACTTAAACCCTTGGTTTAATAGCTCTCTTGAAAGCAGCAACACATGATAGTGAATTCAAGCTCTGGAATATCGAAAGATACTAAATCGATATGCCGGTTATGCTTGAATGTTGCTACATAGAAATAGAATGTTAACAATTGAAAAGCAGAAATAATCTCGTTTGTCGTTTAATTTGTTGTCTTCATATTTTGTAAAGTAGGAAAAAAACCTCACTTATCAGTCCTTGAAAAGTATTGGAAAATTATTCCTACTGTTGTTCAAAATACCTGTTTTTTTTTTAATTTCTAAAATCAATAACTTTGGTTTTTATTATTAATTTTGCAATACTGTATAGAGACTTCATGTGTCCTTACTGTCTGCAATGTGATTTGTTTTTATATTTGCAGTTGTAAATACATCACAAATGATTTTATGATTTCACCAAACAGATTTTTTTCAAAATACAGGGAACCCTTAATCTATTATAAGAAAAGTCAATTTCATCAATGAATTTTTTTTTAATATACACTTCATTTTACAATAATCTTAATATTACTAAAAATTTGAGACCGTTGAATCTAAAATTGTTGAAAAGTAAATTTCATAACATCTATTGTAAATTTAAAAATATGATTCCACCGGCAGAAATAACACAAAGGCGTTCGTTTTTCCTCCCACCCAACTTTTCACACTATCAGTATTCATAATATTGATGATCATAAATCGGTCAAAACGTCATTGCATCAATATAAAAAAAGAAACTTTGACAATTTAAACCACTTTTTGCATTCAAACTTTATATCCAGCTAGTTAGTCTATCAGGTGACGTGTTTCTCCAAACTCCTTGAAGAATAAAATTTAAAATTACAAATACAAAAGTAAAAATAACAATAATATCGAAAATTCTAAACGGAAATTCCACAACCAAATGGCAAAATAGAAAGCTCAAACACATCAATCCAATGGATAACAACTGTCATATTCATGACTTGCTACACGCAAAACAGTACAAGTACAGCAGATCCTGATCAAAATGTGGCACCCATCGTATTGCTATTTCAAGTACACTCGGTGATGTCCCATACTTGCAAAATTAGAATTGGGATCGCTTCCGTATAATTTTCCAAGTGATAACTTTATGTTCAACACCCGAAACAACTGGTTTCCTTGTAATATAAAAAAGATGTGGTATGATTGCCAATGAGACATCTATCCACAAAAGACCAAAATGACACAGACATTAACAACTATAGGTCACCGTACGGCCTTCAACAATGAGCAAAACCGCATACCGCATAGTCAGCTATAAAAGGCCCCGATAAGATAATGAAAAATAATTCAAACGAGAAAACTAACGGCCTTATTTATGTAAAAAAAAATGAACGACGAACAAATATGTAACACATAAACAAACGACAACCACTGAATTACAGGCTCCTGACTTGGAACAGGCACATACATAAATAATGTGACGGGGTTAAACATGTTAGCGGGATCCCAACCCTCCCCCTAACCTGGGACAGTGGTATAACAGTACAACATAAGAACGAAATATAAAAATCAGTTGTAAGTCTTGTAAGCAGAACCTCTATATCATGGAAGTCGTGATAGGAAATGCATTCTCTTGTGTATCGTTTCAACTGTAGATATATACTTCATATATAATCTCTGTAAGATGTGCTATAAAGAAATGAAATGTTCAAAATTAAAAAGCTAAAATCATCTATTTTGACGTAAAGTTTTGTTCTTAACCGACCTCTATTGTCCATTTCTATATGTAAGTCAATGTATTTAGTAACTCATAAAAACTTGTGCCAACTGGAAGAACTCTGTCGCGGCAATCAATTATGTACTAAATACAAATTTGTCAAAATAACCCAATAATCAAATACTGAAATTTATGACAAAAGTATTCCAACTCTTGTTCTTATATACATTGTGTATCTTCTTTATATATTATGTTATTTTTAAAACTGTATAGAGACTTCAAGCTACTTTAAACTGCATATAATATTTATATGTTTTTTTTTTTAGACATTTACTGTTGTAAATATATTATTTTATTTGCAGATAAAAAAGATCAAAATGCTTCCCCTGACCGATTTCACTATTTCACGAAACAGAAAACCGTGTTGCTTATAACTGGAACTCGTATAACATCACACAAAAAGAAAGAGTATATTTCATGATTGAATCTTTTCGGTTTATGTCTGTTTGAGAGGTTTTTAGGTGTTCAAAAATCATAACATTTTCATTGCTTAAAAATTTAACTTTATTGAATTTGATATTGTTCAAAATATGATTTTATGTGAAAAAAAAGATATTTATCGTGGAATATGATTCAACTACAGAAATGCAAACAAAAAGGCGATGGTTCCTTTCCACTTTTTCACACTATTAATATTTATAATATTGCTGATCATCGGTCAAAATTTACTGTCGTCACATTTATTCGTCACATAATTATTTTGAAAGGATGATTTCACTTGCAGAGGTTGTGTTGATTTACTCCCACTTTTTTTCAATTCAAACGTTATATCAAGTTAGCTTTATCATGCAGTTGAGCTTTGTCTTTAAACTTCGTTTAAGTACAAATTTATATGTCATCTAAACCATTTATTTAAAACCCGTCAAATCGCAAAAAACACCTTTTACTAGTTAATTGTTTTCCATTCGTTTGTGATTTTGATTTTGCTATTTGATAAAGGACTTTCCATTTTGAATTTTTCATGGAGTTTGGTATTTTTGTTATATACTTTTTTGTATACTTTTTTAGTATACTCTTGAATTTTCTTCAAATTATCACTTCATTGTGTACGCCTTTCTTATTATATCAACTGTTCAAATATAATAATTAAATACTATTAATGAAACCATCAATCTATAAACAACATTAAATGCCTAAAATATTCAATAAAATTAACGGTACCAAGTTTCCTGCACCAGATGCGTATTTAGACAATGTCTCTTCAGTGATGCTCGTGGACAAAATATTTGAGATCTAAAGCTTATATAAAAGATGAAGAGCTATAAGCCAAAAGGTCCAAAAATTATAGCCAAATCCGTGAAAGGAATCAGAGCTTTGCATGAGGGAGATACATTCCTTAATTTATGATAATTTCTATCATTTTGTAACAGCAAATTTTATTAACACAAAAAATCCGTATTTTCATGCCAGTACCGAAGAACTGGCTACCGGGCTGGTGATACTAAACCTTTTTTCTGTCTGATTAAAGTTAATCGATAGAATTGATTATACTATTATCACTGCATGAAATGATACGTTTACAAATTTTATGCTCATATTAAAATTCTTGTTTAAAATTTAAGTAGATATAGGAAGATGTGGTGTGAGTGCCAATGAGACAACTCTCCATCCAAATAACAATTTATAAAAGTAAACAATTATAGGTCAATGTACGGCCTTCAACACGGAGCCTTGGCTCACACCGAACATACAGCTATGAAGGGCCCAAAAATTACTTGTGTTAAACCATTCGAACGGGAAAACCAACGGTCTAATCTATATAAAAAACGAGAAACGAGAAACACGTATGAATTACATAAACAAACGACAACTACTGTACATCAGGTCTGATTTACGAAGAATTATTTAAGTACTTTATGAAAATTTAATGCTTTTGTTAAATTTCAAATTTTCTTGTGTTTACTCCCGATACATGGGTTATCAAATTTGTTATTTATTTGAAAAATAATACCAGTTTAGATTGTTCAATTATTATGTCTGGTATTTTTTTACCTCATCGATTTGCTTATTTGAAACAAAACAAACAAAAAAAGTGTTTCTTTGTAGAATTTTTGAACCAACACACACTGCATAATTCAGTAGACACTCCAATAACAGGTTTTGATAATTCAATTAATTATCTTATTACTACCACAATTTGATATTAATTAGTATTGTAATTTTCATTGTTATTAATAAATTTTATATAAGTTTTACAAATCTAATCTTAACTTCTATCTTATTTTTGGGAAATCGTTTTAGAAATTCAAATGTGACGTCACTTTGTGCTTCAACTGGATTTGGAATTTGGCTAACATGGCTGTGTATCTTATGTGCTGGTATTTATGTTGTTTTATTTAATGTATCCTTGTTTAGTCTGTAGTAAGTCACCACTTCGGTTTTTATCATGTATATCTATTATATAGTCATTTTATAAAATTTACTGTTTACAAAAGTATGAATTATCCTAAATAATAATGCTGTTCTTATCCAAGGCAGAAACCCCTAGCTGTATAGGCCACAACTGTTTGGAACTATTGATCCTCAGTGCTCTTCAACTTTGTACTTGTTTTGTCTTTCAAACTTTTTCATCTGAGCGTCACTGGTTAGTCTTGTGTGGACGAAACGCACGTCTGGCGTATTAAATTTTAAACCTGGTATCTTTTGTTAGCTATTATATGTGTGTTTCTCTTTCCTACATTGTCTCCCATTTATTTGTCTTGTAGTCCTGCATGTAATGTTGTCATTTTAATGTTATATTTAACATTGTAATTTAAGCAGGAGGTTTGGCATGCTACAAAACCAGGTTCAACCCATCATTTTTTCCCCTTTAAATGTCCTGTACAAAGTCAGGAAAATGGTCATTGTTATATTATAGTTCGTTTCTGTGTGTGTTACATTTTAATGTTGTGTTTCTCGTGTGTCGTAGTTCTCTTATTTGATGCATTTCCCTCAGTTTTAGTTTGTAACCTGGGTTTGTTTTTTTCTCAATCGACTTATGAATTTCGAACAGCGGTATACTACTGTTGCCTTTATTTGACCTCATTTAGCAATATTTGCAAAAATGTGACTGTAATATGTAAATGAAGGACATTTTCTCCCTCTTTAAAAAAATAGAGATAAAAGAAAAAAATCGGAGGATATCAAAAGAATATTCAAACTCATAAGCTGATGATAAACTGACAACGACATGAAAAACACCCACGAAAAACGACCAAAGACACATAACAGTTTACTAAAACTATCAACGAGCAACACGAACCTCATCAAACACCTGTGTCGATCTCGGGTGCTCTGAAAGGGTGAAGCAGTTACTGCTATATATTTTTGCACTTACTGCTCTTGGTAAAAACTCATTGATGAGTTTACTTTTATGGTGTGTACGGAGGCGGATTAATGATTTCGACTATTAGAACATATCAGTCGTCATTTATGAAACAGAAATTTCATCTTTGTCAACAAACTCGTGATGGCGTTCGTAAAATTTTCAAAGGTGTGATTCATCTTCCCCACTTCGATCACTTGATTTTATAGCTTCCTTGCAAGAACCAATACTCTATAATTATTAATTAATCAATTATTATTTGTAACTGTTGATGTAAATGTCCTTTGGTTTTGTGAGTCTTTGTTTACTCCTTGGTTTTTATTGTTATTGTCTATTAATGAAATCATGAAAGAAATTTTAAGACTTGAAATATCGTATCAAATGGGAGCCATATATAGAATCCATATGCGCGCTCTGTAGGAAAGTTGCTAAACAGAAATGGAAAGTACACAACTGAGAAGTCGAAGTCACCCTTTTTTTTTTAATTGTTTTCTCAGGTGGTTCTAAGTGAGTTTTTATATGTTAGTCAATGTATATATCAAATTCTTCAACGCACTCAGCTCAAATTATTATAATTCCTTGTTATATCGTCACAAAAATGTACTGATACTGATACAAAATGGTGTGTCTGATAACAGGCACGAGAACAGTTATTTCGTAGTGCATTTCATTTTGACAATAAATTGAAATTAAAAGAATCGCACTTGCTTTTTCTCAAAAATAGTTTTACAGTGTAGTGTACTACTAGTGGGACAAATAACATCATACGTATAGAAACTTCTACCAGATGACACCTTAGCCAAAAGGTCATAATAAACTACACAAGGCTTCCTAATGAGCACTACTTCCTATGTGTAACTTCAAAACTTTTGGATGATTCGATCATCATTTAAGGTTTTTCTGGTCATATTTTTTGTAATCCAGAATAAAAAGTATTTAAAAAGTGTTCAATTAGTAATATATAGCATAGTAGCCAGCTAGATAATAAAAATGGCTAGTATTTCAGCATTTATTGGGTAGAACACAAATCTAGGGTGCTCGCATACTACAGCTTAACTGCATAAAAATCGTAATTTCCTTGAAAACAAAACATCATTAAAGGATAGTAAGATATTTTAGTTAAATAGAATCTGTTTTATACAATACCACTTAAACTAGCAATGAGTTCAACGTGTTCACCATTTGGTCATTTAAAATCAAATGAAATGAAAACATTTTGACCGATTGGTAATGTCAAACGACAAAAAAAACTAGAAAAGAACATTCATACTGAAAGAAATTTCCTTTTTTTTTCAATTTTGTTTTTGCGCAAAACAAACTTTAAAAGTATATATTATTTATAGGTTTCACTGAATTATGTATACATTCAAATTTGTAGAATTACTCCTTGGTCAATCACTGAAAAGGATGTCACAAGTATTCAATGTGTTGTACAAAATTTCTACTTTTTAAAAACTGTAACAGCAATTAGTTTTATTTTCAAAGCTATAAAGAGGCTTTATGTTAATTTATAAAGCCTTCAATTCTTTTTTTTTAAATAATTTTAGCAGTTGTAAATATTTGTTTTATTTTTAGAAATTAAGGCAAATTACCATCACCCCTTTAATGATTTTATGATGGCATAGAAAACTTACAAAAACTTACTAAAACCAAAAATCAATTTCATCAAATCATCTTATCGATAGTCGCATGTTTAAGGGGTGTCTAGATGTTTAACAATCGTAATATTGTATAACGTTAATAGATATATTCATCAGAAATATGATTCCACCTGCAGAAATAAATAAAGGCGTTATTTCCTGGCAAGCTTTTCACAGATGTTGTAATTGAAATTAAGATTCCATCTGCAGAATTTGTGTTAATTTACACCTACATTTTTCATTCCAACTGTATATTTAGTAACCTAATTGAGAAGGTGACGTATTGTCTTTAGACTTCTATTAAGTATACAATAGGAAAAGTTCATCGAGCACAACTTTATATAGACAATGAGGGTCGATAAAGAACAAAACTTTACGACAAAGACGATGATTTCTGCTTTCAATTGTGAATTTCCATTTTTATGTCTTTCCATCTTTATGTATCTGCATATGGAGTATATATTTCCCATCTGATACAAAAGTCCAGATCATTAACTGTCATTTCTTTGATCAGTGGTTGCTGCTAACAACGAGACGATTGAACCCAGAGTCCCAAGTCGTGAAGTTGAAATCATCCCTTTGAAAATTTTACGGACGCCATCACGAGTTAGTTGACCAAATTGGAATATATGTTTCACTGATTACTTCGGATATGTTCCAATTTTCGGAGCAACAATCACGTCCTCTTTTCCTCGAATGTCGCCTTTCGAATTAGACTTACACCGGGTTTGTATTTACATAAAAAAAAAACCACAGATGTCACATGTGGAACAGGATCTGATTGCCCTACCAGAGCACATGAAATTCAATTTTGGTTGGGTTCGTGTTGCTTCGTCTTTAGTTTTTTTTTATGTTGTGTACTGTTACTTGTCTTGTTGTTCTTAGCAACGGTATTGTCAGTTTGTTTTTGACTTGTGAGTTTGGATATTCCTTTCATACCTTTCGACTCTTTTTCACATAAAAAAAAATAAACAGCTGTGCCAAGACCGCACGATACGCCCGACGTCTTATGCGTCTTGAAGTTTTATGCAATAATCATAAATAGTTTCTGAGAAAGTTTTAAGCAATAACCATTTACTTTTTTGGAGACACGGCGGGACATGTGAACCCCCACCCCCTCCCCCTCCCCCCCCACCCTGTTTTTTTTTACAAAAAACTAAACAGATCTTAAGATTAATATAACAAAGAAGTGTGTACAGTTTCAAGCAATAATCATAAATTGTTTTTGAGATACCGCGACATGTAAAAAAAACCTCCCCTTTATACAAAATACTCAATAACTCAAAAATAAAATTTTGAGTCATCACCAAAAAGTATACAGGTCTTTAGATTAATATAACAAAGAAGTGTGTAAAGTTTAAGCAATAATCATAAATCATTTTTGAGATACGGCACGACATGTAAAACCTCCCTCCCCCCTTTTTACAAAATACTCAATAACTCAAAAATGAAATTTTGAATCATCACCAAAACGTATACAGATATTAAGATTAATATAACAAAGAAGTGTGTGAAGTTTTAAGCAATAATCATAAATCATTTTTGAGATGCGGTGCGACATGTAAAAAAAAACCTCCCCCTTTTTTACAAAATACTCAATAACTCAAAAATGAAATTTTGAATCATCACCAAAAAGTATAAAGATATTAAGATTAATATAACTAAGAAGTTGTAAAGTTTTAAGCAACAATCATAAACCGTTTTTGAGATACAGTGCGACATGTGAAAAAAAACCAACACCACTGTTTTAGTTACAAAGTGCCATACTCAAAAAGTTTAAATCTTGTTTTCACCAAAAAGTATACAGATCATTTTACCATCATAAGAAACAACTATATTAGGTTTCATGAAATTTAGATAAGTCGTTCTCAAGTTACGGTGCGACATGTTTACGCCATACAGACGGACGGACACCGGACATTTGTATACCATAATACGTCCCGTCAAAATTTTTACGGGCGTATAAAAACAAGTCTAGTTGGAACCTTAATGCATTTCAACTTTGTACTTGTTTGGCTTTATAAATATTTTGATATGAGCGTCACTGATGAGTCTTATGTAGACGAAACGCGCGTCTGGCGTTCTAAATTATAATCCTGGTACCTTTGATAACTATCATCAACATCTTTTTTATTACAACTATAGAAAGGTACTGTGGAAATATCATTCCACCTACAGAATAAAATAAAGATGCTGTTTCTGAACTAGCTTTATCAATAGCAGTATTATTAATATTACGTAAAAAAAAAATAATATGTTATTTTGAACGTGTGATTCTAACGGCTGAAATTTTGCTAATTTAAACACAGATTTTTCTTTAACATTTTATATCTTGTGAGCTAATTAATAGGGTGTTATCTTGTCTGTAAACCCCGTTTGAATATACAAATATCAAAAACACATCGAGTTTAAAATTATATATTATCAAATCAATATTTCAGTAAAATAAAATGCCCTTTAGACAAAAACCAGCAGTTAATTTCATCAATGAATGTTTGTATAATCTTTCAATTTCAAATTACTTGTTTGATCAATTATGAGTCTTCTTGGCAAAAAGACAGTTTGAATTGTCAATAACATTAACTTCATTCAAAAATATGTTAGTACTGATAATATGTTGGTTTAATCTATCTTGCAACCACTGCAGTTTGGTCTTTTTGTAACAAGAAAAGGTAATTTGAAAATTTGCCCCTTTTCATTTTCTTTTGAACTTACAATTTCATATAATTTTTGTTACCCTCTGAACTTTATTTTTTTCTAATTAAAAGTGAACAAAGTTCTTAGGTTTCCCTTGAACAACTATTTTTATAATCATGGTGAATGAAGGAATAAATGCAATGTCTTTTTTATAATCATCCAATACACAGAAATTATGCCGTTATACTAGTAGTTCATATTATTTTTGTCGATATGAACCTTTTCCTAAAAGAGGGACGAAAGATACCAAAGGGACAGTCAAACTCATAAATCTTAAACAAACTAACAACGCCATGGCTAATAAAGGGCTGCGCTTTAGCGCATGATACGCCCGTTGCTCTTTTAACTTGTCTTTTATGCTTTAAATGAATTTATATGATCAACTAGAAATATATATACAAATCAAAAGGGATGTTACATTAATATATTCACCAAAGTTTCATAAAATCCCCCTTTTTTAGGTATAAAAATTCATTACTTAAGAAACCGTAAAATCTAAAATTTATAAAAATGGAAAGGGAGCTTATGTCAATAGATATAAACAATTTATCAAAGTTGCATAAAATTTTGTGAAAGTGTTAGTTATTGTCCCAAAATTCGAAAATCCCCCCTTTTTTAAGCATAAAAATTCATAACACGGAAATGTAAAATCTGAAATTTATAAAAATTGAAAGGGAGCTTACATCAATAGATATAAACAATTCACCAAAGTTTCATGGACATTGGTGAAAGCCTTTTTGAGTTATTGTCCGAAGTGTTGAAAATCCCCCTTTTTTTTATGAATAAAGCCCCATAAATCCAAAACTTAAAATCTGAAATTTATAAAAATTAAAAGGGAGCTTACATCAATAGATATAAACAATTCACCAAAGTTTCATGGACATTGGTGAAAGCCTTTTTGAGTTATTGTCCGAAGTGTTGAAAATCCCCCTTTTTTTTATGAATAAAGCCCCATAAATCCAAAACTTAAAATCTGAAATTTATAAAAATTGAAAGGGAGCTTACATCAATAGATATAAACAATTCACCAAAGTTTCATGGACATTGGTGAAAGCCTTTTTGAGTTATTGTCCTAAGTGTTGAAAATCCCCCTTTTTTTATGAATAAAGCCCCATAAATCCAAAACTTAAAATCTGAAATTTATAAAAATTGAAAGGGAGCTTACATCAATAGATATAAACAATTCACCAAAGTTTCATGGACATTGGTGAAAGCCTTTTTGAGTTATTGTCCGAAGTGTTGAAAATCCCCCTTTTTTATGAATAAAGCCCCATAAATCCAAAACTTAAAATCTGAAATTAAAAAAAAACGAAAGGGAGCTTACGTCAATAGATATAAACAAATAGGTGAAAGTGTTTTTGAGTTATTGTCCGAAGTGTGGACCACGGACGGACGGACAGACGGACGGACGGACAACGGTATACCATAATACGTCCCGTCTAAAAGACGACGGGCGTATAAAAATGAAAAAGACGAACAAAAAACAGCAAACATGACAATCTGTTTCAATTTCTAACTGTTTCAATCTGAGAAATTTTCTATCATCTGATACATTGTCAATAAAATAAACCTTAATTGATATAGTTTGTTTTTTTTGCAGGTTTAGTCTCTATTTTCATACATTTGTTCATTCACAGGGGATTTGAAGTTGTGCCAAATACGACCAAGGTTTTATATATATATATATATATATATATATATATATATCAGTCTAAAGATTTGCACAACGGTACTGATATAAGATGTTATAATACGAAAATGTTGTTATTAAATCGTGCTGACAAATATTTCGGCTCAACAAATGGCCTTCTTCAAGTGTCACAAGTTTTAACAATACTGATACATAATGTATAAGGTGTAAAAATAGATCAGTAATAATACAGGTAAGTTTTGGTCGATTGATTTTTAATCCAAAAGCCTGAATATCATAATATAAACAAAACACTATAAATCAATATACGTGACTGTGTATATTAACAATAAAAATGAGTGAAAAAACAAAAACGCTAGTATTTCTTATTGATGCCGTTTGGATGATGTACATTAAGTTCCTTTATCCAAAAGCTTTCCCGAACCTGTCGCTGGGCATCACTCCAGTGAATATTCTGTTCAATCACTAGAATTTTCATGCGGTTAAAGTCATCAGGTTTGTGACCCGACTGTCTGAAGTGCTGAGAAACTGGGAGAAGTGGCTTCTTAGAGATATCACTCCTATGGCCATTGAGGCGTTTGTGGAAAGGCTGCTTTGACTCACCAACATATTGGAGGCCACAAACCGAACATTCTAGTATGTAAACAACATTCATACTTTTGCAGGTAACATTGCAAAATATCTTATAGTTGTTTTCGGTTGCCTTACTGTGAAATGTTGATGAATGCTGCATCTGTAGGCAGCATTTGCAGCGTTTTTCTTCACACGAACGACATTCTCCAGAAGTACTTCTATTATCAGACACTTCAGCCCGCACCAGCAGGTTCCGCAGACTACTAGGTTGCCTAAAAGCTATCATTGGAGGCTCGGGAAAAATCTTGGATAGTTTGGAATTCTTTTCAACTGATTTCCAATGCTCACGAATGACACCAAAGCTGTTTTTGAGAGATGGGTGGTAAGTAAGAACACATGGAGTCCTTTTATTTTTCTTTTTAACTTTGTATTCCAATAGTTCACTCCTGGGAATTGATTCCGCTTTCTGAAAGCTTTTTTTGATATTTCTGTGTTTGTAGCCCCTTTTCTTCAAGCGAGTTTCAAGTTGACGTAGTTGTCTTTTAGTTGTTTCTGTGTTGGAACATATTCGCTTGACTCTAAGTGCCTGACTGTATGGAATACTCTTGGTAAGATGAGCAGGATGGCAACTTTTAGGGGACAAATATTGATGAGTGTCAGTGGGTTTAGAATATAAATCTGTAGATATGATGCCCTCTGTGAGCGAACTTGAAGTATCGAGGAAGGCGATTTTGGATTTAGACTTCTCATGAGTAAATTTGATACTAGGATGTATGTTGTTGGCATGAGTGATAAAAGTATCTAAATCCTCGTCGCTTTTATTCCATTTCATATCCACATCATCTATAAATCTAAACCAGGAAAGCGGTTTTTCGATGGAAGTTTCAAGGAGTTGTTTCTCTAATTTGCCCATAAATATGTTGGCATATGACGGAGCCATTTTGGTGCCCATGGCAGTTCCATTTACTTGCAAATAATGATCTCCATCAAAAGTGAAGTTGTTTTTCTTAAGTACCAGCGTGAGCATTTTGACCAGGCATTCGGTAGGTGGATATTTCACTGGTCTGGAATCCCAAACTTCTTTACATGCATCGATGCCATCTGCATGTGGAATATTAGTGTAGAGGGAGGTGACATCCATGGAAACAAGAGTCGTGTCGGAGACCTATAGTTTCAGCGAACGGTCATCCAACGGAAAAAATATCGGAATTTGTTGACTTCCATCTTCGTCAACATGTTGAAGACTTACCATCTCACATCAAAGATACAACCGATTATCTAAGAAAAATGCAGGCCTTAAATCCACTCCCCTCCGACACGACTCTTGTTTCCATGGATGTCACCTCCCTCTACACTAATATTCCACATGCAGATGGCATCGATGCATGTAAAGAAGTTTGGGATTCCAGACCAGTGAAATATCCACCTACCGAATGCCTGGTCAAAATGCTCACGCTGGTACTTAAGAAAAACAACTTCACTTTTGATGGAGATCATTATTTGCAAGTAAATGGAACTGCCATGGGCACCAAAATGGCTCCGTCATATGCCAACATATTTATGGGCAAATTAGAGAAACAACTCCTTGAAACTTCCATCGAAAAACCGCTTTCCTGGTTTAGATTTATAGATGATGTGGATATGAAATGGAATAAAAGCGACGAGGATTTAGATACTTTTATTACTCATGCCAACAACATACATCCTAGTATCAAATTTACTCATGAGAAGTCTAAATCCAAAATCGCCTTCCTCGATACTTCAAGTTCGCTCACAGAGGGCATCATATCTACAGATTTATATTCTAAACCCACTGACACTCATCAATATTTGTCCCCTAAAAGTTGCCATCCTGCTCATCTTACCAAGAGTATTCCATACAGTCAGGCACTTAGAGTCAAGCGAATATGTTCCAACACAGAAACAACTAAAAGACAACTACGTCAACTTGAAACTCGCTTGAAGAAAAGGGGCTACAAACACAGAAATATCAAAAAAAGCTTTCAGAAAGCGGAATCAATTCCCAGGAGTGAACTATTGGAATACAAAGTTAAAAAGAAAAATAAAAGGACTCCATGTGTTCTTACTTACCACCCATCTCTCAAAAACAGCTTTGGTGTCATTCGTGAGCATTGGAAATCAGTTGAAAAGAATTCCAAACTATCCAAGATTTTTCCCGAGCCTCCAATGATAGCTTTTAGGCAACCTAGTAGTCTGCGGAACCTGCTGGTGCGGGCTGAAGTGTCTGATAATAGAAGTACTTCTGGAGAATGTCGTTCGTGTGAAGAAAAACGCTGCAAATGCTGCCTACAGATGCAGCATTCATCAACATTTCACAGTAAGGCAACCGAAAACAACTATAAGATATTTTGCAATGTTACCTGCAAAAGTATGAATGTTGTTTACATACTAGAATGTTCGGTTTGTGGCCTCCAATATGTTGGTGAGTCAAAGCAGCCTTTCCACAAACGCCTCAATGGCCATAGGAGTGATATCTCTAAGAAGCCACTTCTCCCAGTTTCTCAGCACTTCAGACAGTCGGGTCACAAACCTGATGACTTTAACCGCATGAAAATTCTAGTGATTGAACAGAATATTCACTGGAGTGATGCCCAGCGACAGGTTCGGGAAAGCTTTTGGATAAAGGAACTTAATGTACATCATCCAAACGGCATCAATAAGAAATACTAGCGTTTTTGTTTTTTCACTCATTTTTATTGTTAATATACACAGTCACGTATATTGATTTATAGTGTTTTGTTTATATTATGATATTCAGGCTTTTGGATTAAAAATCAATCGACCAAAACTTACCTGTATTATTACTGATCTATTTTTACACCTTATACATTATGTATCAGTATTGTTAAAACTTGTGACACTTGAAGAAGGCCATTTGTTGAGCCGAAATATTTGTCAGCACGATTTAATAACAACATTTTTGTATTATAACATCTTATATCAGTACCGTTGTGCAAATCTTTAGACTGATATAATTTTTTCCTTATCTGCATAGTATCGCCTATTCTAGACGATCCGGTACATAGTAAATTTGCTGGTTGGTCGTTTTTATAGACTTTTATATATATATATATATATGTTAGCGGCAATAAGTGAAATTAGGCATTAAGCTTAAATCCTAGGCAATAAGCTAACGCCTAGGCAGTAAGTCTATTGCCTAAATGATGTTAGGCATTAGTCTTAAATCCTAGGATTTAAGCTTAAATCCTGAAAAATGTGAGCAGGCATTAAGCTTAATGCCTAAAATGTAAAGGCGAGTAAATAAAAGACATTTATTCATTTAAATTAAAATATTTTTGGTACATAATAATATTATGATAACTGTGGCCTGTTTATCGACACTGTCCTAAGATTAGTCCTATAAGATATTCTTAGGACAGAAAATATGATATAGTTAGGATCGACTTACGACATTTCTTAGCATTCTTCACATCGAAAGCTATCTGAGGATTTCATTAGCTGGAATGTCATAAGTGATCATAAGTATTGGCGTAAAAGAAAATAGCAAATGAAAAAAATGAAATATTGTATCAAATTCAACCAAAAACATTAATTCACACACCGATTAATTATTAGAAAATAATTACGTCTAGTTTTAAATGAAAGGTATAATTGTAAATCTAAACTCTTTGAAACAAAATATAAGTAAAAAATATAACTACGTTTTATATTAGAATTGAACAAAATAATTGTAAATAGTAAAAATTAAATATATAATCGGTAAAATCATGTTATGCTTTGAGGGACCTGAATTCGAAGCGTCACGGTTTCATACTTAAAAGTTCATAGGAAAATCTCGTGCATCTTCATATAAATACTGAATACTTCAACTATTTTATTTTATTACTGCAAATAACATACGTTTGAGAATGAAAAGAAGAAAAAAAATCAAATTTCACCGATTTTAACAATGCAAAAGTACAGGACCCAGTGTCATCCTAAATATAAAAAAGAAGATGTGGCATGATTACCAATATGACAAATCTCCACAAGAGACCAGAAATAAATTAACAAATAAAATATGTTATTTATATCAAAATGCATCAAATAATAATTTAGAAATATAAAAACTTGATAGAAATTTGTGTTAAAAAATCATTTTGTTATCACAAATTGTCGAACTATTAACAAAGACAATTTACTTATCCAATAAAAAAAAATAGAAAATGGTGTGATAAAAAAAAATCCAATCTTAATTTGGTCTACTTTTGACAAGTTCAAACCAGCTCGACTAATGAAGTGTACAAATTTTCAAATAAATATAATTTTCAATTGGATAAAATTACATTTTTTTTAAGTCTTTTTGATACTTATTTATACCACACAAACACGAAAAAAGTATGAGTTTATTCTGTTTTTCAAAATTACTAAATAAACTTACTAATTTTGAAGATCTGTCAAATGAATGTATATTTATAAATGTAGAATTAGAAATATAATAAAAAAACGACTCTTTATCAAGAATAAATCACCCAATATGCATAAATTCCAGAGTTTACTTATTGCCTAAAATTATCTTCGGCAATAGGATGAATAATCATCATCAGATTTCAGGCAATAAGCTTAATGCCTGAAAATTTCAGGCAATAACTTAATGCCTAGGCGTTAGCTTATTGCCTAGGATTTAAGCTTAATGCCTAATTTTACTTATTGCCGCTAACATATATATATATATATATATATATATATATATATATATATATATATATAATGTATATATATATATAAAGTTGTGCCAAATACGGCCAAGGTTATATATATATTAAATATATATATAACCTTGGCCGTATTTGGCATATATAATATATATATAACCTTGGCCGTATTTGGCACAACTTTTTGGAATTTTGAGTCCAGCATATTGAGTATATATCTCCCAATTGATACAATACTCCGAGGCGAGACGAACAACATTTACATGGCTTATATTTCTGGTTTCTTTTAAGCAAGTATTTAATATTCAGATTGAGTGTGCTCCTCCGATTACTGATTTCTTTCTTACAATGTTCCTGTTATTGAAGGTGGGTACCTAATTGTACATTGCAGATATGCTCTTTTACACTTGTAAAGTACAAATAATTTCATGAGTGCTCTACATAAAACACATATGAAATCGTTCACAAAGATATTTTGAAAGTATAATCTCTGTAAACAATACTGGTGTTTCTAAGTATACACATGGCATTAACCTACTTTGACTTTCTCTTATTTTATCCAATAGTAATACTGATCATAGTTCATTTTAAGACCTTGATATTAAGATGTGTAATAAAAACCTCATGGAATTAAATCTCCATACTAAAATAAGTAAACATCCACTCCTTATCAATATTGGCCTTTCTCATTTAAATTGCAATGTTATGTTTTCTTTTTTGGAAATTGTACTTTTCCATATTGTTTAGATATGAACATGTTTGTAGTGATGTTTGAGAATTCAATAGATGTAATATTATGGATATCTATCTTTTTTTACAATTTATTTTGCAAAATTAATCAAGTTATATCAAAATTATAAGATTTATTCTGGAAGTAAGATTCCACCCCGTTATAAATAATTTTGTATTTGCAAGGTATATCAAAGAATAGATGTATTTATTAATTGTTCTACATAAAGCAAACTAAAAACTTAATAGATCTTTGTGCAATATATCACCATAATATTTGTATACATAACCCATTATTTTTTTTATTATTTTCTCAACACTAGCATGAGCCAGAATTTACAAGCATTTTGAGAGTATTGGATGACAATACATAGTCCCCTACCGATTACAAATTCATTGTATTGGAACAAAATACTGTAATGATCTGTAACTTGTCAAAGTTTAAATAATATATCAAATATCAAATCAATATCTACAAGTATGGTAAAAAAAAGTGCAGAAAACTGATTATTTGAGCGACTTTTCTAAATCCAAGGACCATAACTGTGAACAAAATCATCAGACCTGAAAAAATTGAACTTGATTTGTAATATGTCATGATAAAACAATAAACCAAATATCTTCAAGCATGAAGATAAAAAATGTGGAAAGCTGATTTGATGGACTGACAAATGGACAAACAGACAGACAGACTGAAGGAGTGCAAGCCTAAAGTCCCCTTCAACTCCATCGTTAGGGAACTAATAAGAGGATAGAATCTTCTTAGGGATTTATGTAGGTTTTTTTTCAAGAAGTCCCTGAAACAATGAAAATGAGGTCATGCTAAATGTAAATATGACAGACAGAAACTTGGTACCATAAGGTTTCTGAATACAAGGAATGAAGGATCTTGTTCTTCTACCTTCTGAAATATAAAGATTTATACAAAGAGTTTACATTACCACCGCCAGATAGTTATACCAATGTCGTCGCAGGCGGGACAAAAACAAAGTGACAACTCTGTTAGGCAAATTTTAACTTCAACAGCTTTGACTCTTTGTATAGGCCCTTATAGTTTTTATATTTTAAGAATTTATATTTTGGCTTTCGAAGTTCTTTGCCTGGAAAAACTGTATACAAAACCTGAAATTTTACCCTCAACAAAAATATCAATAACATGGGAAGACATGAAAAAGATATAGTTTATTTTAATATATAAATCATTTGTTAGCTAGAATGATCTTCTGGTTTATCTTTAGTGTCATAAGGAGGTCCAGAATCATCTGGTTCTGAACTGGAATCTGAGTCAGATTCTGATCCTGAATCTGAAGAAGAATCAGAAGAAGAATCTGATTGGTCTTCATCTCCTGCCAATTTCTTTTGTTCATTATTCCAATCTTCTGGATCATCTGAAGCAGCCATGTTTGTTTCTATTGAAGAAGAAATATCTACTGGGGAGGCCATTGCATCCTCCAAGGTATCCATATCTGTACTTGTTGAATTAGACAAAAGTTTAGATTTCTCTTCTGATTCTTTTGCTAGATTATGGTATTCACTACAGTCATAATGTCTTTGTTTAAGGGGCATCTGTATAAAACCTGAAAAATAAATATGGCTCACAAAATTTTTATGAACATATAAGAAACAATGACCTTTCAATCAAAAATTTGGGATAGGTTGAGGTAAAGTGGTGAACAAAACGAAACAGGGTATAGCACTATTGCACAAAGTTCATTTATTTTCAGTCATTTTGAAAGATTACAATTTGTTTCAGAAAAATGTGTGTGCCAATGTCATTAGGTCCTTCAGGTGAGCTATTCTTTTATATTGCAACTAGATATTTCATCAAATCATATTTACAACTTATATTTTACATTTTTATTCAAACATAAAACATTTATCACATCAATTTTTCTTAAGAACTTAACATTTATCCTTTAGTTTCTGCATAAAGCAGGTTTTACAGTCTGGGGAAAACATGGTCTATATGTTAGTTAAAATTGGCTTTGAACAAGCTTTTGATAAATGTGTAATTTGTGTCTTTTTGTCTTCTCTTTGGTCGCTGTAAAATCTAATGATTTAAACCCTTTCCGACTGATTTTTCAGGAGTTATTCTTATGTTGTGCAATGAAAAACAATTTCCCTGTTTAGAGTACGGTTGATATGAACAAACATGTTTGACGCTACTGTCTGTTCCAATTAGAGAGTCAATAATACAAAGGTTGTTGTTGGTTGCTTTTATTGTTTTTAGTCCAAATTTCTTTATGAATGTTTAATATTGTCAAGCTGGGGCCTGATCTACTTTTTATAGCTGACTATATATATGCATAGGTTTTCCTAATTTTTGAAAGCTTTACAGTAACCCACAGTTATTCAGATGCTTGTCCCTTGGTACTTGGTGATTTTTTGTCTGATTGGGAATCATACCAAATCTCAACATTTTGATATTGACCTCCTTACAAGTGATCCTGTCTGTATGTGGATTAATTAAGTAGCTTGGAAATTATGAATTATAGGTAGTAAATGTTTTAGAAGGCACCATAATATTAGCCCATGTTCATGAAAACAATTGCTTTTCAATTTTGTTTTATAAAAAATGAAACCATTTGAATAAAAATGTATACAATTCCATGCGATCATGGTGGTGTTTTCCTTCAAAACTGTACAGCATTTTTCAAGTGTTTTATAAAAAGGGGTCAAAAGTTAAATTTGTATTATTTCATACAAAATTTCATTTGAGTCAAATGTAGAATTAGTTAAAGTATCTACTGTGGATTCATTTTTATTTGTGGAATACTAATTTTCGTGGGTTTCATGGGTCACAGCAAAGAATAATCCCGAAAAAGTGTATGGAGTCTGATGTTTATTTCCGGTTATGTTATGCAGTTCTAGTATAGTGTTGACTAGCAATAAACATGGTAAAATAACACGCCTTTTTTATTGAAAGAAGATACAAGTATTTCAATTAAATCAATAATAAATATATTGAATATCAGTAATACTTTACTTTTTAAAACAGATTAAAACTGTTCATGGAAAATAACTGCAAGTTGTTAATTACCATACCTTAGTTTGGTTTACTAGAAATTAAAAATCAATAAGATTAAGTATGGGGATATTGCCCGTAGGTAATATTGTTTATGACAGGGACATTTATTTTCACACCTTTTACTTATATGACAGTTTATTATATCGTGATTAGGGAAATGAGCTTTCAATCATAAAGTTTTGAATGCCTTATACAATTCCGACAATAATTTATAATTTGTAAAACAAAAAAAAAATTAGTTGTCTCTGTCCATTATTGTAATAGAAGTTTTCAATGAACACTTCAACCTAGAATGACCAAGCGAGGATTTTGACAATTCAAAACTTTTTCAATGAATACCTTCTTTTTTGTTTGTTTTATTATTGATCAAACCAAGGAGGTTATATGACCTCCTAAACCAAAAAGATATCCACGAATTACATATCTGATTTTTTTGTTTGTTTTACGTATACCACGAAACGTCTTTTTTTCTCTGTCCACGAAAATTGATACCCACGAAAATAAATGAATCCACAGTATATATAATGACTTTTCAAGTCAGATATTTTGATTGAGATGAATTACCATAGTCTATAGCCTTTAATCTTTGTATCTGTAATTCCTTCAATCTTTGTTGACAAACTCCGGTCTTTAATGAAGGCAAAACATCACCAGTAAATGGATTTAAAAATTGTCTCAGTAATTTTATATTCTACAATAAAAAGACTTTTCACATTAGCTCTATATTCCGGTTATTGATAAAACACAAGTTTTGTTCAAAAACTCTTGATATAAGTTGAACTGTATTAGAAAAAATCATCATAGTCATACAAGTGTCAAGTTCAATCTCATCAAAAGGTTTAAAACATTAATTGAAGTAATTTTCAACTAATTCCCTATACATATATTCCGAAACTGCTCTTCATCTACAAATACACCTTACAATAATTTCCAATGCCAAATAAAGTTGACCTATTGCTTATAGTATCTGAGAAACAGACCTCACCAGGAAAACCTAACACGAATAGCTTATTAAACTCATTTATAAATCAAAGCATCCTAGTGGAATCAAGTAGGATAAACGGTACTTTAGTTCCATCACAAGAGCAGAGTAGTAAATCAATTTATCTTAAGTAGTAAATCGGTTTATATGTACATAAGATGACTGACTAACAGGTCGACAGGTTGAACCTAGAAAAGTGTTTTTTTAATAAACTGTGTGATTTGTTTTCATTTTACCATGGGTTGTGCATTTATATTCATATTTTACCCTCCCTGTTGCTTGGAATCAAACTACTGAATTTAAATGCCTGGTTAAATGAAAACAAATCTACAGCTGCCATCAATTATTTCTTAATTTAAACTATATATCTACATAATTGGTGTCAGTAAGGAGTAATTTTGACTTACTCTATAATCCACAGTTAAGTATTCATCTCGACAAAGAGGACATGGACTTGCTAAACCAATTTTTCCTTGTCTCTGAAATAAAACCTCTCAATTAGTCTGGCTTAACATTAAAACAATAATCAAACAATTCCATAAATCAGATGCAAAACTTCAATATGTTTATAATCTATCTGTCAGACTGTGCAGCTTAAAAGCTGTAGGAGTCGATTACACAAAATGGATGCTGTATTTTGATAGTTTTGCTTTAAATCATAGTTCAATAGTCTATAAAAGTGAAGAAAAAAGACAGCTAATTTTGATTTAAATGTAAAATTCATCTTAAAAATGCATCTGTGTCATCAGATTGTCTAAACTACATCAAATTTAGCACCTAATTTTTTGTTGTGATTGTGTCAGAAATATTTGTGGTATTTAAAACTATTTTTATGAGTAAACATGCATTGCAAATTCCTCAAGAATTGATCATGCTTAATTTTGAGATTAGTTATATGTATATACAATTTAAGCTATGGTTTCAAGTTGCAGAATATAGCATATAAATTTAAAACAAGGTTTAAAAAATCTTTCCCCTCTGACTCTGTTTTTAAGATAGCAGTTTATAAACCTATTTCTGATTTCATGTACTTGTAAAAGATAGTGATTTAAGATAGCAGTTTATTAACCTATTTCTGATTTCATGTACTTGTAAAAGACAAGTGTTTTAGTTATACGACTGATAACCTTTATTTATGTTTTTAGAAATGATTCCAATTATTATGCAGTGGAAACTAACATTGCATTGTATACTTCAATACCGCACAAAGGAAGATAATTCAAATTTTGTATATTACTTGAACAATTTCATCATTAATATTAGAAGAACGGATACAAGATTCATGCACCATGCACAATTTATGTAATTTTTCTGACAATCATGGCAATACACATACACATCATTTTGTAACTTGAATATCTGAGTATACATTTCACTGATAAGTGTATTAATATATTGATAAATGGGATCGATGTTTAGAATGTTGTGCTCAGTGTAATACTTTAATCCCAAAAGTAGTGATCAAGTCTTGAAAATTGATAACTATCATGCAATCCACATAAGGGTTTTGATTGGAAAAATGCAATCTATATCCCAAAAACAAAGTTAACCCATTGGAAAATATGGAAATAACTTTTTTTTCAAAATTTGATACCAGCCATTATCTCTTAAACATAACATTTCTTCTGGCAAAGACAATGAAGTAACTTTAAATGAAGTCATCAATTTTTTTTATCTGAAATTGTGATTAACTGATTTGAAGTTTGGTTATTTTCATAACTGTTTCACAACCATATAACTTATATCTCCCTCATGCAAAGCTCTGATTCCTTTGACGGATTTGGCTATACTTTTTGAACCTTTTGGATTATAGCTCTTCATCTTTTATATAAGCTTTGAATTTCAAATATTTTGGCCACGAGCATCACTAAAGAGACATGTATTGTTGAAATGCGCATCTGGTGCAGGAAAATTGGTACCGTTAATGTTATTAGTTACATACAATACATTTCTCTCTTGTTTCAGGTGCCATATTTCCTTTAAAGTTTCTTCTGTAATGTTTCCAAACAACATCATCACCATAAGTCTTTTTGTAAGCTAAAAAGAAAAACACTTTTATGATAAGGGGACAGAGCAATATCCAGAGGCTTCAAAATGTGTAATAGATATTCTAGTAGAATGTACTTCTTAAATGTCCTGTCCCCAATCTAACATACTAATGAGGACAAAAAGGCATGTACATGTATTGACATGAAAAAGGAGGAGTTTAAAATTAATGCTCCATCTTTGTCTTAAGTTTTTTTGTTGATCATCATGAATTTCAAGCTTAATTGTATTGTATCAATGCACTTACTGAATAACAATGACCAAATATAGCTAGCAACGACAATCATACATTATTTTATATTTTTTTTGAATGGGAAAATCAAACTAGAGGCTCTTAAGAGCCTGTGTCGCTCACCTTGGTCTATGTGCATATTAAACAAAAGACACAGATGGATGAATGACAAAATTGTGTTTTGGTGATGGTGATGTGATTGTAGATCTGATTTTACTGAACATTCTTGCTACTTGCAATAATCTCTACCTATAATGAACTTGACCCATTAGTTACAGAAGAAAATATTTTGTTAAAATTTTACAAAATTTTTGAAAAATGCTAAAAATTGACTGTAAAGGGCAATAACTCTTTAAGGGGTCAACTGACCATTTTGGTCCTTTGACTTATTTGTAGATCTTACTTTGCTGAACGTCTAACTGTTTACAGTTTATCTCTATCTATAATAATATTCAAGATAATAACCAAAAATGGCAAAATTTCCTTAAAAATTACCAATTCAGGGACAGCAACCCAACAACCGGTTGTCCTGTTCATCTTAAAATATCAGGGCAGATAGATCTTGACTTGATAAAGAATTTAACTCCATGTCTGATTGCTCTTAATGCTTTGGTTTTAGAGTTATAAGCCAAAATCTACATTTCACCCCTATGTTCTATTTTAATGATGGCCATTGTTATAATATTGTTCGTTTCTGTGTGTGTTGCATTTTAACGTTGTGTCGTTTGTGTATTCTCTTATTTTTTAGATAAGACGTGGCACGGTACTTATCTATCCCAAATTCTTGTATTTGGTTTTGATGTTATATTTGTTATTCTCGTGGTGTTTTGTGTGTTGCTTTTCGGTGTTGTGTCGTTGTTCTCCTCTTATATTTAATGCGTTTCCCTCGGTTTTAGTTTGTTACCCCGATTTTGTTTTTTGTCCATGGATTTATGAGTTTTGAACAGCGGTATACTACTGTTGCCTTTATTTAAGCCATGGCAGGGCCATCTTTGTTAGTTTGCCAGGTCACTCCACCCATTTTTTAAACTAGATACCTCAATGATGATTGTGGTTAAGTATGGTTAAATTTGGCTAAGTATGGTTAAATTTGGCCAAGTAGTTTCAGAGGGGAAGATTTTTGTAAAAGATTACACATGTTACAAAAATTTACGAAAAATTGGTAAAAAATTACTATAAAGGGCAATAACTCTTTAAGGGGTCAAGTGACCATTTTGGTCATGTTGACTTATTTGTAGATCTTACTTTGCTGAATATTATTGCTGTTTACAGTTTATCTCTATCTATAACCAGGTGCTCCGCAGGGCGCAGCTTTATACGACCGCAGAGGTCGAACCCTGAACAGTTGGGGCAAGTATGGACAAAACATTCAAGCGTGATACAGCTCTGAATTTGGATTGTGATCAAATTTTTGACATTACATGGTTTTTTTTTACACAGAACAAATGCCAAGATTTTACAAATCAATTAAAGATTTCTTCTTCAAACTTTTTAAATCTAAAATTAAATAGTTGACACAGCATAGGTTTCTGACACAGAATGAATGTGGTCTAATGAACTTAAAAGTTTTTTTTTTGCCTTTGAGCAATTCACTATGCTGTTGAATATTAATCCTCTCAAAAAAATGTTTGAAGAAATTTTCTTTTTATTTATGAAATCTGAAATGAGAAATATTTAAACCCCCCCCCCTTTTTTCACATCCCCGTTTTCCAAAACTGATATCAATTCAAATTTCTAATGGAGTTTGCAACAATAACTACTCTTTTAAATAAATCATAAAATATTAAAATGTAAAATAAAGTGCTTGTTATCACTGAATGGTAAAGATTGGTTGGTAGTAAAAGTGAATATACATTGTTTATTGTATAAAACAATAAAAAAAAACTTCATCAGCAACATTTTATATTGGCAAATTTCCAATGAAGTTATTTACATAAAGTTATTGGCAAATAAAAATAGAAAATGACATCATAGTCATGGCAAATTTCCAACATATATTATCACCTACTATTCTATACAAAGAAAGATAACTTCAATTGAAAATTAATTGCTATTGCCCAATATTGTGCAATTAGATATTTCTTGCTATTGTGCAATACTATGCAATTGAAAATTTCTTGCTATTGCACAATACTTGATATGGAATCCTGATTTGGACCAACTTGAAAACTGGGCCCATAATCAAAAATCAAAGTACATATTTAGATAAAGCATATCAAATAAGCCCAAGAATTTAATTTTTGTTAAGATCAAACTTAGTTTAATTTTGGACCCTTTGGACCTTAATGTAGACCAATTTGAAAACGGGACCAAAAATTTAGAATCTACATACACAGTTAGATTTGGCATATCAAAGAACCCATTTATTCAATTTTTGATGAAATCAAACAAAGTTTAATTTTGGACCCCCATTTGGACCAACTTGAAAACTAGGCCAATAATTAAAAATCTTTTAATTCTTCTTCCTGTAGATGTTCTACTACCAATAGTGTTGTCCTTTTTGGCCTTTTACGAGTCTTATGTTCTGTTGTATTGTTTATTTGTGCATTTCTCTGTCCTGTATGTTCTTCAATATATTTGTATTGTAGTCCTGTCATGTAATGTTGTCATTTTAATGTTATATTTAATGTTGCCATAAAAACAGGAGGTTTGGCTAGCCACAAAACCAATCAATCTACCATCTTTTCTTTAAATGTCCTGTACCAAGTCAGGACAATGGCCATTGTTATATGCTAGTTCGTTTCTGTGTGTGCTGCATTGTAGTATTTCAGTTGTGTCTTTGATCTTCTCTTCTTCTCTTATATTTGATGTGTTTCCATCAGTTTTAGTTTGTAATCCGATTTTTTTTTCTCAATCGATTTACAAACAGCGGTATACTACTGTTGCACTTATTCGAGACTCTACGATTAAAGTTTTGTTTTAAAGCAAATGAAAACTGATGAAATCTTCGTTTATCAATAGTAAATTAAGAAATTTTGGAGATTTTACACTAACCTACCTAAATGTTTACCAACATAAAATTGAACATTCTTTTTAAAAAAAACTAAGAAAATTATGGCACATGTATTCAAGCCCACTTGTTTAGTATAAGAGGCGTGTTACCTTTTTTAAAGATGATATTCCTAGTTGCATATTGATAAATTAAAAACAAACGCGCGCCTGTCGTATCAATTGATGAGCTTGGTATCTTTGGTGATTATTCTAATCAGACATAATATTCAGCTAAATGTCGCTTTCAACTACTTTTTAACAACAATCCTGCAAATGAAGGATGCAGTTTTTCAGTTTCATATATTAACCAAAAAAATTGACAGTAAAAAAGAACTGGATGTTTATGTTATTAATTGCATTATTTATATCGACCAAAACTTAAACAATATCGTCCTTGTGAAAAATTTGACAAACACTGAATAGTTCCATTTGGAATACCAAAGTATGCTTGAGAGTATTTATAATAATATACTGTGAATTCATTATTATTCGTTTGATACCAATTTTGTGGTTTCGTGGGTACAGCTGAACCACGAATTTATAAGTTCAACTAATTACAAATTTTTTCTTCGGTTGTATGCAGACTTTGGCAAAACCACGAAATTACATATCCACGAAAAGGTATGCTTTCTGCAATCAACGCAAATTGGTTCACAAAAAAATAAATGAATCCACAGTATGCAAAACTGGTATTTAAAGAAAATAAAGCTTGAAATAATCTTAAATATGCAATAATTGTATCAATGACAACCTAAAGACAACAATAAATATTTTTTTACTTTGTCATGAAATTATTTTCTTATCTGCAATCAAAAAAATATTTTGAATTAAGTAAGATAAAACGTCCATATGTACTTTGTAAAGGATCACTCTGATTCGAACAAAAAAATCTCTGAAACTGATATTATCAAGATGCTTGATTTCTTGATTGACAACATATTTGTTACGTTCGGAGGACGCGTTTTTCAACAGACTGTCGGCATTCCAATGGGAACAAACTGTGCCCCTCTACTTGCCGACTTGTTTCTTTATTATTATGAGGCTGACTTCTTGCAGGAACTTCTTAGGAAGAAAGATAAGAAGTTAGCAATATCCTTTAACTCTACTTTTCGCTACATAGATGATGTTCTTTCACTAAATAATTAAAAATTTGGTGACTATGTGGAACGCATCTATCCAATCGAGCTAGAGATAAAGGATACTACAGATATAGTTAAGTCGGCCTCATATCTTGACTTACATCTAGAAATTGAGGGTCGGTTGAAAACAAAACTTTACGACAAAAGAGATGATTTCAGCTTTCCAATTGTGAACTTTCCATTTCTAAGTAGCAACATTCCAGCAGCATCTGCATACGGGGTAAATATCTCCCAACTGATACGATATTCCCGTGCTTGCATTTCTTATCATGATTTTCTTGATAGAGGGTTGCTGCTCACAAGGAAGCTATTAAACCAAGAGTTCCAAATGGTGAAGTTGAAATCATCCCTTCGTAAATTTTATGGACGCCGTCACGAGTTGATTGACCGTAATGGAATAACCGTTTCACAAATGATATCTGATATGTTCCTTACGTCGTAACTACAATCCCCTTCCCTTTCATGAATGTGACCTACCGAATTAGACTATTTACCGGATTTGTTATCACATAAGCAACACGACGGATGCCACATGTTGAGCAGGATCTGCTTACCCTTCTGGAGCACCTGAGATCACCCCTAGTTTTTTGGTGGGGTTCGTGTTGTTTATTCTTTAGTTTTCTATGTTGTGTCGTGTGTGCTCTTGTTTGTTTGTACTTTTAATTTTTAGCCATTGCGTTGTCAGTTTGTTTTAGATTAATGAGTTTGACTGTCCCTTTGGTATCTTTCGTCCCTCTTTTAAGGATTAATCAGATGTTAAACCATTAAAAAGCTGAACCAAAAATCTTAACAGTACATTTGAAGATACACTTTGGACATTAGAAGACACCTGAATTCAGTATAACCTTCAAAGTCATCCACAGTTTGTATTGGGATTAATGACGCTCAATTATAAGTACCCTTTACAATATTCATTGACCTGTGTTTATCTTCACGTTTTTCTCTTTTCCTTTCGGTCATGGCGATGTATGTCCTTCGTAAGCCTTTCGCTGTATTTTCGTTGGGTTGTTTTTATTTTATTTTTTTTATGAGATAAACTGAGCAATTCAAGATTTGAAAATATGTTACTAAAAGAAAAAACATCAACAAATTCAATGATTTTTAATTTTTAATGTGATGAAATCAAGGGCATAAAGGGTGTCTGAAAGAGTTCATGCGAAGGTAAGTATGACATGTGTTGATACATATTAACGTTTATGAACGTTTCAATTTAAGAGTCAGTCACATATTACAGATCAGACACTTTTCATCATATGCCAATCAAATCTGAGAATATATTTTCAAAGGATAAAAATAACACAAACATACATTTACATTGTGAACTCAGTTTCTTGCGTTGCTAAAAGTTAACTGGGTCTTATTATATTGTAATAATACTAGTACAAGTATACGTTTGATGTAGAAAAATATTTAGAGCTTTTGAATAGTTATCAAAAGCGTAAGTTTCTTTCAGACCGATTAGAAATCCCAAAAATTATTTTTAAAAACTTGAATATGTTAATCGAGAACTAGATTTCAAATTATCCATTTTTTTTTTTGGTAAAAAAAAATCAAACTTTGGTTAAACTTCAGTGAATTACTTTATCTGTCTTCTTTTTTTACAATGCGTACTTTGATAATCAGAGAAAAATTAATCTGTGAGAGCCATTTTGTAATCACTTTAATCAACACAGAAATAGTGGCATACTGAATATATTTTGGTTCTGAATTTTGTCTAAATATTTTGGAAATACTTTTTACTTTAAATACAATGTATTCTACTCGCTAAGTTAGTAGGGATTTAATATCCATACTTATTTTAGATGAAAACAATTTGCTCATCAAACCTTGCGCTCGAGAAGAAATGAAATCGCAAATTAAAAAAAAAATACATGGGAATTTAACATTAAAATTGAATTTTATTTACAGTCTGAACTAAACACCAAATTTTTGATACAAAAGGTCATGGACTATTAAATGACGAAGATAGTTTTCAATTGTCATTGTTAGTAAATATTTATTAATTTAGTCCGGTTTAAAGCTAGTTGTTCAGCCTTTGGTGATATTTGAGGTTTTAAATGTCAGACAGTATTCGTGTGCTGGTTTATTCATACGTGTTTATTTAGAAACCCATTTGTGGAACTTAATTGAGACAAGGCAATTATCTTGGCTGTGTTTGATAATAATATATTTTAACTCTGTGGCCAAATATCTGTGCTAGTACAAAAACTTAAGTTGTATCTGACACAGTCAAATATATGTAGGTTATTTTAGAAAATTTTAGAAGTCTTTAAAAGAGAAACAGATATATTTGTCTCCAAACCCCTCTAGAATTAAACATTCGTGCATAAAATGTGTGTTGAACGCAACGATATTATCTTTGTCCTGATTGGGACATTTTGAAATTTTGTTTCAATGTGGATTTACATGGAGTGAGATGCATGCATGCATAACAGGAGACGCTTACAAGTCACATCCGGTTTTGCTACTGTATGAGTTCATGTGATTCTCTCAGGTTTCGTTTTTGGTACCTTATCACATTTGAACACGGGTGAACTAATTTTACCAGAGGAAAAACAATATCTTATAATTGAACAGTTAAAGTAATGTTTTTAGGAGAATTAGCCTTCAACATCTAAAAGTGTACTGTAACTTTGCGTTCATAATCTGCAAGGAGTCTACTGTGCATTCAATTTTTTGTTTCTGGTTGAAGTAACATATATAATTATGGTGATCATATTGGTTTCTAATTTTGACTTTACCGTCTGTAAGTCCTGCAATTTGGTAAGAAATTAGTAGTCGATGGTTCATGATATATTGCTCCAGAGGCATTACTATGTATAATATTTTTTGAAAACTTATAAAGAGAAAAATATGTGATACATCATCTCGCTTCTATTTCGATTTGTTTTATAAATTTTGGCTACCTGTTGATATAATATCATTAGAAATGCACGTGATATATATGGTTCGGTTGATATAACTTTCTACTAAGTCATAACTACAAAATATGTATGTTTAACCGTTTCTTGCTAATACAAATGTTAAAACATGGGGTGTTTTACTTACTTGTATATATTAATTATTTCTCTCTTTTTCAATAAATTTAAGCATATTTCAAAATTATTTTATTCATGAATTGTACTTAAAAGTCGGAAACGTCGTTTACTAAAATCAATGGAATTTTATACTTAAAGCCTTGACCTTGACAGACTTTACTAAATCTGTGTTATACATATCTTTAGCAAAAATATTGGTTTTGTTATCCAGTTGAATTAATTAGTCTTCAACAGACAAGTTATGTTTATTCTGACCTTCCAGGAAGTGTTTGAATAGAAGTGTATTCGAACCTACAAAAATTCCTATTGAAAAACATTCAGAAAATAGTTTCACGTTGACAACATGTCTTATAACTGTGACGTAATGATGCCATGTGGATACATGTATCGGTGTTCAAGTGAGAGTTCGTTATCCCTACAATGGCATACATTTCCGCGATTGAGAAACATGGGTATCGTAATGGGGAGATAATTCTCGTTTGAATTGTATTTTATTTTTCGATGATTTCATACCTTACTATACAGTATGTTTTTTTTATTATTGAAGGTTGTGTGGTCACCTTAAGTTGTTTACATCTACTTCATTTGATATTTGGTGATAGTTGTCTAATAAAAATCTTATCACATCTTATTTTTCTTTTAAGTGTATCTATAATGAGCGTAATTAAAGAGAACAACAAAACAATAATTGTATACACATGCATTTGTCGTTTTAAGGTAGATTAGCCATCAAGGATTGTGAAATAGCAAAAAGCAATCCGTCTCAATCAAATAAAATGTGAAAACTATGAGCAATGAATGTATAATTCATTTGAAATAATTTTCATCTAAATAGGGAAAATGTGTGTAGTCATACTTTTATGTCTGATACAAGATATATTTCGTATGATTCAATTATTTTCAACTTTTCCATAAATGGGAATATAACTCGTAATGGATTGTGTAGTGAATTTACCTGTTTTGTTCTGTCGCAAGAAATAGAGACCAATTTTTCTATTTTTATGAAACCACATTATAAGTGCTATCTTCTGATATTTTCTATTAAAATTATATCACTTAATTTTCTTTCTATCACAAAAAAAATCGGTTTAATGAAACATCCGATTATTCACAAAAGAATCATAAAATTGAGAGGTTAAGGAAGCTATATAACCAGGTTTAAGCCGCCATTTTCTACCTAAGGAAAGTTCTGTACCAAATTAGAAATAGGACAGTTGGTTTTGTTCGTTTGGTGTAATTGATCTTGTGACCTTGTCATTCGTTAATGAACTTTCCATTTTTAATTTTTTTTTGAGTTCGGTATTTTACACAACCTATAGGATGAAAAGCTCCCTGCTTATCATTTATTTTTCAAACATGATATAAAATCATTTAAATGTGTATGAATTCTAATTTAGACCTCAAGCTCCATAACCCCCACCCCTTAATATACCTGAAGTTGAAATTAGATTTGAATGAAGTCATTAATAAACTTGTTTCTTATCTGCATCTAAATATATATATATATTTTATACCTTATAGATAAATCCAATTGCATGTTTTTTAAATAATGAACGTTTCACAATAATTCTGAGATTAATAACTGTATAATACGATTGAAGATAAACCGTTAGGATAATTCACCAATTTAATTTGAACCTCCAGTTTATCCTCAGCTTAAATTGGGATTTATGTTACAATATTTCATTTCTACACTATATTTTGTGAACTAGTGTTTCAGTTATCTCAAGATTTGGATTGACTTTGTATCGTCTTATTGTAATATCATCTGTTTGTTTGAAAATATTTAGTAAAGATGACTAAGCACTTCAACACTTGAAAAATTGTAAACAAAGACGACAAATAAATAACAAATCCAATGACAATTACATCCAGCTGTGAAGAAATCAAGGGCATAATGTCGCAAAGCACAAACATCATGCAAAATGAATGTTGTTGTTTTTTGGTGAAATATATTAGTTCAATTTAAGACGTTTTGAGATTGTAACACAGTGATGACGGCTGTAACCATATTTTGAGTATTTAACCGATTATGTCTGTTTTGTTCACGCATCGTTGTAAAAAATAATGGAATTTGATGCGACTGCCATACAAGTGAAAGGTTTAGCGCTATAAAACTAGGTTCAATCCACCATGTTCTACATTTGATTTTGCCTGTACCAAGTCAGGAATATGACAGTTGTTGCCCATGTGTTTTACTATTTGATTTTGCCATTTGATTAGGGACTTTCGGTTTTGAATTTTCCTCGGAGTTCAGTAGTTTTGTGATTTTACTTTTTATGCTGATCAGACCCGTTATTATTGGTTATTTAAAAGTACATTTTCATTAGGAGAACATAAATTTGGAAGCGTTAGGACAATATTGCTTATCTGATATAATTGACCGGAATATACATGAAACCGTTATCAAATATCACACGGGAAAAAAATCAAAATCAAAAGCATTATGTATGTACGCGTTATGTATATGACTTGTTTACTGTTAAACCACTGTTCCAGGTTAGGGGATCCCACTAACATATAAACACAGCTACATTATGTATGTATATGCCTGTCCGAAGTCAGGAGCATATAATTCAGTGGTTTGGATTGTTTTTACCTAAGTGATTTCGGGGTCTTTTATAGCTGACTATGCAATGTTGGCTTTGCTCATTGTATAAGGCCGTATGGTGATCTATATCCGTTCATTTCTGTGTCAATTGGTCTTTTGTAGAGAGTTGTCTCATTAGCAATCATACCACAACTTCTTTTTAACAAATCAACTTGTACCAGTATAAATTTCGAATAAATTATTTCAACTTTGACACTTGGAACCCTGTTTTTTTTCGTTATTTGGTCGGGTTTTTGTCTCTTCGACACAGTCTCTATATCCATTCTCAATTTTATTCAACTTATTTAACTTAATTCAACTTTAAAAGTGACCGTTGTCCATTTTTAGACATTGCTACTGAATCACTCAGACATTTATAACAAATTAAGGCAAAACAGTTTACCAATGTTCAAATATCCTTACAAAAATTGTACTAAATAAATTAAGCGTTTTTCTTGATTTATCTTCTTCTTCATTAGCCTAAACATTTGAAAGTCAAGAATTAAAAGACTTAAACACGAGAAGAGATTAATGACCTAAAGGAGCCTAAATGTCAAATTAATTTTAGGGCAACTTTTAAAACCATAGTTTCTTAATACTGTCTGAAATAGTCAACAACGAATTTAAGATTAGTTTTGGAAAATCCTATGTGTACCGAATCACTGCCAACTCAGCTTGATTCTCCTGATGACTAACAGTGATGTTCCATCTGATACTTTCTGGATTGTAAAAAAAAACCATAACTTATTGAAAACCATTAATTTTTCAAATTCGCCTGATTGACACAAGTGTGTCTGAGGGAGCAACCATTTAACTTCAAAAGGGGGGATTATGGTTGCGGATCAGAATAGTTTTTTTAGAAAAAAAAACATAACCCCTCCTCTTTTGAAGTTAAATGGTTGTACCTAGTGTTGTACATATGGGAATGTATTGTATTATTCCACAAGCAAGAATAGTAAACAAAGGCGATGTTCCCCGGTCATATTTTCACAGTATGATATTGGTTATCATAAATTGGTAAAAAATAAATTGTCATCAGATAATTCATTTTGAAACTGAGATTCCATCTGCAGAAATAGTGTTAATTAACACCCACTTTTTATTCAAACTTTATATCTAGTAAGCTAATTAACAGGATGACGTGTTATATTTAGACTTTGTTTGAGTATACAAATTACAAGATACATCGAGGTCAAAATTTAGGTATATCCGGGCAACATAAACCTAAACACAACAGGGAGTGGTTTTAAATGCTCTGGAGGTAGCAGATCCTGCTTCACATGTGGCATCCGTCTGGTTGATCATTCTAGTATACCTGGTGATAAGTCTAATTCTGTGGTTTGACGTACGGGCACATATATTCCATAAAAGAGGGGCGAAAGATACCGCAGGAACAGTCAAACTCATAAATCGAAAATAAACTGAGAACGCCATGGCTAAAAATGAAAAAGACAAACAGACAAAAAATAATACAAATGACACAACATAACGTTAACCAACTTGTGTCAGAATTTTCAAATGAATGATTTCATCTTTGCCACTAGGAACCCTTGGTTCAATAGCTTTCTTGTAAGCAGCAGTACATGATAGTAAATTCAAGTTCTGAAATATTGCAAGATACTAAATCCATATGTTACATGGAAATAGAAAATTAAAAATTGAAAAGCAGAAATCATCTCTTTCATCGTTTAGTTTTGTTCTCAAGCGACTGTCATTAGATATAGGAAGATGTGGTGTGAGTGCCAATGAAACAACTCTCCATACAAATAACAATTTAAAAAGTAAACCATTATAGGTTAAAGTACGGCCTTCAACACGGAGCCTTGGCTCACACCGAACAACAAGCTATAAAGGGCCCCAATATTACTAGTGTAAAACCATTCAAACGGGAAAACCAACGGTCTAATTCTAGATGCACGTCAGTGTACATAAACACTCTTCAGAGAATGCATGTCAAATTGAAAATACCATGTTTAAGAACTCTCCTTATCGTAATCAAACTTTATTGATACTAGTGATATGATGTGTCTGATAATTCGGTGTCTGCATGGTTTTTCGAACTCCCTTGGAATCACGAAGTCATTTAATTTAAAATATGATTCTTTTTATTACATTACATCTTTTTACACTAACTCACTTTCTCTAGCAATAGCCTCAACATTTTCATCAAGTTATCAAATTAAAATGAAAATATATGACACCGTATGACAAAAACTCCTAGAAAGTACCGCCATAGAAGAACATGCATTGTCGTCGATAAGTTCCTTCTGACTTTTATCATTTAATTTGTTGTCTTCACATTTTGTAAATTTTGTAAAAAAAAAACCTCACTGATCAAAAGTATTGCAAAATTATTCCAACTGTTTTTCAAAATATCCACTTCCATTAAAATCAATAACATTGGTTTTTGTTTTTATAAAATTGTCAATACTGTATAGAGATTTCATGTGTCTTTACTGTCTGCAATGTTATTTTTTTTATATTTGCAGTTGTCAATACATTGTTTTATTTGATGAAAAATCAAATTAACATCACAAATGATTTTATGATTTCACCAAACAGATTTTTTTTTCAAAATAAAGGGAACCCTTATCCTATTATAAGAAAAGTCAATTTAATCAATATACACCTTAGTTTACAATAATCTTAATATTACTAAAAATTTGAGACCGTTGAATCTAAAATTGTTGAAAACTAAATTTCATTACATCTATACTAAATTTAAAATTTTGATTCCACGTGCCTAAATAACACAAAGCGTACGTTTTTTCTCCCTCCCAGCTTTTCACACTATCAATATTCATAATATTGATGATCATAAATCGGGGAAAACGTCATTGCATCACTATAAAAAAAGAAACTTTGACAATTTAAACCACTTTTTGCATTCAAACTTTATGTCCAGTTAGCCAGTCTATCAGGTGACGTGTTTCTCCAGACTCCTTTAAGAATACAATTAAAAATTACAAATACAAAAGTAAAAATAACAATAATATCGAAAATGCTAAGCGGAAATTCCACAACCAAATAGAAAGCTCAAACACATCAATCCAATGGATAACAACTGTCATATTCATGATTTGCTACATGCAAAACAGTACATCACAAGTACAGCAGATCTTGATCAACATGTGGCACCCATCGTATTGCTATTTCAAGTACACTCGGTGATGTCCCATACTTGCAAAATTACAATTGGGATCGCTTCCGTATAATTTTCGAAGTGATTACTTTATGTTCAACACCCGAAACAACTGGTTTCCTTGTAAGCCTTGTTAGCAGAACCTCTATATCATGGAAGTCGTGATAGGAAATGCATTATCTTGTGTATCGTTTCAACTGTAGATATATACTCAATATATAATCTCTGTAAGATGTGCTATGAAGAAATTTTTGTCAACACAGGCTTGCTCTGTTTGATGGGATGAAAGAATGACAAACAAACAAATATTTAAGAATTGAAAACTGTCATTTATTATTAAAATGACGAAGAAGCAACACAATGAAAAACATGTATAATGAAATCAATAAATCTTATTTATAAACAACATATTATATGGTTATAATGACAAAACCTTATTGACCCATCCCATCAAAGATGGGGTTACATTCGCCCATCAGAGATGGTGTTACATTCGAATATAAACACTGACATATTGTTTAGCCAAATAAAACATGAATACACAATATTTATTATTAAACAAAATTAAAATATTTCAATTTAAATTGGTTCAAATATAATGAAAAATCCGAATTAGCTATCCAGGGAGGGATGGTGGGTATAATTGTTAGTTCCAAAATTTTCCTGCCACTTCTAACTACAACTGAAGCGCCTTCTGAAATCATATAACATGATGAGGGGAAGGAATAACTTGGTATTTGCGTTTCTACCAAATAAGAACAAAGAGTTATGCCGCTTTCCATAGTACCGCCTAGTTTGTCAAAAAATCATTTTTAATAAAAATTAGCATTTTTGTCAACACAGGCTTGCTCTGTTTGATGGGATGAAAGAATGACAAACAATATATATTTAAGAATTGAAAACTGTCATTTATTATTAAAATGACGAAGAAGCAACACAATGAAAAACATGTATAATGAAATCAATTAATCTTATTTATAAACAACATATTATATGGTTATAATGACAAAACCTTATTGACCCATCCCATCAAAGATGGGGTTACATTCGCCACAATATTGTTACCCAAAGCCTTCCTTGTAACAATATCCCCCATCCAAGCCAGTGATAAAAAATTCTAAAAAAAAAAAGTCCTAACTACCAAAAATAGGAAAAACAAAAAATATCAAAAAAGAAATCACAAATCTGAATAAAGCTACTTCTATCTAAGAGTATTCATTCTATAAACTAAACGATAACTATCCCATGATTATAATGTATCAACAGATTCTAAAAAAAATTCTAATTTTATTTTATCTTACTTTTTTTTTATTATTATTCGTATATCTATTTTATTTTTTTATTTTATTTATTTATTTATTTATTTTTTATTTTGATCCAGTTAAAAATCTTTTTTATCTGTGATAAACATTTTTGACTGCTTAGTTTAACTTCTTGAAAGATAACATCATTACCCGCATAGTTTATTACAGTGCGTAAATTTAATCAACATCTTTACGAGATTCCATAAAATTTTATGACAACAGGTCGACCAGAGTTCAGCCCATCGTCAGCTGCAATGACAGAAGGGGATGATTCCTTACTGTTAGTTTTATAATTTCTCTGAGAAATTGGAAAATATGGCATAAAATTGCATGACCATGATTGCAAACCTAAATACTTCATTTTATTATGTGTCAAATTATCCTTGAAAATAATGGTAGAAAACAATTGTATTTCTGATAAATATCTCATCTTAATTATACAAAGAACAAAATAAAACAAAAACAAAAAATAATAAAAAACAAAAACAAAAACGAAAACAACAAAAACATAAACAAAACAATAATCATATACACTATACAAAATATTACCGTAAGTCTGTAAAAAGGATTGAAAATAAAGAGGCCCATGTCCTCATTATATTTCGTAATCACAGTTACCAACATAGATACAATTAAAAACGAGTATCAACTATACTGTCAACAAAGTTATTACACTCTTATATATAAAAAAGAAGATGTGGTAGATTGCCTTTAACAATGAGCAAAGCCCATACCGCATAGTCAGCTATAAAAGGCCCTCTTATACATGTAATGAAAATACACTTCTAGATCTAAACATGATTACCCGTTTATGGCACAGTAGCAAGAACAAGGAACCCTTCAACGTATTTCATGAAAAGAACAGCCTTGTGTCGTATCAGAGGTCCATATCCCCATGATACAACATCAAAACACATAAAACAGATTCAGATGTTAAGGACTGGTATCAGGGCCCCCTTCTATTGGTGGAGTTAGAATCGGCGTTCTCGTGTTTGGATTGTTGGCAATCCCTCCTACTATCGTCTCCAACGCAAACCTGACAGGTGTGCTCGTATCTACAAATTCTTGCCGTGCAGCCTGATTCATTGTTGAAAGCATAACAAAACCTTTTCTGTTTAAGGGCTGGAGCCGTGAGGCTTTGTGTAAGAAAGGGCTGTTTCATGGCATTAGTTTTCCCAATAAGCCCCATAGCTAACGCCTCATTTAATAATTCCCCATTTACACCATCCCATGGTAAGTGCAAAGGGTCTACTTCCCTCCACTGCCTATATGCTTGATCATAAAAAAAAATGCAGCCTCAATTCCAGCTTTTTCTGCCAAGTTTGCAATGATAGCCGCATATTTCATCAGCTTCGGGGATTCAGTAGGGTATTTTTCAAAATAAATTGCCCCATAAATGCGAAAAGCTTCATACCACTGTGCCATTGACTCAATTTTTGCCTTACTACTACTATTTTTAACAAATGTTAAACAATTATCTTTCTCTATTGGAACATACTTTACAACTCTGGATTCGGATTTCAAGAAATCCTCCAGATTAATGTATTTGTTAGACCAAATATCAGCTTTCAGTTTTTGGTCCACACCCAAAGCCAGTTGGCGTGATAAACCCTGGCCTTCTTACTCGTTTGAACATGTACCTGTGTTTGGAGTGCCCTGTTGACTCGGAGATCCTTCAGTTGGCATGAAACACTGTTGCCGCTTTTGCTAATCACATTTGAGCAGGACGGATGACTGCTCTCAGATGATTGTTTATCAATAATATTTGTTGAGTGGGACTGGGATGGTGTCGTCATCTCTATTGTATTACATGTAGTGGTATCTTGTCTTGGTGGACAAATGGAATTAACACCTTGGTGTGTTGGTATCAAAGTTGGATCTGGTGAGTTTACATTCCTGCCTTGAATAACACCAGTGCTTTTGAGTATTGTAACTACTGTTTGGCGATAATTGGACTTGCGACCGTCAATATGCTCAGAATCTGGTCATGATTATACGTATTTGGATCAATTGGATTTGACTGCACAGGTGGATTATCAGCTGACAACTGGCCGGAATTAATATTTGGATTTGAAGAGCTTGGTACAGAATTGTCTATAGATACACCCAATCCCAAATCTGAATTGCCTATGTTTTCAATAACTTCTCCAAGCCTCTGTGTGCTTTTCCGTTTACGATTACTTCTTTTTGGTTCTTTGGATGGCATTTCTGATAAAACGGTTGCTGGAAAAAGAACACAAGATATATTGAATGCATGATATAAAACTACCATATCAAAATAAGTGCCATAAGAACATTTTGAACATATTTATACCTTTTATACCATATATACTCTATACCCTTAAATTCATTTCAGTGCCGTGCGCACCGATTCTTAATATTATATTTTATTAACCACAACAGAATTTACTGAAGTACCCTAAGCACTGCCCATCAAAGCACCATTTTTACTAGAGCGTCACAAATTCATCTAAATGCTATATGCACTCAAAAATAGATACAATGAGTACTCAAACACAACAAATCTATCTATATGCCATATGGGCATGCTCCTCAACGCACCATATGTACTAGAGCCTCATAGAATTCATCTAAATGTTATATGCACCCATCATGCATACAAATATGTACTCAAGCACAACAAAACTATATAAATGCCATATGGGCATTGCTCATCAAAGCACCATATGTACTAGAGCCTCATAGATTCAGATGCGCTTGTGTTAAGTACATAAATGTATCCAAGTACACTATTTATCTCAGTGGCTCATCAAAAGAGCCTTATAAATTCATGTAGGTGCCATAACACCTGTTTAAAGTACACAATGTATCCAAATACAAAATTTAGGAAAAAATAAAATAAAAAATTAATGATATTCTATATATGTCATGTATGTGTCATATGCACTATTCACTAATAAATATGTGAATTCTAATTACAATGATTCTTGATGAAAAAGTCTACATGCAGAAGATTTAAGCTCTGTAAATATACGCAGTTCTGTTGCCCGTATTTAATTGCCCACCTAATTTGCTATGATAAGGATTGTTAAATAAATTTCTCTTAGTTGTTTTCATGAACTCTATCAGACTGTCTGAATGACCGTTAAAATTAACGTAATATGCAGCTGTGTTTTAATTTGTTAGGGATAAGGTTGTTAAATAATTTTATCTTAATTGTTTTTATGAACCTGAGCAGACTGCCTGGATGACCGTTAAAATTTATGGATGATGCAGCTGTGTTGTTACTATCATGACTTTAATTACAAGCCGTATAGTTTATGAGTTTGTTTATTTATCTTCTGCTCCTATGTGTGGTCCCGATACGATACAACCACGCGAGAAAGTATCCAAGGAATATAACGTGTTGTTATCATAAAAACTGTTATAATGATATGACACTCCGGTTAAAACCCTAATTTTAATATAATTATTATTGAAACAAATCATCCTGGTATAAATATACCATAGTTGCATAAAACTATTTTTGGCACATAATACCCAAATTATACCTCCAGTTTTGAAAGAAATTGAACATTAAATCGCATTGTTCTGTACAAGCATGTTTATGGGGAATTTCCCTTGAACTTAATATAGCTTTTAACAAATAAATAAATAAATAAAAACCTGTCCAATACTTAACTGCTATTAACTTTCTTCATTTCATAGCTTGAATAATTGACCCTCTTATATTTCGAAAATATTTTGGCATGCCAACATCATAGTTAAAGTGAACACCATCAACATAGTTATAACGATCCGAATTTTTCACCCCTGTTATTTTCCAGTAACGACAATGTGGTTGGTCCTTTATTTGTGCTTTCAAAAATCTGTTAGTCTTAATAATTAAATCATTATACACATTCGATGCAATGACTCATGTCGATTCTCTTGGTAGAAGTTGGCATATTGTTACTGACTTAATCTCAAATCGGGTTGTCAATGTTTGGGATAATAAAATCAGCCGTAACCCCAATTCCTCTACCGTATCTTCAGAGGCTCCTAATATATCCAAATCGTTACCACCAATGTGAACAATTACATGTTCGGGACGATTTTTCTCTATGAAAGACAAAATAGTTTGCACATGATCTGAATTTGAAACTTTTCCGCCGTCGATCCCAAGACATTTTACCTCACAGTTCATCAAGTTGAAATTATGTAATGCAGGTCTATTATAAATAAAAGTTCCCAATCTACGAACGTGTGAACTACCAACTACGACAATTTTCATCGTAAAATTATACACTCAGTCTCTCTAATTAAACTATAATTTTATTTTCTGGCGCTTCAGCTGACCAAAATCACTCACTGGATCTAATACAATATTCTCTGGATACTTTTTCTTGTACTTATATAGGAACCGTTCCGTGAAAAGTAATACAAGAAAAACCTTTCAATAAAATTAGACTACAATGTTCTTTAAACTCTAGAACTCTCAAGCAGGTAGATGCAAATTACGACAAATTACGGACCTATAAATTCCAATGTCAGATAACATATTAAAGTTACCTAATTATCTACAGAATATAATCCTTTTTTTTCTCAAGTCACAATATAATCATATTATTTAAAACACAAATTACGCAGAATGTAATATAATTTTTAGTTCCAAAATTTTCATGCCACTTCTAACTGCAACTGAAGCGCCTTCTGAGATCATATAACATGATCAGGGGAAGGAATAACTTGGTATTTGCGTTTCTACCAAATAAGAATAAGAATAAAAATATTTTATTATTCCAATCAAGGACCCTTGATGGGCAGCATAACATGTACACATAGAACAATACATCATGATTTGTAACAGAAAAACATTTTTATATAATAAAAGGAAACATTAAAAAAAGTTCAGATAGGTGTTATTATCTTCATTCTATAAAAATCAAATACATTTAGTTCCAGGCAGGATGAGAACCATAAAATCATTACAATTATCATTGTTATTTCATACATTAATTAACATTTCGTCTAACTTCTAGACATGTAATAATATAGCTCCCTAAATATTTAAGTATAGACAAATTTTCATTAGTAAATAACCAAACAAATTTTGCCTCATTTGAAAGAACAAAGAGTTATGCCGCTTTCCATAGTACCGCCTAGTTTGCCAAAAAATCATTTTTAATAAAAATTAGCATGAAATGTTCAAAATTAAAAAGCTAAAATCATCTATTTTGACGTAAAGTTTTGTTCTTAACCGACCTCCATTGTCCATTTCTATATGTAAGTCAATGTATTTAGTAACTCATAAAAAATTTCTGCCAACTGGAAGAACTCTGTCGCAGCAATCAATTATGTACTAAATATAAATTTGTCAAAATAACTCAATAATCAAATACTGAAATTTATGACAAAAGTATTCCAACTCTTGTTTTTATATACAGTGTGTATCTTCTTTATATATTATGTTATTTCAAAACTGCATAGTGACTTCAAGTTACTTTAAACTGCATATAATATTTATATGTTTTTTTAGACATTTGCTCAGTGTTGTAAATATACTATTTTATTTGCAGATAAAACAGATGAAAATCCTTCCCCTGACCGATTTAATTATTTCACGAAACAGAAAACTGTGTTGCTTATATTTGGAACTCGTATAACATCACACAAAAATAAAGAGTCTATTTCATAATTGAATCTTTTCGGTTTATGTCTGTTTGAGAGGTTTTTAGGTATTCAAAAATCTAACATTTTCATTGCTAAAAATTTAACTTTATTGAATTTGATATTGTTCAAAATATGATTTTATGTGAAAAAAGTTATTTATTTTGGAAATATGATTCAACTACAGAAATGCAAACAAAAAGGCGATGGTTCCTTTCCACTTTTTCACACTATTAGTATTTATAGTATTGCTGATCATCGGTCAAAATTTACTGTCGTCACATTTATTCGTCACATAATTATTTTGAAAGGATGATTTCACTTGCAGAGGTTGTGTTAATTTACTCCCACTTTTTTTCAATTCAAACGTAATATCAAGTAAGCTTTATCATCCAGTTGAGCTTTGTCTTTAAACTTCGTTTAAGTACAAATTTATATGTCATCTAAATCATTTATTTAAAACCCGTCAAATCGCAAAAAAACATCTTTTACTAGTTAATTGTTTTCCATTCGTTTAATGTGATTTTGATTTTGCCATTTGATAAAGGACTTTCCATTTTGAATTTTTCGTGAAGTTTGGTATTTTCGTTATATACTTTTTTGTATACTTTTTTAGTATACTCTTGAATTTTTTCAATTGTCGCTTCATTGTGTACGCCTTTCTTCTTATATCAACTGCTCAAATATAATAATTAAATACTATTAATGAAACCCTAAATCTATAAACAACATTAAATGCCTAAAATATCAAACCTTCTTTTTGTCTGATTAAAGTTAATCGATAGAATTTATTATGCTATAATCACTGCATGAAATGATACGTTTATAAATTTTATTCTTATATTAAATTTCTTGTTTAAAATTTAAGTAGAAATAGGAAGGTGTGGTGTGAGTGCCAATGAGACAACTCTCCCTCCAAATAACAATTTATCAAAGTAAACAATTATAGGTCAATGTACGACCTTCAACACGGAGCCTTGGCTCACACCGAACAAAAAGCTATAAAGGGCCCAAAAAATTACTATTGTTAAACCATTCGAACGGGAAAAGCAACGGTCTAATCTATATAAAAACCGAGAAACGAGAAACACGTATAAATTATATAAACAAACGACAACTACTGTACATCAGGTCTTATTTACGAAGAATTATTTAAGTACTTTATGAAAATTTAATGCTTTTGTTAAATATCAAATTTTCTTGGGTTTACTCTTCATATCTGGGTTATTAAATTTGTTATTTATTTGAAAAATAATACAAGTTTAAATTGTTCAATTATTATGTCTGGCATTTTTTTTATCTTATCGATTGGATTATTTGAAGCAAAACTTCTTTTTGGGAAATCGTTTTAGAAATTCAAATGTGACGTCACTTTGTGCGTTCAACTGGATTTGTGATTTGGCTAATACGGCTGTTTATTTTTATGTGCTGGTCTTTAGGTTGTATTATGTAATGTATCCTTGTTTATTCTGTAGTTAGTCACCACTTCGGTTTTTATCATGTATATCTATTATATAGTCATTTTATAAAATTTACTGTTTACAAAAGTATGAATTATTCTAAATAATAAGGCTGTTCTTATCCCAGGTAGAAAACCCTAGATGTATTGGTCACAACTGTTTGGAACTTTTGGTCCTCAGTGATCTTCAACTTTATACTTGTTTTGTCTTTCAAACTTTTTCATCTGAGCGTCAATGGTTAGTCTTGTGTGGACGAAACGCACGTCTGGCGTATTGAATTGTAAACCTGATATCTTTTGTTAGCTATTATACGTGTGTTTCTCTTTCCTACATTTTCTCCCATTTATTTGTATTGTAGTCCTGTCATGTAATCTGTCATTTTAATGTTATATTTAACATTGTCATTTAAGCAGGAGGTTTGGCATGCTACAAAATCAGGTTCAACTCACCATTTTTTTCTTAAAATGTCCTGTACCGAGTCAGGAAAATGGTCATTGTTATATTATAGTTCATTTCTGTGTGTGTTACATTTTAATGTTCTGTTTCTGTTGTTTCGTAGTTTTCTTATTTGATGCGTTATGAATTTCGAACACCGGTATACTACTGTTGCCTTTATTTGACATTATTTAGCAATATTTGAAAAAGTGTGACTGTAATATGTAAATGAAGGACATCTTCTCCCGCTTTAAAAAAATAGAGATAAAAAAAGGCGGAGGATATCAAAAGAATATTCAAACTCATAAGCTGATGACAAACTGACAACGACATGAAAAGCACCCACGAAAAACGACCGAAGACACATTTCAGTTTTCTAAATCTATTAATGAGCAACACGAACCTCATAAAAAACCTGTGTCGATCTCGGGTGCTCTGAAAGGGTGAAGCAGTTACTGCTCCATATTTTTGCACTTGCTGCTCTCGGTACAAACTCATTGATGAGTTTATTTTTATGGTGTGTACGGAGGCGGATTAATGATTTCGACTATTGGAACATATCAGTCGTCATTTGTGAAACAGAAATTTCATCTTAGTCAACAAACTCGTGATGGCGTTCGTAAAATTTTCAAAGGTGTGATTCATCTTCCCCACTTCGATCACTTGATTTTATAGCTTCCTTGCAAGAACCAATACTCTATATTTATTAATTAATTATTATTTGTAACTGTTGATGTAAATTTGACCTTTTTAACTGGACTAAATAACTACTTAACATAAAGATTCAGCACCCAATTTTTTTTAACATGTAATTAACACCCCCTACCTAATATGTTATGCATTAAATATCAAGAAATAAATTGGGAAAGTGTATCAAATAAAAAATGCAAGTTCTACACTGTTCACACTAGGGACTATATTCGTAGACAACGAAAACCAAAGGACGATAACTGTGTCCTTGGACCAACATGGTGTCTGATAAAAATCAAAGCGCTGCAAGCGCTGAAGGCAGTTAACCAAAAACCAAGGCAAACGTAATAATGAAAACTATGGCATTGTTGCTTCAACATTAAACATTCATATATAGTACATTTATGTTTATCTAATGAATTAATTATTAAGGCATATAATTGTTATCAAGGTTTCAAAAGCAATGCATATATCAATGTATATCAAGTGTTTATGGTGAGTCTGCAGTGGTACAAGTTCGCAATGATTGCAGTTGTTCTACTTGGAGTTAACGTTGGTTTGAGTTGACTGCTAGTAGTACAAGTTGACTTAGTACCAACATGTAATAGTATGAATGGACTGGTTTCCCAGTAAAAAAAACTGAGTTTGTGTTCTATAGTACAAAAGTTATGAGACACGAATCAGACAAATGTTCACTACTACAGGGATCAAAGGTGAGGTCTGACTGACCTGCCCATAGTAAATGTGAATGATTTGCTATTTAGTCCCATATATGAATACATATGGTTGTTTAGGGGTTGGGATCTCGACGCTTTTCAAGTTCTCAAACAGGAAGTGGTAGGGTGACCATAGGGACTTCCCCTACATTTCAGTTGATTTGTTATATTGTCCCATACATGTATGTATATGGTTTAGGGGTGGGGATCACATCGGTTTCCAGGTTCTCAAACAGGAGGGGGTAGGGTGACCCCAGGGACTTACCCCTATATATCATTTAAATAGTTATATTGGCACATACATGAATATATATTGTTTCGGTGTCGGGATCTCAACCGTTTCCAATTTCTCAAACAGGAGAGGTGGGGTGACCACATGGACTTCCCCTATATTTCATTTGATTTGTTATAGTGTCCAATACATGAGTATGTATGGTTTAGGGGTGAGGATCTTGACCATTTCCAAGTTCTCAAACAGGAGGGTGTACGGTGACCCCAGGGACTCCCGCTATATTCCATTTAAATTGTTATATTGTCCCATACCTGAATATATATGGTTAAGGGGTGGGGATCTCAACGGTTTTCCAATTCTCAAACAGGAGGGGTTGGGGTGACCCAAGGGACTTCCCCTATATTTCATCTGATTTGTTATATTGCCCATACATGAATATATATGGTTTAGGGGTGGGGATCTCGACCGTTTTTAAATTCTAAAACAGGAGGGGTGGGTGACCCCCAGCGACTCTCCCTATATATCATTTGATTTTTCATATTGTCACAAACATGAATATATATGGTTAAGGGGTAAGGATCTCAACCGTTTCCAAGTTCTCAAACAGGAAGGGTGGGTGACTCCAGGGACCCCCCTATATCTTATTTAATTTATCATATTGTCCTATACTTGAATATATGGTTTATGGGTGGGGATTTCGACCGTTTCCAAGTTATCGAACAGGAGGGGGTGTGTGGCCTAAAGGACGCCACGTATATATCATATGATTTGCTTACATTCAGGTATTATATAATATATTTGCATAATTTGTGAAAATAAAGTAAGAAACTTCCAGCTACTTTAATTGACCCTTCAAAATTGAGAAAAAAATAACCCTTCAAAAATTTACACTTTAAAAGCATCTCATATGCATTATCATCATTTATCACTGATGAAGAAAATTTATACTGTGACCATGAACATATATATTGTTAGATATACTGTTCCCAGCTGTCACATTGTATTGGATTTTGACATTCAAATTTGTCAAAAAGTAATTTTGAGTGTCTGTATAAAATATTTTCTGCTTTTTCTTTCTTTTACATATATCTTTTGGTTTTCAATTCTAGTGTTTATATTCATTTACCATGCATAGATGTATTTTGTCACCTGCCTGGATTTTTTTTGTAGTTGATCGCCAAAACCCGGAATTACCCTTATCCGCTCCTGGAATCGGATCCGATATTGTAAAGTTTTGTCTTCACGGCAGGCATCTTTTACAATGTTGTTTTGGTCAATCAGATACGATTTTACTCGAATTTACACATTATTTGTCGGCGATTTTCTGTATAAAGTTAGCGGTTCAACAAAATGAACATCGCTGTCATGAATTATAATGATGAAAATAAGTTTTTAGATCGTTTATTTGGAGACTTTGGTGAAAAGGTTTGCAAAGTTATTTCTTTTTTTCTCTGAAGTGGAAAGTGTCTCTCTCCGTCGGGCGTAGCTAGAAACCAAGTCGAATTTCCGCGTGCAAAAGTGGAAGTTCGCGGACCTCGGACCACCGCTAATTTGCACCCCTGTCTCCAAATTGAAAAGATACAAAAAAAAATCGTCTACTATTTTGAAATTGCCGCCAACAGCATGAACAGTTGAACTTATTATATAATAGGCTACTGACGTAGTTGTACTACGTATTGATGACAAACAATATGCCTCCGACTTTTGCTATTTTGAAAATCTAAACTACTTGCCTTAAGAGATTTTCGGCGATTAAATATTTCATAAAACTGTTCTTTGACACCTTAGCCAAAAGCACATGTCATAATAAACTACACAATGAGCACTACTTCCTATGTGTAACTTCAAAACTTTTGGATGATTCGACCATCATTTGAGGTTTTTCTGGTCATATTTTTTGTAACCAGAATAAAAAGTATTAAAAAGTGTTTAATTAGTAAAATAATGCAGCTTAACTGCATAAAAATCGGAATTTCCTTGAAAACAAAACATCTTTAAAGGATAGTAAGATGTTTTAGTTAAATGGAATCTGTTTTAAACAATACCACTTAAACTAGGAATGGGCTCAACGTGTTCACCATTTGGTCATTTAAAATCAAATCAAACGAAAACATTTTGACCGATTTTTAATGTAAAACGACAAAACAAAACTAGAAAAGTACAGTCATACTGAATGAAATTTCCTTTTTTTTCAATTTTGTTTTTGCACAAAATAAACTTTAAAGTATATGATAATTATAGGTTTCACTGAATTATGTATACATTCAAATTTGTAAAATTACTCCTTGGTCAATCACTGAAAAGGATGTCACAAGTATTCAATATGTTGTACAAAATTTCTACTTTTTAAAAACTGTAACAGCAATTAGTTTTATTTTCAATACTATAAAGAGGCTTTATGTTACTTTACCATTTTTGTTTACAATGCCTTCAATTTTTTTTTTTTTTTTTTATATATAATTTTTGCAGTTGTAAATATTTTGTTTTATTTTTAGAAATTACGGCAAATTAACATAATCCCTTTAATGATTTTATGATGTCATAGAAAACTTACTAAAACCAAGGATTTGTATAGTAAGGTACTATACAAATCCTTGCTAAAACCAAAAATCCATTTCATCAAATAATCTTATCGATAGTCGCATGTTTAAGGGGTGTCTAGATGTTTAATAATCGTAATATTGTATACCGTTAATAGATATTTTCATCAGAAATATGATTCCACCTGCAGAAATAAATAAAGGCGTTATTTCCTGGCAAGCTTTTCACAGATGTTGTATAATATAACGTTTGTAAAAACTAAATGTCATCACAAGACAATTTATTGTTTAAAATTAAGATTCCATCTGCAGAATTTGTGTTAATTTACACCTACATTTTTCATTCCAACTGTATATTTAGTAACCTAATTAAGATGGTGACGTATTGTCTTTAGACTTCTATTAAGTAAACAATAGGCAAAGTTCATCGAGCACAAATTTATATTGACAATGAGGGTCGATAAAGAACAAAACTTTACGACAAAAACGATGATTTCTGCTTTCAATTGTGAACTTTCCATTTTTGTCTTTCTATCTTTATGTATCTGCATATGGAGTATATATCTCCCATCTGATACAAAAGTCCAAATAATTAACCATCATTTATTTGATCAGGGGTTACTGCTAACAAGGAGGCAATTGAACCCAGTCCCAAGTCGCGAAGTTGAAATCATCCCTTTGAAAATTTTACTGACGCCATCACGAGTTGGTTGATCCAATCTAATTAAAAACCGATCTCTCATCGCTCCTGTTTCTGATATGTCGCGTGGGAGATCTAACGAAACCCGCTTTGAGGTCACATGTGAGTGACCTCGGAGGTGTGTCTTTTTCGACCAATGAAATTGAGTCTTCCACGATCTTGGAAGTTTAACGTAAGGCAAAGGGATGTAACTCATTTTATTTACGAAGAAATCGTCAGTCAAAATAATTCATAAACTTTTTTGATTGGCTTATTAATAGGTCGTCAACTCATTAGCATATCTTTATAAATTAATAACTTTTAGTTCACTCACATGTGACCTCAAAGCCGGTTTCGTTAGATCTCCCACGCGACATATCAGAAACAGGAGCGATGAGAGATCGGTTTTTAATTAGATTGTGGTTGACCAAATTGGAATATATGTTTCACTGATTACGTCGGATATGTTCCAATTTTCGTAGCAACAATCACGTCCTCTTTTCCTCGAATGTCGCCTGTCGAATTAGACTTACACCGCGTTTGTATTTACATTTTTAAAAAAAAAACCACAGAGGTCACATGTGGAACAGGATCTGATTGCCTTACCAGAGCACATGAAATTCAATTTTGGTTGGGTTCGTGTTGCTACGTCTTTAGATATTTTTTTATGTTGTGTACTGTTAGTTGTCTTGTTGTTCTTAGCCATGGTATTGTCAGTTTGTTTTTGACTTGCGAGTTTGGATATTCCTTTCATACCTTTCGACTCTCTTTCACATAACAAAAAAAAGTCTAGTTGGAACCTTAATGCTCTTCAACTTTGTACTTGTTTGGCTTTATAAATATTTTGATATGAGCGTCACTGATGAGTCTTATGTAGACGAAACGCGCGTCTGGCGTACTAAATTATAAAATTATAATCCTGGTACCTTTGATAACTATCATCAACATTTTTTTTTATTACAGCTATAGAAAGTTATTGTGGAAATATCATTCCACCTACTGAATTAAATAAAGATGCTGTTTCTGGACTAGCTTTATCAATAGTAGTATTATTAATATTACGTAAAAATAAATAATGTGTTATTTTGAACGTGTGATTCTAACGGCTGAAATTTTGCTAATTTAAACACAGATTTTTCTTTAATATGTTATATCTTGTGAGCTTAGTAATAGGGTGATATCTTGTCTGTAAACCCCGTTTGAAGATACAAATGTCACAAATGCATCGAGTTTAAAATTATATATTATCAAACCATTATTTCAGAAAAATAAAATGCCCTTTAGACAAAAACCAGCAGTTAATTTCATCAATGAATGTTTGTATTATCTTTCAATTTCAAATTACTTGTTTGATCAATTATGAGTCTTCTTGGCAAAAAGACAGTTTAAATTGTCAATAACATTAATTTCATTCAAAAATATGTTCCTACTGATAATATGTTGGTTTTAATCTATCTTGCAACCACTGCAGTTTGGTATTTTTGTAACAAGAAAAGGTAATTTGAAAATTTGCCCCTTTTCATTTTCTTCTGAACTTACAATTTCATATAAATTTTGTTACCCTCTGAACTTTATTTTTTTTCTAATTAAAAGTGAACAAAGTTCTTAGCTTTCCCTTGAACAACTATTTTTATTATCATGGGAAATGAAGGAATAAATGCAAATTGAATGTCTTTTTTATAATCATCCAATAAACAGTTTTTACAGCAGAAATTATGCCGTTTTTATACTATTAGTTCATATTATTTTTGTCAATATGAACCTTTTTTCTAACTGTTTCAATCTGAGAAATTTTCTATCATCTGATACATTGTCAATAAAATAAACCTATATTGAAATAGTTTTTTTAAATAAAATGCAGGTTAAGTCTCTATTTTCATACATATGTTCATTCACGGGGACTTGACAAAAAATTCCAACATATAGTTTACTTCTTTATCAACAATTATGTCCCATACATGGAAACATCATGCCACATCTATTTTTCCTATTATATTTTATAAATAATTGATCATAAAAGAGGGACGAAAGATACCAGAGGGACAGTCAAACTCATTAATCGAAAATAAACTGAAAACGCCATGGCTAACTAGAGGCTCTAAAGAGCCTGTGTCGCTCACCTTGGTCTATGTGAATATTAAAGGAAGCAGATGGATTCATGACAAAATTGTGTTTTGGTGATGATGATGTGTTTGTACATCTTACTTTACTGAACATTCTTGCTGCTTAAAATTATCTCTATCTATAATGAACTTGGCCCATTAGTTTCAGTGGAAAATGTAAGTACAAATTTACAAATTTTATGAAAATTGTTAAAAATTGACTATAAAGAACAATAACTCCTAAGGGGGTCAATTGACCATTTTGGTCATGTTGACTTATTTGTAAATCTTACTTTGCTGAACATTATTGTTGTTTACAGTTTATCTGTATCAATAATAAAAAATATAAAACAACACGTTTAATAATTTATTGCGTTCGAAGCGCTTTTCTGGATTTACCTTCATCAGGAACGCTCAAAGCCAAACATTTGAAATCCGAAGATGTATAAGTACCGAAAATCGTTGAAGAGCTATATGTTAAAAATACCTAAAATAAATAGCCAAATTCATCTAAAGCCAACTTTGCCATATTCAAGATAATGACCAAAAACAGCAAAATTTCCTTAAAACTAACAATTCAGGGTCAGCAACCCAACAACGGGTTGTCCGATTCATCTAAAAATTTCAGGGCAGATAAATGTTGACCTGATAAACAATTTTACCCCATGTCAGATTTGCTCTAAATGCTTTGGGTTTTGAGTTATCAGCCAAAAACTGCATTTTACCCCATGTTCTATTTTTAGCCATGGCGGCCGTCTTGGTTGGATGGCCGGGTCACCGGACACATTTTTCAAACTACTAACCCAAAAGATGATTGTGGCCAAGTTTGGATTAATTTGGCCAAGTAGTTTCAGAGGAGAAGATTTTTGTAAAAGATTACTAAGATTTACGAAAAATGGTTAAAAATTTACTATAAAGGGCAACAACTCCTAAAGGGGTCAACTGACCATTTCAGTCATGTTGACTTATTTGTAAATCTTACTTTGCTGAACATTATTGCTGTTTATAGTTTATCTCTATCTATAATAATATTCAAGATAATAACCAAAAAGAGCAAAATTTCCTCAAAATTACTAATTCAGGGCCAGCAACCCAACAACGGATTGTCCGATTCATCTGAAAATTTCAGGGCAGATAGATCTTGAACTGATAAACAATTTTACCCTGTCAGATTTGCTCTAAATGCTTTGGGTTTTGAGTTATAAGCCAAAAACTGCATTTTACCCCTATGTTCTATTTTTAGCCATGGCGGCCATCTTGGATGGTTTGCCGGGTCACCGGACACATTTTTTGAACTAGATACCCCAATGATGGTTGTGGCCAAGTTTGGTTTAATTTGGCCCAGTAGTTTCAGAGGAGAAGATTTTTGTAAAAGTTAACGACGACGCCGGACGCCAAGTGATGAGAAAAGCTCACTTGGCCTTTTAGGCCAGGTGAGCTAAAAATGAAAAGGACAAACAGACAAACAATAGTACACATGACACAACATAGAAAACTAAAGTATAAACGAACCCCACCAAAAACTAGGGGTGATCTCAGGTGCTCCGGAAGGGTAAGCAAATCCTGCTCCACATGTGGCACCCGTCGTGTTGTTTATGAGATAACAATTCCGGTAAATAGTCTAATTCGGTAGGTCACATTAATGAAAGGGAAGGGGATTGTAGTTACAACGTAATGAACATATCCGATATCATTTGGGAAACGGTTATTCCATAACGGTCAACCAACTCGTGATGGCGTCAGTAAAATTTACGAATCATAATAGTTATGAGGTTGACAATTCAATACGCCAGACGCGCGTTTCGTCTTAATAAGACTTATCATTGACGCTCAGATCAAAATAGTTATAAAGTCAAACAAGTACAAAGTTGAAGAGCATTGAGGACCCAAAATTCCTTTATAACTTTATATGGTCATTTTTATAAATTTACTGTTTGCAAAAGTATGAACTAATCGAAATATTAAGGATGTTCTTATCCCAGGCATATATATTTAGGCATATATATATATAGAGCCCAGGTGGTCGTGTGATCTAGCGGGATGGCTGCAATGCAGGCAATTTGGTGTCACGATATCACAGAAGCATGGGTTCGAATCCCGGCGAGGCAAGAACAAAAAATTTGCGAAAGCAAATTTACAGATGTAACATTGTTGGGTTGATGTTTAGACGAGTTGTATATACATTATGTACACAGCCATGTATCACCATCATTGATGGTGATCCGATGGATACATCTGTTGTAGAGTTGTCACTGACTCAGACGTACTTATATATATCATAATAACTGACATTGCTGGCATAAAACTTCAGACTCAATTACAATGGAAAAGACTAACAAGCATGAATATTGAACGGTACAATGTAAGCATGATATAAAGGATAAGTTAAAATGATCAAGGTTGTCTTAAAAAAGTCAGGGGCGTAGCTTACGTTGAGGCAACCGAGGCATCGGTAAAAAAAATTCCTTAACCGTATTTTCTTTTAAATGATTATTGCAGCAAACTGGCTACTAAACAATAATGTAGCAACTTGTTATGTCTTGTTGGCGCGGTTATTGATTCATACCCTTTACGAATTATTTAAGACTTATGGGAACATTTGAATTAATTTTCCTTCCTCTACTTGGAAATACCCTTTACGGTAGTTTTCTGTAATTCAAGTTTGTCAGAGTAAAAGGAAATCGACATCAGATTTATTTTGTCCTACCCCATTGCAAGCGAAAACAGTGAGTAGAATAGATGAGTCACCCGATCAAATCACTTTACCATTGAATTAGGTCAATTAGTTAGTTTTGTGTCAGTATAATTTCTTGTATATGAGGGCCTGGGTGAGGTTTTAAGAAAACAGAAAAATCGGCCCTGAAATTAATTTAAATTTAAAAGAATATGGATTTAAAATGGTGCTAAATTATAAAATAAAGGAAAATCAAAATATGGGCGACAATGATTAAAAAATAAATAAAAAATAAATATTTGATAATCCCATTCTAAGCATTCAAACCCTCATTTATAACCGTTGACATGTTCCCCTACGACTATGTTCATTGACTTTGGTACTAAACAAAACAAAATATGCATTTATATATTATAGTGCACAGAAAATAATTTATATGTTGTGGTTCTCAAGTTTTGTTCTCGCTATTTTGAATTCATAGTACGTTTTCACAAGCAGGGAATTTAAAATATTTAAAGGAATCACTAATTCCAGAGAAATATGTCTGTTAGTTAATACATAATGTCAGTTTATATATATTTTAAAAATCAACCAAATAGTGTTCATTTATAATGAAGACTTCAGAATAAAGTATATGTTAGTTATTCGCCGGTTTTCATGTTCATCGTGAATGAAAAAAAAAGTTAAAAATCATTCAATATGTAATTTCAAGACCTTCGAAGGAATACACCACTAAAACAAGTGCCGTGCTTCACTTTACATGTAGCATATGTTTTTCTCCTAGTGTATCCTGAAATTCGTTTGTTCAATCCAGCTGTCATTTTGTGGTGATTATCTATAATTCGTTGATTCGTGACCTACGACCAAATAAATGATCATCACAAAACTTATTACAAATAAACCTTGATATTTGCGGTTTTTTTGGGGTTTTTTTTCTGTATTAAACATTTTGTACAGGTTTCTTCTATCCACCGAGCAAGGTCATGATTTCTTGTGATATGACGTGTGAGGTACAGCCAACTATATTAGAGTGTACTACGGCTTGAAAATAAATTGGGAGCCATTAGGCATTTTGAGATGGCTTTCTGTTGGGAACAGTATGTCAATATATATATGTTCCTGCTTTCTGTAACTGCTAGCAAGTCAGGAAACTGACTTTTCATTGGTTGTCTAATGTGATGCCTTCACGTATTTTGTTATTTTTATAGCTTTGAGTATAGATAGTAAGGCATATAATTAACATTATTATGATGAAATAGCATTGGACAGCAACTATTTTAACGATTTTTTCTTGTTCAAATTGTAAAAACCTCTATAGCGTCAGGGGGCCGCAGCCCCCCCCTGACCCCCTGCCTCGGTATAAACAGAAGGCAAGCTACGCCACTGTAACCTTCATTTAGATATAAGATTATATGCTATGAGTGTTAACCTGCATTTACAAATATTCGGAATACGACTATTTATAAATCTTACATGTCCCTTTAATATAATTATTAACATAGACTTTTTCAACAACCGATGCAAACGTATCACTAAGTTAACATATTATTTACAAATCTGTTACACAAAATGAATACATCAATTGTGAACACGTAAGATAAACCATATGCACATATTTGTCTATCTTATTACAAAAATCAAGTAAATTTAAGGAATTTACTTGTATGTTTTACCATACTGGACAGTATGGTTTCTGCTGATTATTGAAAGTTGAACGATGAAATTTGGCTCATGGGGATTGTATGCATAATGGCAACTAAATCATATATTTATATTTCATAAGCATTGCTTTTGGCAGGATAAACTCTGAATCCTACAAAAGTAGCAGTTGTAATTGTTATCAGATGGGCGTGTCCAAAATAGGAATGGATACAAATAAACGTACTTGCTATTTCATCCTAAAGCTTGGTTGTGGTTCTTACAACATACCTAGTCGACAGATGATTTAAACCCTTTAAACTTCATATTTGCTTGGCTTGTCCAAATATCAAGTAGTAGCATAAAGACACTCTGTCAGAGCCAGATTTTAATGGTTGATAGAATACATGTTGTGCATAAAACTTTAAAAACACTAGTCAACTTACAAAATATACGTCTGATTATGTGAAATTGACAATAAAGCTATTATTCTTAGTTTGAAATTACTGATAATACATATTAAAACGGATGTTGTCATCGAGAAAATCTAAGTGTCGTGTGATGATCATCGTAGGATTCTAAATGAATTACGGTTGGTTCATTCACTTATGTAGACACAATTTGTACAAATGTTGTAGTGGATAAAAGAAAACAAGTATTTTCGTGAAATTGTGATCACCTGGTTTTGACAAATCCAAGTTATATGATTACATAGAATTTGCTCTTTATTCATCATTTGAATAAGTGCTTTATATTTACCCGCGATAACATTTACACATTGGTACACAACGAATAATAATGAAACCATATATATATACATATAGTTACTATATAAGCTTTCATGACGTGTGTTTAAGACTTATTGCATACAGAAAAAAATGAGAAAAGGAATCACACCAATCAACCACCCACCCCTTCTTTTCTCCCAAAAAAATTAAAGCAAGTTTTGAAGACAATTAAAGATGCCTTGTTGGGTTTAACCAAAAGCCATGCATATCCGAAGTGTGGTCAAATGGGACTTAATCTATTAAGAGGGGCATGCCCTTTTTTGGGACGTCGCGATCTAGTGTTTGTAAGCTCGTGTTTTCGGGATTGACCCTTTCTGGATCCGGGATTTCTTTTGTCGTATTTCAGGATGTCGGGATTTGATTTTTTTTTTATTTTGGACCTCGGGATTTCATGTATTTTAAGCTCGGGATTTGGGATCAACACCCCTCCGAATCCCACCTAATAGTATGTAATAAATACGACAAGATGCCAGATTTATATTCTTGTTTGATGGGATTAACAACATGATAAACCTTGTAAACATCTTTAGTAAAGATTTAAAAAAAACTTCTTAAACTCTATTATCATAAACCAGTTACAGAGAATGGTCAATTACTAAAGAGAAAATAGCAGCTGTTATAAACAGAAAATCAAAAATTTAACACAAATAAGCTAAAAGCAAGTACATACATTCATATGCAATCAAGTTTGTAAATATTCAAAAACTTCGAGCACCATGATTAATTATTCCTACAATGATCATCTGTTTACATTATGATAATAAGAAACTTTAAAACCAACGTTGCATTCGCTAGATATGTTGCACAATATTAGTTACATAGTGTGCTAGTGACCTAATACGGTAAATATGGAATTTACCGACCCCATATATACCCCCATATGGAATTTACCGACCCCATATATACCGTATTACGTCACTAGCACACTATGTAACGAATTTATCTTACCGACTATCTTAACGTGTGAAATTTAGACTAGTGACCTATCAAAATGAGCAAGTCTCCATACAGTTAGCATTAACATGATTAAGAAACTACTTCATTTGATCCTACAAAAACAGTTGCCAACAATGACAACTTGTTAGATTTAAATGTGTTTTATGAATTTATTTCACTTTATCATCACTTTCTTTGTCTGTTGAAACCTTTAAGATTTTTTTCTCAGTACTGTTTTGTTTTTCTAAAGGGACGTAACACCACTTCTAACCGTGTATGCAATAAGCCCTGCCTCCTTATTACCTTATATGGAATATAAAGGGACGTAACTCCACTACTAACCGTGTATGAAATAAGCCCCGCCTCCCAACTAACCTAATATTAGATATACACGGTTTCCACGAGGACGCTTTTAACCAATCATATTCCTAGAAATGTATAGGAGGTAAGATAATATTGTACATTGATGTGTCTTTCGATTATTGTAATTGTATATTGATTGCATTTACGTATGTAAAATGAAAATTACATTCATCATGTGTCTCATCATAACATTCGATTTTACTGTAGATATGTTATGAAATTTAAAACAAACATTCACAACAGAATAGAATCCTTAATAAAATCAAATATTTTGGAAAATTCCTTGGCTTATACATAGTAGATCAGATACAAATGTAATTCCATATAAATCACTATACGAATTAACAAGATCTTTTTTAAACATAGCCATTAGTATAAGAAAAATCATTTAGGTGAAGACATCAACTATTCTGAATAAGAAAAAAATTATGTGTACTAACACAACTAACCATAATATATGTTTTATAATTTCGGTTTTAGAAAATGAGGCTGTATGCAAAACATATAGTGTATATGAGACGGTTAGGTGGAGTGAAACATATAGTGTTTATCAGACGGTTAGGAGGCGCTTGAGTGAAACATATACTGTATATGAGACGGTTAGGAGGCGCTTGAGTAAAACATATAGTGTATATGAGACGGTTAGGAGGCGCTTGAGTAAAACATATAGTGTATATGAGACGGTTAGGAGGCGCTTTAGTAAAACATATAGTGTATATGAGACGGTTAGGAGGCGCTTGAGTAAAACATATAGTGTATATGAGACGGTTAAGAGGCGATTGGGTAAACATATAGTGTATATGAGGCGGTTAGGAGGCGCTTGAGTAAACATATAGTGTATATGAGATGGTTAAGAGGCGCTTGAGTAAAACATATAGTGTATATGAGACGGTTAGGAGGCGCTTGAGTAAACAGATAGTGTATATGAGACGGTTAGGAGGCGCTTGATTAAACATATAGTGTATATGAGACGGTTAGGAGGCGCCTGAGTAAACATATAGTGTATATGAGACGGTAAGGAGGCGCTTGAGTAAAACATATAGTGTATATAAGACGGTAAGGAGGCGCTTGAGTAAAACATATAGTGTATATGAGACGGTTAGGAGGCGCTTGAGTTAACATATAGTGTATATGAGACGGTTAGGAGGCGCTTGAGCAAACATTTAGTGTATATGAGACGGTTAGGAGGCCTTTGAGTAAAATATATGAAAAAACTAATCTAATAAAACTTTAAACGGTTTACGGTCTTGCGAAAAAACCATTCATCATGTGTCTCATCATAACATTCGATGTTACTGTAGATATGTTATGAAATTTAAAACAAACATTCACAACAGAATAGAATCATCAATAAAAACAAATATTTTGGAAAATTCCTTGGCTTATACATAGTAGATCAGATACAAATGTAATTCCATATAAATTACTATACGAGTTAACAAGATCTTTTTCAAACATAGCCATTAGTATAAAAAAAAGCAATTAGGTGAAGACATCGACTATTCTGAATAAGAAAAAAATAATGTGTACTAACACAACTAACCATAATATATGTTTTATAATTTCGGTTTTAGAAAATGAGGCTGTATGCAAAACATATAGTGTATATGAGACGGTAAGGAGGCGCTTGAGTAAAACATATAGTGTATATGAGACGGTTAGGAGGCGCTTGAGTAAACATTTAGTGTATATGAGACGGTTAGGAGGCGTTTGAGAAAAAATATATGAAAAAACTAATCTAATAAAACTTTAAACGCTTTACGGTCTTGCGAAAAAAACATTCATCATGTGCCTCATCATAACATTCGATGTTACTGTAGATATGTTATGAAATTTAAAACAAACATTCACAACAGAATAGAATCCTCAATAAAAACAAATATTTTGGAAAATTCCTTGGCTTATACATAGTAGATCAGATACAAATGTAATTCCATATAAATTACTATACGAGTTAACAAGATCTTTTTTAAACATAGCCATTAGTATAAAAAAAAATCAATTAGGTGAAGACATCGACTATTCTGAATAATAAAACATATAGTGTATATGAGACGGTTAGGAGGCGCTTGAGTAAAATATATGAAAAAACTAATCTAATTAAACTTTAAACGGTTTACGGTCCTGCGAAAATAAATGTACAAACGTTTTTCAAAAACTGAAGTCATATCAAAATCATGATGAAGGGAGTTTTTAACGACCTTGACTAACTGTACAACTTCGCATGGTCAGCTATCAAAAGGCGCATGGTCAGCTATCAAAAAGAAATATGAAATAATATGGCAGTGAATATGTAAATATGTGATATATCATCAAATAGTCTCCCATCAACAGCCTTGTGCTTATGGAATTAATTAATTTACAACAGTAATTATTGATATTGATAGTGTTTAAAGGAAGAAACTTGGACACACAAACAATTTACGAGGTCTTTATAGCGATCAAATAGCTGCAGTGGATCATTCAACTAATAAACAAAGGAGTACATTTTATAACACGAATGATTCGTTGTCTTAAGGCCTTGCATCAATAAATATTCAAATATTAATGCATCTATCAAACTCAAAAAGCCCCCTTTTTATAACTTTTTATTTAGCACAGAGTGTCATCAAGCTATTTCGTAAACAAAGCAATTAGTATAAAAAAAACATTCATGTAAAAAATATACCCAAACTTGGGGATTTTTGTCAACTCAAAAGAAGACTTTTCCAAAGTCTTATAGTGGAAGGAATGAAACTATTAAAATAAGAGCTGCTTCAAGCAGGGGAAATTGATAATGCTAATGTTTAAGGGACAAAAACGTGGACACACATACGATTTACTAGGTCATGATAGCATTCAAATAGCTGGAGTGGGGAATTCAATCAACAAACAAAGGTGTAATTTGATTACACGTCTGAGTCGTCATCTTAAGCCCCTGCATCTATAAATTTTCTCGATATAACTCAGAAGGCCCATGCACTTTTCATAATTTTTCATTACTAACCGAGTGTGTACTTACAGAGTAATGCCACTAGTGAAGCAGGATCTCCTACCCATCCGAAGCAATTGAAATCACCCTCTGTTTTGATGGGGTTCATAAAGCTCAGTCTTGGGTTTCCTTTGTTGTTGGTCTGTTTGACATTTTTCTTTTTTAGCCATGGGGTCGTTATTTTATTTTTGTATTTTAAGTTACAATCCCCTTTTGTATCCTTCGTTTCTCTGTTAATATATACATAATTCAATATACCGATACATACATTAAAATTGAGAATGGAAATGGGGAATGTGCCAAAGAGACAACAACCCGACCATAGAAAAAAACAACAGCAGAAGGTCACCAACAGGTCTTCAATGTAGCGAGAAATTCCCGCACCCGGAGGCGTCCTTCAGCTGGTCCCTAAACAAATATATACTAGTTCAGTGATAATGAAAATTGTACTTTTACAACAAATTTTGCAAGCAACGCAAATTACTCAATAACGTTATTATTCACGAATATGTTACACAAAATGAATAATTCAACTGTGTAGGCAAGACAAGCTGTACACATTGTCTTATCTAATGACAGTTTTCAAGTATTTTAAGAAATTTTACTAATACTTTTATTTCGTACTTTATGAAAGAGGTACACCGATTGACCGAGAGTAAATCGGTGTAAACAGCATCATCTAACCACCAAATATTACTGTAACGTTAAAGTATTAACAATGTGACATAAACTATTTACGGGGAAGTGCACGAATTCAAAACTTGTCTATATAAAGTATGGGGTGTGCTGGTTTGAAGGTTGTACCGTGATGTTTGTTTTCTCGGGTTAGTTGCCTTATTGGAAATATAAATCACATCTCTTTTATTTCTAAGTAATGTTTTGACAAGGTAAATTCAAAATCCTCCGAAAATGCATTTGTGATTGCTGTAAGGTGTGTGTGTGTTCAAAGAAAATTAAAGAAATGGATACAAATAAAATAATTGTCTTTCCTTTTCATTAATACCCATGACGTGGTCCTTTGAACCAAACTATTCAACAGAGTGTTTGAGCTTTTAATATACATTTCTAATTCATCTGGTCAAAATTAAAAAGAAAAAAGAAAAGTATAGCAAACATAATAAACTCCCACGCAAATTGAAAATCAGATTAAATCCTAAATAAACAGCTGCGCTATGAGCGCATGATACGCCCGACGTCTTGTGTGAAAGTTTTATGCAATAATCATAAATAGTTTCTGAGAAAGTGTTAAGCAATAACCATATATTGTTTTTGAGACACGCCGGAACATGTGAAACCCCCCACCCTGTTTTTTTTTTTTACAAAAAACTAAATACCACTAAAATATAATTTTGAATCAAAACCAAAAAACATACAGATCTTTAGATTAATATAACAAAGAAGTGTGTAAAGTTTTAAGCAATAATCATTCATTATTTTTGAGATACGGCGCGACATGTAAAAAAAAAACCTCCCCTGTTTTACAAAAATACTCAATAACTCAAAAAAAAAATTTTGAATCAAAACCAAAAAGTATACAGATCTTTAGAATAATATAACAAAAAAGTGTGTAAAGTTTTCAGCAATAATCATAAATTATTTTTGAGATACGGAGCGACACGTAAAAAACCCTCCCCTGTTTTACAAAATACTCAATAACTCAAAAAAAAAAATTTGAATCATTATCACCAAAAAGTATACAGATCTTTAGATTAATATAAGAAAGACTTGTGTAAAGTTTTAAGCAATAATCATAAATTGTTTTTGAGATACGGCACAACATGTAAAAAACCCTCCCCTGTTTTACAAAATACTCGATAACTCAAAACAAAAAAATTTACTCATAACCAAAAAGTATACAGATCTTTAGATTAATATAACAAAGACTTGTGTAAAGTTTTAAGCAATAATCATTAATTGTTTTTGAGATACGGCACAACATGTAAAAAAGACCTCCCCCTTTTTTACAAAATACTCAATACCTCAAAAATGAAATTTTGAATCATCACCAAAAAGAATATAGATCTTAAGATTAATATAACAAAGACATGTGTAAAGTTTTAAGCAATAATCATAAATCGTTTTTGAGATATGGCGTGACATGTAAAAAAAACCCTCCCCCTTTTTTACAAAATACTCAATTACTAAAAAACAAAATTTTGAATCATCACCAAAAAGTATACAGATATTAAGATTAATATAACTAAGAAGTGTTTAAAGTTTTAAGCCATAATCAAGAATCTTTTTTGAGATACAGTGCGACATGTGAAAAAAACACCCCCTTGTTTTAGTTACAAAGTGCCGTAACTCAAAAAGTTTTAATCTTATTTTCACCAAAAAGTATATAGATCATTTGACCATCATAAGAAACAACTATATTAAGTTTCATGAAATTTGGTTAAGTCGTTCTCAAGTTACGGTGCGACATGTTTACGCCGGACAGACAGACGGACATACAGACGGACGGACAGACGGCGTGACAGACGGACAGACAGACAGACAGACAGACGGACACCGGACATTTGTATACCATAATACGTCCCGTCAAACTTTTGACGGGCGTATAAAAACTGACAAAAATCAAACACTATTAATCAACGGAACAATTAAAAAACGACTGGTATATCCAAGAACAAGAACAAGAATTTTATTAGTGAAAGAGAAGATACTGAACCGAGTACCATACACGTTTCAAGGATGTGTTCTGGTCAATGATAAATACGATAGTTATGCGAGATACACTATTCTAATTCATTAAGGTTTACAACATGGTAAACATTTTTTATTTTAAAATATGAAAATAGAAACTCTTCCTAAACTCCAATATTTTTACCAAATGGTTCGAATGAGCAGTAGCTGAAAAGCTGATATCGGTTGTTATCGTTATTTTACGAAATTTTTCTTTGATCTTACCGATTGGTTTCCTTTCTGAGCAAAGTAAAGTGATATGAAACATTATCAATAGAAACTAAGGACGCATGTGCCATTCTCAATGTAAACATCAACGTCGTCATAGGCAAAATAGCGATAAACAGATTAGCATTGGTCATCTTAACATCAATTCTCTGTAATAATATACCAAATATGAAAAATTTTGGCCAGATTATTTTTTTTCGATTACTTTTTTTTAAGTTGAAATGGTCCAAACTAACAGTCAAATTAAAAAAAAATCAATAAAAAAAATCTGTATAGTCTGGTTGCCATGGAAAATACATGAAATCATATGTATATAGTAGTATAGCAAGGAGAAATGGCTAACATCGTATTTTATGGTAAAAATGAGATAAAGCATAACATTTTTTGTTATTTTCAAGGGTATAAGAGAACAATTGAATCATTTAGACTGCTAACTGACAAAGGGGTCCACCTAACACAAATATCGGCATGATTTTTCCCGATTATTGTCATTTTTTACATCTGATTTTACCGAAAACGCAGAAATGCTTATATAAAGGACTATGAAATATAAAATTATGGATGTTTTGTCAACAAAATGCTGCAAAAAAATTCTTGTGTAAATGTTGCAGAAAGTTGCCAAAAGAGAAAATGTCATTGTAATTTACCCTGAAATTCCCCTTTTTTAGGTTCTATTTGTTAATAAATATTTTTCATATGAATATTTTCATGATAAAATAGTCCTTTCTTATGAAAAAAACTATTTTTAGATGTATTGAGGGTAAATATATCATATAACATATTCCAGCAATTGAAAACATGCTCAAACTAATTTGGATGTAATTTCGAAAAATGAGTTATTTCCCCTTTTTGAAAATCTTCGGCCGTCGTCGTTAACTTTTACAAAATCTTCTCCTCTGAAACTACTTGGCCAAACTAAACCAAACCTGGCAACAATCATCATTGGGGTATCTAGTTTAAAAATGTGTCTGGTAACCCGGCCAACCAACCAAGATGGCCGCCATGGCGAAAAATAAAACATAGAGGTAAAATGCAGTTTTTGGCTCATAACACAAAAACCAAAGCATTTAGAGCAAATCTGACATGGGGAAAAATTGTTAATCAGGTCAAGATCTATCTGCCCTGAAATTTTCAGATGAATCGGACAATCCGTTGTTGGGTTGCTGCCTCTGAATTCCTAATTTTTAGGTAATTTGCTGTTTTTGGTTATTATCTTGAATATTATTATAGATAGAGATAAACTGTAAACAGCAATAATGTACAGCAAAGTAAGACCTAAAACAAGTCAAAATAACCAAAATGGTCAATTGACGCCCTAAGGAGTTATTGTCCTTTGTCAATTTTTAACAATTTTCATAAAATTTGTAAATTTTTACTAACATTTTCCACTGAAACTACTGGGCCAAGTTCATTATAGATAGAGATAATTGTAAGCACTAAGGGACGACATCAAACGATCGATGTAGGATAAAAAAAACTTAAATCAAATAGTTTGGGGGTGGGGGGGGGGGTTAAAATTCTGCAAGTTTTGTATATCTAAAGTCGATTTTTACATAATTTATCCCTATTCGTTATTCAATTTTTCCCAAATTAAGTTAAGAGAGGGTTGGGGTCAGTGAAAAAACTATGTGAATTAAGTTTTATCCTACATTGAACTTTTGATGTTATCCCTAAGATTGTTTAGTAAAGTAAGATGTACAAACACATCACATCACCATCGATTTATATGTATACTTTATTATGTTTTGACCTCTTGTACACGTTTATGTCTGAGGAAATAAAATATTTTGTCTTGTCTTGCCATCACCAAAACACAATTTTGTCATGAATCATCTGCTTCCTTTGTTTAATATTCACATAGACAAAGGTGAGCGACATAGGCTCTTTAGAAACGCTAGTTCTGAAACAATAGCACAACATCACAACATAGAAAAAGTGATACTTATTAAAATTAGCATCTGCCTAAAGTACACTTCATTCCAAAATTACGGTTTTTCAACAAAGATGTAGTATTTTGTCCTCTACCCTTTACTTTAAATTGAATTGAAGAAAAAAATTACGAAGTTATATGTTCAGTTTTGATTCAAAAGAGTTTTTACTTCAAAGTAAACCCTGTAAAATAAATTTATTCTCAAAATTCCCAATTTTTTACATAAAACCCAAATTTTTCATAAATATAATGAACCTAGTGATTAACCCAATCCCAAAATTCTTTGATTTTAGTGCCTCTCTATTTCTTATTTTTTTCTGCAAATAAAAAAAAAAAAAAAAAAAATTATGTCACTACCCCCCCCGCCTCTTTTTTTAAGGTTTGCATTAAGGTTGTTTTTTTGTCAACCATAGGTCAGTCATTTGAACAAACATATTCAACAAATACCAATATAAATATAACATGTTGTTGATTTATATGGTGGAAATTGTCTGGTATGATAGCAAACATATAAAAAAATTGACCTACATGAACAGTTTACACCCCTAATATGACCCAATTTGAATTATCCGCCATTGATTTAAAATATGTTTACCCAGAGATATTTTTTCATTATTGATTAGCTAAATACATAATCTTTAAGTGTAGTGAATCATGTTTTGGCTATATTTCTGCAAAAAAAATATTTTAGGGACCAAATTTGGTCGAATTTGACCATTTTTGGTTAACATCCACAGTATCTAAAATAGCTATTACCTCTGACATTCTATACTGTATTTCACCGTATATGATTTACTTTAATAAATATATCTTTATAAAGCATATTCTGTTGTTCATTTAATGGTAAACTATTAAAAGCTATCTGACATAATAAATGAGCTGTTCATAATTGAAATTTAGTCATTTTGAGGTAAATTTCCCTTGGTTGCTATGGAAAATTATGTTCCTTAGCAACCGACAATAAGGACTGGGATGATTAAGATTTTAATCTGATTTTTATGAATAAAGCAACTACCTTGTTGTTAGAGGTAGTTTTTCTATCACATTATTTTTTTTATGTGGCCAGCTGTTGGTTGATGCATACAGAGAATTGATGTTAACTCGATTGTTTTTCTCACTTTCGCAAAACTAGTTAAGATGACCTACGATAATCTCTTTTCAATCTTTAGTTTTCTGTCTTGTTTCTTGTGTACTATTGTTTGTCTGTTTGTCTCTTTCATTTTTAGCCATGGCGTTTTCAGTTCATTTTGATTGTTTCTCTGGTATCTTTCGCCCCTCGATTTATGAGTTTGACTATTCCTCTGGTATCTTTCGCCCCTCGATTTATGAGTTTAGCTGTTCCTCTGGTATCTTTTGCCCCTAAATTAATTAGTTTAACTGTTCCTCTGGTATATTTCGCCCTCGATTTATGAGTTTGGCTGTTCCTTTGGTATCTTTCACCCATCGATTTATGAGTTTGAATGTTCTTCTGGTATCTTTCGCCCCTCTATTAATGAGGTTGGCTGTTTCTCTGGTATCTTTCGCTCACCGATTTATGAGTTTAGCTGTTCCCCTGGCATCTTTCGCACCTCGATTTAAGAGTTTGACTGTTCCTCTGGCGTCTTCGCCCCTCGATTTATGAGTTTGACTGTTCCTCTGGTATCTTTCGCCCATCGATTTATGAGTTTAGCTGTTTTTCTGGTATCTTTCGCTCCTCGATTTATGAGTTTGACTTTTCTTCTGGTATCTTTCGCCCCTCGATTTATGAGTGACTGTTTATCTGGAATCTTTCGCCCCTCGATTTATGAGCTTGACTGTTCTTCTGGCATTTGTCTCCTCTCGATTTATGAGTTTGATTGTTCCTCTAGTATCCTTCGCCCCTCGATCTATGAGTTTCACTGTTCCTCTGGTATCTTTCGCCCCTCTATCTATGAGTTTGACTGTTTCTCTGGTATCTTTCGCCCCTCATTTCTCTAATTATACACGGAATGAAACATTAAACACAAAGACAAAGACTTGTCAGCACTTTAAAAATGATTACCCCGATATTAATCATACGCCTACATTATGTCTATAAAATTTGAAAGCAAAGCAATTTAAGATATTCACGTAACATTCGCTCCATATGTTGCACAAAAGTACATAAACTCAAATGACAATAAAAACCGATGATTTTCCTTCTTATATCTCATATCCACTACAAACCCTAACAAGAGTAGTTTATATCAAATAAGGAGAACTTGTAAACCAGGTAAGTTGTATTTAATATATTCTAATATATAAAATATGAGAAATAACATGAATATTAAAATGTATCAAATTTGGATTAAAAAGTATAAAAGTGGTACGGATTTGTATATTCTACGATGTTCGACATATATGAAATCTTGAATGATTTGTAAAGGTATTTTGTATTCAAATTTAGAAAAATAATTATGACTCAGTCTGACTAACATGTGCCTAATTTAAGAGATAAAAGAAATCTGTTTAAATTTCTCACAAACAATTTCTAATCATCAAAATGCAAATTAAAGTTGGGTTAGGATAGGTTTCTCTGAGCGTCGTAAATATCGGTAGGTTGTAATAAAGCTTGTTGAAAAACGTTACTGGTAAATTGTACAAATTGAATAAAAGTACTAAAAAGTTTACATTCACATGATGTGTTTTCAATTTGGACTCAACAAAGATACCGTATAGCGGGTTATTTTCGCGGATGAAAATATCACGATTTTTATTGAATAAGGTATACGAAATATTTTTGGGGTAATTATTTTGGCGGATTTAAATATTTTATCTATACCTTTGCATGTAAACTTTTGATTTGGCGGAATTTGCTTCGGCGATTTTGTTTTATCCGCGAAAATAAGCGATAATTTACATCCCGAACCCGCTTTACGATACCAGGTTTATAATTTATGTCGTTAGAGGCTAGTGCAGTGCAAATGAGACTCACAGGTGCCGCTCAAATAAGATTAAAACCGAAAAGCCTTATACGACGGTATTAATAGAGTATTGCAAATCGAAAATTCTTAATTCTCCCAAAAAGCCTCAACTATAAACTTTACATAAGATAAAGTTATTGCATGGGCACATTGATTTAATGTCAAAATAGTGTTCGTTTTGGTTGTTACACAGAACTACATATATGTTAATTATACGATTAACAACACAAGTTTGCAATCCTTTCCCAGATTGCTGCATTCTGACATATCTTTATGAACTTGAAAACATGAAATTACAAAAATCTTCATACATAATTCAATGTGTATACGTATACAGTGTTAATGTTTTATGTCATGTCTATTAAATCTAGAGTTGGATTTTCCTCGGAGTTCAGTATTTTTGTGATTCTACTTTTTGTTTAAACGTTTTAGTTTTATATGGAACTCGAAATACGTTATGTAACATAGGTTTTATTAATTTCTATCTCGATTACATTCTGCTACAAGTTTTTCTCCCGCAAATTGAAACAAAGTTCATGTTCAATGTTTTCGTATTCAAATAATGAACGACTACAGAACCTTTAAACATGTTTTCGATTTCCAATCTTTAAATAAAGCCAAGATCGAATCGATTGACTCTTTTTTTTCTTTTTTTTCTTTTTCAAACTGCACTTAAGGAAGTTCGCTGCTCGGTTTCAAAATAAATAATCATTACACTAGTATATATTGATGGGGGATTAATTGAGGAATCAAAAAAGCAAAAAAATATAAAGGGTCAATGTGCTTGTTTGATCTTGTTTCCGAGATATTAGCCATGGGAATTTTGGCGGGAACATGTTCTCTCTTGACTTTTCATAGCTTTATCATGGACAAGTTGAAGTTCTCAAAAACTGTTAAAAAGTAATTAAAATTTTATAAGACTTTTACAGATGGCTTATCATTATACATGTACAAGATTCGTTTTGAACGTTTTTTAATAAACGCCAAATGCCGAATATTTAAAAGCCAAGGATGCAAAAGAACCTTAACATTTGAAAATCTATAAAACAAAATATTATCCGAAATCAGTATACACATCTTGCAATCATAGCGTTTGAATAATCAATGAGATAATACGCACATATGTTTGCGCAAGTTGAATAAATTAACTGACACACAGTGACAATACCACCTGTTTTATTTTGGTTTCTAATGAATTTGATCACGTTAATCTTGAGTTAAAAATCCAACAAGAGAAAGGATTTTTATACCATGTTTGTATTATCTCAGTCTGCTTAGTTACATCGGTATGTAAACTGATTTACAAGACAAAATTATTGGTCTATTTATTAATGATGTTAGTTGCCGTCGGCGCTAATCACGCATTTCTTCATCTAAAAAATAATGTTTTGTTTTTTTTGGCACTTTTTTAAATAAGAAAAATGTTGAGGCTATAAAAAAAGGTACTGATCGCGTAATTATTTGAGGGATTTCTCAACATAAGAATTACTTAACAATAATAAGTCATTAAAATGTAAATATAATAGTAAACTAAAGAATCTGATGTTTACGGAGAACACATCTTACAATTTGTTCTGATTATATGTTTTACTCTCTGTATCTTTTTCCTGTGCAATTTATTGGATAAGTAAAACGTTAATTAAATAGCTGGCATAACATATTAACATAATGGCACTGTTCAAACTTTTGCGGTTGAACAGAACACTTCTTTGTAAGAGTTGTCCTCACTGACACCGTGTATCTTGCTGTCAGAATTCTAAGTACTGTAACACAATTCAATATGTTTTCCTGAATTAATTGTTATATCATAAGAATATTGAAATCAAGTTATCCTTTTTGAATTTGAGGGAACTCACTGACTAACTCTTTAACAGTTAGAAATAAAAGCCTATAGCTTTGTTTTCAGAAATTTATGCCCAGTTCATGTTCCAAGAATTTGTTTAAGATTTAAATATTTGTTTTTCATATTGCAACTCCTAAGGCCCAGAACTCAATACTGTGACATATCGATACTGCAGTACATGTAGGTCTAAATCAGTAAATGCTATGGAGTCTTTTTTAAAGGTATGCTTCGAATAGTCCTTGTGTGTTGAGTTTCCATGGTGAGTGTCTCCCTATCTAAAGAACTAGTACCATTGTATACCAATGGCAGTCAAAGTCCTCGCCTGTCGTTAAGGCCTCCCCCTACTTCAGGACCCAATTTCTGTATGTATCATTTAATGAAGAGCAACAGATACAAAATGGATATCAAAACGGAGTCGAAGATGTCAATATCAAATTGAAAATGCAAAAGAAAAAACATAAACGACGAAACGACAAACAGTAGACAAAACACGACAGAGTAAACTAAAATGGTGAGCAACAGAACACGAAATATTAATTTGTTTTAAGTTGATATGGTCATATCTTTAGATCAACCGTTTAGGAAATGATTTTCTCCTAAATACTAAGACTTGTTTACCATGTTTACCTCATGAAATGCTTACATTATGTTTGGCTTTATAACTATTTTGATCTGAGTGTCACTTATGATTCTTTTGTAGTCGAAAAGCGCGTCTGGCGTATTGAATTACAATACGGGTACCTTTAATAACTATTTGCCTTAGCTGTATTTAGCACCACCTTTGAGATTTTTTTGTTCTTAGTAACATTTTAAAATTAAATAAATGGCACTATATCTGTCAACGTAAATTTGTTCCTAATAATAATTGTTCTTGAAGGAAACAATATTATAATAATATTTGTTCTGCAAAAATTATGTCATGGAATATTTTTTCCTTCTGTATTATATTTGTTCCACTGATATTAGGAACTTATATATTCCTGAGTATAACAAATGTTCCTATTATGCTGAAGTTTAGTTTACACCTTATTGATTATTATATAAATCAAAACAGATTTTAAATACTCATTATATTCTAAACCAAAACAGATTAAATGCTAATTATTTGATTATTATGTAAAATGAAAAGTGCTAATATGAGTTAGATATATTCACCTGTACACAACACCTGAATGTGTACTAAAACATGGTTGATTGATTGATTGTTGGTTGCTTTACGCCGCATTAGCACAAAAAGGCTATATCGCGGCGAGGTTACTAAAACATGGAGGCTGATGAGTATGAGAAAATATGTATGTTTTTAAATGATGGGACATATTTGTTAACTATTCTTCATGTGACACAACCATAAACATTCTAATATGTTGAAATCAACTTAACTGATTTAGCAAACCTGTGTTTGCATATTTTTTCAATAAGATGTACGCATGCTTAATCATAAGCATAGGATGGTATAACAAAATATTTCTAGCGATATAAAATTTATAATCTTTTATTTGAGTAGTTTGTTCATTTTCAGAAACGATAAATAACACTCAACTGCAAGGATAATGAAGCTTGTTTGTACCTGCATCCTGTTTGTATTCCTGCAAATCAACCTCAACCAGATATATGTGAGCGCGCAGGCAGATGTTGGCAAATGCCCTATATGTACGTTTCACCTGCAGGAAATATTTTGCAATGAAAAGATTGGTAAGATGTTATACCTTTTAATATCCCAATTAAACTTTTTGTCGCATTTCCGACGCCCTTTTCTGAACAGAGCTTCATCAAACACATACATTTTCAATCTCAGGATGAACATGAATTAGATCTAAACACGTTAGGAGCCGTCTAGTTAATAACCGGATCCCAAAGAGTCACAAAAATCCAAATTGTTTATAGTATGTGTTATAGTTTTAAAATGTCACATAAGTCAGTATTTTGGCTGGGTACCAATATTTTTATTGTAATACATGTATTTAATTTGTAACTGCATATAAGCCTGATATATTTGATGATTTTTTATAATCCATGGGTCAATGTTGTTATGAAATTATAAAATTAAGAATAGAAATGGGGAATGTGTCAAACAGACAACATCCCGACTAAAGAGCAAAAAACTACTGAAGGTAAACAATGGGTCATTTACACAACGAGAAAATTCCGCACCCGAAGGCGTGCTTCAACTGGATCCTAAACAAAAACGTTCACTAGTTCAGTGATAATGAAGGCCATTCTAAACTCCAAAACATATAATTGAACTTATTGAACTTAAATTAAAGATCATACAAGACAAGGAAACTAAAGCAAGAGGCTCCTGCCTTGTGACAGGCGCAAAAATGCTGGATTTAACATATTTTGTGAAATCATTACCTTTCCCTATACATTTAGCCAATGTAGAAAACACAACCCACAACAATACGTACAGTAAAACTCAGTTTAAAAGAAGTCTGAGTCCGATATCGATATAATAGGTAACAGAAGAAATTAGGCAAAATAACAATCATACCTAAATTAACAAAGAACTAATATTTCAATATACCAGTCGGACGGATAATACTAACCTGTCTGTTTCAGTTGTGGAAGTCACCATAGTATCAATAGTTCAAAGTCCTGGCCCTCCTCCTTATACTATTATCACTTGTATAGTTGTGAAAATTTACCGAGGCAATGAGGTAATGTATTCCTACAGACAACTGTGTCATCTACCATACTTTGATTGTCTTCTACAAAGAACTTTGAAGATAAGAAAATAGAGAAAAAAAACATTGCTTTATATTTAGTAATAAAATAAGATAAAAAAAATATTGAACAAAACTGAAATTTACAAAATTGTACTGTTTTAAAAAAGGATCGAAATATGGATAGAATATACTTAAAACGCAAAAATTTCGAAGAAACACTGACACAAAGATGTGACATTCAATTCGACCGATACCGTACCGTTATCTACCGGATTCACATGAGGATAGCCGATTTACATTCGTCCTATTCGACCGATTCGGTACCGTTGAATACCGAATTCACCCGAGGATAGCCGATTGAAATATGTTGGTGTTCTCAAGTGCTGCCGAAGGTATTTCTTGTAACATCAATGTCAAACATCACGTTGCTCAATATAGTACAAATCCTCAATCGGTAATGTTATTTATCGAGGATAAAAGTCCAGGATTGTGACTCTGACAAATAGGACATTACCGTAGTCAGTCTGTTTAGTCCATAATAAGCGAGTTTTGTCATAAAACTAAGATCTTTACAATTGATTTCTGTAATGTTAATTTCCTATCACTCAATGCTCATTTTTGATTTTGACGATACGAGAGATTTATCGCATCGAATAGGAGTATTTTCAACATTTTTAATTTGAACTGTGAAGCGACAAATCACATGTATTTTATTGTAAGCATTCATTGAGCAATTCTTGTTTTCCATATGACATCCTCCTTGGCAAGTTGATTATTTGTTGGACAAGAGTTATTGGGCGTTTGTCGTTAAATAGACTTAACCTATTTCAAACATATCTAGAAAGTATTCCATATTACACACTTATATATATATATGTATATATATGTATGTGGCAATATAGTTTTGTATTATTCTGACATTTGCAAGCTCTATTTTTTTAACAATTTGGGATATCATTGTTCCTCAGGTATCGTCAGATCGTTGAACGTAACTTACTAAATATTCACATTAATTTCAAGATACAAAAGCAGAATACAACGATAAGCATTTAAAATGTGTATTAAATTTATCATTCTATTTTTATTTTGTTGTTATATTTGACTACGTATACAATACATATATTCAAAATAGTTAAGACATCTGAAACATGCGCTCATTGAACAACTGCTAATCATCAAGGTATCTATATCATGTCTTGTCTTTTTAATATTACAGGCAGAAATTCAGATAGGATCTTCTATACAATTTACAGCGCACGAGGATGCGTGCATTCCCGCATGGAGGCAAACACAATATATTTTGTCTGGTAAGTTAAAATGTTCAAACCTAGCTAGATTGATCTAAACTTGTTAATCTATCAATTCCTTAAATAATGGGTTTTGGAGTATGATGCATCTATCATGATAATTCCTTACATTATTACATTAAATTGTTTCAAATACTTGCAAATTATAAAGATGCGTTTTTTTAGTATTGGAAACTTTCTACCCGAAATTAAAGAAGGAAAACGGATGAAATCTGCCTCCGGATGGGATATTTTCTCGCTGTGTTGAAGACTCATTGGTGGTTATCGTTTGTTGACTGCTCTTTGTTTGGGTTGTTGTCCCTTTCACATATTTCCCATTCCATTCTCAATTTCTTTATAAGAATTGATGTCTATCAACATGTGTTGTGGGCCTCAATCCTTGTCGTGGGTCTCTATCCTTTTTCTTGTCTTGGAGGGACTATAAGATTGAAGTCACGCTTTTCGATATTGAATTTTATTCTACTGCCATTCAACAAGACATATGTACAGACGACAATAACTGTTCGCCGCCGACAAGCACAAAGAATGTATACAGTTCCGTAAAATAGCATAAACAATTATGTCCTTCATTTCCGGTAAACAGAAATACCAAACAGAGGTATATAACACATGTTCAGCATTCTTATAATACATGTTCGGAAAGCCTGAACACATACTGTGTATGTACGATTCTCATTTTTGTTCATAACAAAACAAAAAGAAGCAAAATAATGAAATAAAATGGACATCTTTTCCATGCTAACATTTATTCCTGTTTACTTCACATTTAAAGATATCTAAGCCCTACATACATTTACATGTATGATAACGCAACACTTATTGTTTCATTTTATACTGCCAACTAGTTAATAGAACACAACATGTTATTTGCATTATGGAATACAAAATTATAATATTATAATGAACACGATAGAAATATGTGTAAAAGATTGTCTTATTCGCTATGTCTTTTTACAATAATTATGATTTTCAAAGTAAAGATGAAATTGATTAGAAAGCTAAAAGGAAACCATTTGATATTTCTTTTTTATTAGTAAAAGTTTATTATAATTTCAGGAACTTTAGGAACACTGCTTGACGGTCATTATGAAATCACTTTATGTCATAGCATAATATTTCAGATAAGTGAAATCTCGATCACATTACTGCGATGGATTGAAAATGTTTTCAAAAAGTTAAAAAGTATTGGATGTAAAGGAAAACACCACTGCTTGGTAGGTATATAAATGTTGTATAACTATATTTCTTCTTTTTATTTTAAAGATTTGCATTTCAATTCCAAGATATGTTTTTAATTTTCTTTTGATACCAACAATTTCAACTTTTCGTAACATTAGTTATACTTATTTTCTGCACCCGAACAATAAGAGAAACAAAGATATAAGAATTGCATATGTTTCCATTCTATTTTTTTATTGTATAAAGCCTGATTTAAACCAGAGACCCTCCTTAAAAAAACGTTTTGTGTTATCAAAAAACTAAGGAGATTTCAAAACGAGTGTTTCCTGATCAAGTAAATAACCACTTTCCATGGTATTTTTTTTGAATAAAACTATGAAATAGATATAAGAAGATGTGGTATGAGTGTCAATGAGACAACTCTCCATCCAAGTCAGAATATGTTAAAGTAAGTAACCCAGGCGTAGATCAAAGTACGGCCTTCAACACGGAGCCTTATTTAAAAGCTCATTTTACATGTATTATAATACTTGTCTGATTGGCAAATTCACATGCGTATAATTGTTTTTTGCTTGACGATTTTGGCAAAATCGAAAATCCCATAAGACAGTTGTGTGGTATTCTAAAATGTTAGACTTTGGATATACATCTATGTTCAATTTGTGAAACATTCTTTTAAACTTGACAACTAAAGTCTTGTAACTCTAGAGGTTCAAAACAAGAGAAAAAACAAAAAAAAAACCAACGTAGAGGTTTAAGAAAACTGTTACAAGTATACTTGAGTGCGTGTTTGATATGTTCAAAATTACTTTTATTCTTATTTTTAATTCCCTTCACTCAGGAACGACAAATATAAAAGTCAAAATCAAACAAGATCTAGAGCTTTTTTTATCAATCACAAAAATATTGTACACTTAAGAATAAATTGATTCAAGCAAACTCGAGTTTACTGAGTGCAATATCTGAAAAAAAACCTAAATTTATTTGTCTAAGTCCAGTATCTCCGGAACGACAGACGAAAACATTTTTAAAATGTAATATGAGCTTTTTACTGCCAATCAATTTTAATGAAAATTTTAATAGCAAAAAAGTAAAAGTTAGTGTACAGTATAGACCTACATGTGTTAGTGTATGTTCACTTGTGTGTACAGTGTAGACATACATGTGTTAGTGTATGTTCACTTGTGTTAATATGTCTTTTGATTGGATCAAGCCATTTCAGTTGATATTTATAGTGTGGTTTTTTATGTTGTGATGTAACACTATTGTTTCAGATAAGGGTGGACTCAAGGTTTTGTACCATTAAACGTTTAAACCCACTGCAATTGTTTGCACCTGTCCTAGGTTATGAATCTTATGTTCAGTAGTTGTCGTTTGCTGATCTTGTTCATGAGTGTTTCTCGTTTCTCATTTTTTATGTAGATTAGACCGTTGATTTTCCCATTTTAATGGTTTTACACTAGTAATTTTTGGGGCCCTTTATACTTGTAGCTTGTTGTACTGTGTGAGCCAAGGCTCTGTGTTGAAGACCTATCATTGTTTATTTTGATAAATTGTGACTTGAATGGCGAGTTGTCTTTTTTGCACTCATGCCATATCTTCTTATATATATATACATGTATATGGTGTGAATGGCTGAACGGCGGGAGTTGACGGACGGGCTATGGTATACAATGATATGTGCCATTAGAGAAAATGAACTTAGTTTTGAATTATACGGTCACCTGGTTAATAATCCTGCTGATTAAATACTCCTAGCGACAACAATCTAATGGTTAAAACTATCACTAAGCATGAGAGAAAAAAAACAAAACCAATATGTTAATGCAATAAAGTGTTCTTGAGGAGTGTAACATTTTGTAAGGTCTGATCAATTTAATCGAAAGAATTAAAATGATCTACAAGCGGTATAACAATGTACATGTATAATGTTTACAAACAATCTCATTTAGCAGAGTTCACGGTATAGGTTTTCTCATTGTTGAAGGCCGCACGGTTGCCTATAGTTACTAAGATTCACTTTTATGAACGTAAATTGATAGTTGTCACATTGGTAATCCTTCCACATCTCCTTATTTATATTAATAAATCATTATGGAAAATACTAGCCAGAATTATAATATATATAATTGTTCAAAGAGTTTTACTGGAAATACGAATACATTATCCAAATCACCAAAAATAACAACCAGTATAAACCTTACAAGCCTTTACAATAAATAAATCACTGCGCAGAGAAAAATACAATACATGTCATTGCAGACACAAAATTAAGAGTTCCCATTCCTTATGAAGTTCGAATCAGTAAAAACAGAGAAGTATTAAAAAAATAAACCTAGTGCGAGCAAAAAACTAACATCTAATTATTTATAAACAATAGGTGTCTTGCATATATACAAAACATATCTGTATTATGTAATAATGAATATGGTAAAATATTGGATCCATCTTATGAAAGATATTGAACCTTCAAATATTATTCTAAGGGAAGCCATAAATCTATCTCATTCTATGGACAAACATAACCAGGAATCTTGGATAGGAAGCATTAAACATATATTTAAATTTCTAGACTTATAATATCTATTTGTTAACCAGTCAAACTTTAAACAAAACCATATTCTAAAAAAAGTAAAAACATCTTTAACTATTAAATTTAAAAAAAAGCTGGTTAGCTAGTTTAGAAAGCAATTCTGGGAAGTGTACTAACTTACAATCTGGCAATAAATTAAGAACTTACAGAAAATTTTAAAAATATTTTTATGTTTGAACCATATTTAAAAATGAATTCAAAAAAAGACAGGCAAATAATCACAAGATTTAGAACTAGCTGTCATGATCTTGAAATCGAAAGAGGGAGGTATATTGGAATTAAAGCTGAAGACAGAAAGTGTAAGCTATGTAAGAACGTAGTTGAAGACGAACTACATTTTCTTTTAAAATGTTCTGTTCTAAAAGATACTCGATCTCAACATCTATCTAATTTAAATTCAAAATTCAAAAATTTGTCAAGATTATCTGATGAAATGAAATTTGTTTGGATTCTTTCATCTGAAGATTTGTTTGTTACTTCAAACTAATCTAATTTATTGCACTCCCTTTTTGAAGAACGAAAGAAAATTATAGAAAATATTGTTGTTTGAAAAAAAAAATAGAAGAAAAATATATATAGATATATATAAAGGAAATAAAATTGATCAGGAGTTGTCTCCCATAGACCTAGAACTATAAAGATTGATGTAATTTCTCCAGGTCACAATGGCACCCATAACAACTATGTTTTGTCAATAACTTGGTTTATATCAGGTTAATTAGTGTAAATGTGTATTCGTGTGTTTTTTTGTTTAAATGTACTTTAATCATTCTAATCATTTTCTGTGCTTTTTTAGGTAATTCATTTGATTGTATAGCTCAAATTTTGGGCACCATGATTGGTTAATAAAAAAAAAAATTATCTGTCAGTTGTCCAATAAGTAATTTGTTTCAATTTATAATTCAATGTATTTAAAATCATTTTATTTAGGAAAATAAAAAGGAAAATCATTTATAAAAGAATACCTGAATATGTGACTATCAACATGATAAATGATAGTTAAACCTGTTAAACCAATTTTGCCGTTTCAGAACATAATGCATCCTGGGTAATATTTTCAAAAGTGTACACCAAAACGTCGTGATTGGTTAGAAAATTAATGTCATAAACAATGGAAATTCAATCAATGACGTAACGTCATTTTCATTTTGGGGTACGACCAATGATCCTTTAGATTTTGAAAAGGCGAATTATGTTAAGTTGTACACACTGTGGTAATCCAACGACATGAATAATGTAAATGATTTTTTTCATCTTGCGACTACTGAAAGCAGTTTTTTTGTTGTTTGACTGTGTATCCATACACTGCTGATTTCATTTTTAATTATTTATTTACAGGCACTTCCGGACATACCTAAAAATAAGGACGTGAAAAATGCCTGCCTCTTTCCCGTTACTCCTACCAACGCAACTGACTGTTATATAAAGTGGGGTGTCTGTCTGAGAACGAAATGCAACGACCCGTGTACATGGTTCTATGCAGAAGGATCAAACTGTGCTGAAGGCGACTATGAACCTGACGTGGTGCCACCAGTTGCAGGCTAAGAAGAACAATAATATTTATTATATAATGTTCTGATAAATAAATGATAGCAAAATTTATTTTGATGGAAATTAATGGCATTCTATATCATATGATGATATGCTATTACAAAGAAAACATCTTTTTTTCCCGATTGATTGATCATTGATTGTTGGTTGCTATGTTCAGTGACAATTTTCCCGATTGAGGGTAACATATACAGTTACCTATTGCAAGTCAAGGTCAAATCATGTCTGGAAGATGTAACAGTATATGATATACACCAAAGGGAGATTGATTGATTGTTTCTTAATAAACGCCCAGAGGCTAATATCTCCTGCAAATACAGAACAAGAAAAGTAGAGCTAATATGAATACAACACATTAATTGAAGATAAACAAACAGAACCATGGCATATAGAAAATAAAATCAGAAAAAAAAACAGAAAATGGTTCACAAAATACTAAAAAAGATAAAGAAATACCAACCCAAAGTTCTAAAGTTCGGGATAAACTCATTCACGGGCTTTGAAAGTGGTTGTTACTATTAAAAATTTTCGAGGGGGGGGGGGGGGGGCGGAGGATTTGCTTCTCATTTCAGTTTGTTTCAAGGACAATTGTACTGGGAGTGTAATATTTGGTCGATAACAAATATATACGATGTGAAATACTTAAATATCATTCGAAAAACCAAGGTGTTTATTATAGATAAAATAAATGATCAAAAAAGTTATATTTACTGAAATACTTTATATCATAATCGTGATTTCCCATTTTGGAAATAAAACATAGATTATGATAAAATTGAGAATGAAACTGTGGAATATGTCAGAGACAATAACCCGACTTAAGAGCAGAAAACAGTCGAAAAACACCAATGGGTCGTCAACGCAGCAAGAAAATCCCGCACCGGTATTCGTCCTCAGGTGGTCCTTAAATAAAAATGTGTACTTGTTCAGTGAAAAAGGAGGTCATACAGAACTCAAAAACATATAATTGAACTTAAATTAAAAAAAACATACAAGACTAATAAAGGCAAGAGGCTCCTGACTTGTGACAGGCGCAAAAAGCGGCGGAGTTAAACATGTTTTGAGAGATCTCAACCCTCCATCTATACCTCTAGTCAATGTAGAATAAAGAAAAAAGCAATATTACTCACAGTACAACTCAGTTTAAAAAATGTCCGAGTCATCGCCGATGTCAGAATATGTTACAAAAGAAACTGAGCAAAATGACAATGATACATCAATTAACAAAGAACTACTAGCAGTTATTGACATGCCAGCCCAAGACCTCAATTAAAATGGTTGAAAGATTATGTCATCATCATATGAAAACCAAGTACAATCCCTTAAGTAAGGTATTACTTATATAATTTTCCCGTTCAAACGTGTCCTAAGATTGGACAATTTTAATTTGCAAAACACTCATTTGCAAATACACCGCCGCCTCAAATTAGAGCTACAGTGTCATGTATATAACCAAAATGTGCGAGATTAAATGGGATTCAATAATTTCATTGCTTTTCTGCTGTGATTATCATATATATATTGTAATTTAAAACAACATGGGATTTTCAATATTCCATGGGATAATGGTCAATCCCCTGGGATTTTGCCTTGTCCCATGGGATATTGAAATCCCATGTTTTTCTAAATCAAATTACAAAATATATATTACAATAACAGCAGACAAGCAATGCAATTATTGAATCCCATGTAATTCCGCACGTTTTCGTTATATATACACGACACTGTAGCTCTAATCCGAGGCGGCAGCGGATTTGCAAATGAGTGTTTTGCAAATTAAAAGTGTCCAGTGTACTTTATTATCTATATTTGTTGGTATTTTCCCGCACTTGTATATATATCCTACAAATGAAGCGTGATCGACATCTCGCAAAAATTACCGCAAACACTGCGGCTATTCCGTCTTTAATACTAGTTGAGTATTTAACAAAAGTCACACGTATAAGCTTGCTAATAGAACGAACAAGAACTACTTTATTTTGCCAATCATGTAAGCCATGTGGTATTTTAGTATGCTTGTAGTTACTGAAAGAAAGTTCAAAGAACTTAACAGGCTTCGAAAACAGTCCGTCCAACACTATGACAAATACACACATCACGTTGAAAGCAGACATTTTAGTTGTTTTTATAGTGTTGCTGTCGTGCTTCTTCTGCTCATATTGAACATTTGATGCTCTGTTGCAAATGCCGTTACAAATTACATGCAACTTCAACAGAGTCTGTTTACATCTGGGGCACATGAAATCATTCACGAGTTGTTAAAGCTTCTAGTCGCTCAGTCTTTTGTTTTCTCTGTTGTGAATTGTAGACTGCTGCTTGCCCTTTTCTCTTATTTTGTTTTTGTTTTTTGGGCTCTTTCAAATGGTACTGTCAGTTAATCTTCAACTTAATTTAATATTTTATTAGCATACCTTCTATATACGGTATTCAGTTTTCATAAATTATATTTGTTAAATTTCTGGTACACTAATTTAATGTACCGTATTGCTTTAATTGTACAACTTTCTTAAAGTCAGGGGTCCACGGTGGGTAAGGTTGTCCTGCGAGCAAACGTTCTGTGCTGGTGATTCGCAATCTAATTAAAAACCGAAACATCGCTCCTGTTTCTGATATGTCGCGTGGGAGATCTAACGAAACCGGCTTTGAGGTCACATGTGAGTGAACTAAAAGTTATTAATTTATAAAGATATGCTAATGAGTTGACGACCTATTAATAAGCCAATCAAAAAAGTTTATGAATTATTTTGACTGACGATTTCGTCGTAAATAAAATGAGTTACATCCCTTTGCCTTACGTTAAACTTCCAAGATCGTGGAAGACTCAATTTCATTGGTCGAAAAAGACACACCTCCGAGGTCACTCACATGTGACCTCAAAGCGGGTTTCGTTAGATCTCCCCCGCGACATATCAGAAACAGGAGCGATGAGAGATCGGTTTTTAATTAGATTGGGTGATTCGGTCCTGACTGGTGCTAATGATCATTGGAAATATGTAAACAAAGACGAAAATGATGATTTTTGACGTTCTCTCTCATACAAAAATGAAGGAAACAGTTGATATTTTTCAATCTTGTTTATTATGGATTAAAATTATTTTGTGAAAAAACAGTGTAATTTATTAAAATTTTGCATTTTGTCAATTTATTCATGTCCTGATACTGTGTTGGTGGGTCCTGATACGGTGCTGGTGATTTTTGATAAGAACTTAGTCATATTTGAATCAAATGTTACAAAATCAATAAAATTGGGCAGATAATTTTTTTCAATAGGATCTGTGAGCACAAAAGCAAAAATAGGAGTCACAGATCCTATTGAAAAAAATTATCTGCCCAATTTTATTGATTTTGTAACATTTGATTCAAATATGACTAAGTTCTTATCAAAAATCACCAGCACCGTATCAGGACCCACCAACACAGTATCAGGACATGAATAAATTGACAAAATGCAAAATTTTAATAAATTACACTGTTTTTTCACAAAATAATTTTAATCCATAATAAACAAGATTGAAAAATATCAACTGTTTCCTTCATTTTTGTATGAGAGAGAACGTCAAAAATCATCATTTTCGTCTTTGTTTACATATTTCCAATGATCATTAGCACCAGTCAGGACCGAATCACCCAATCTAATTAAAAACCGATCTCTCATCGCTCCTGTTTCTGATATGTCGCGGGGGAGATCTAACGAAACCCGCTTTGAGGTCACATGTGAGTGACCTCGGAGGTGTGTCTTTTTCGACCAATGAAATTGAGTCTTCCACGATCTTGGAAGTTTAACGTAAGGCAAAGGGATGTAACTCATTTTATTTACGACGAAATCGTCAGTCAAAATAATTCATAAACTTTTTTGATTGGCTTATTAATAGGTCGTCAACTCATTAGCATATCTTTATAAATTAATAACTTTTAGTTCACTCACATGTGACCTCAAAGCCGGTTTCGTTAGATCTCCCACGCGACATATCAGAAACAGGAGCGATGAGAGATCGGTTTTTAATTAGATTGCGAATCACCAGCACAGAACGTTTGCTCGCAGGACAACCTTACCCACCGTGGACCCCTGACTTTAAGAAAGTTGTACAATTAAAGCAATACGGTACATTAAATTAGTGTACCAGAAATTTCACAAATATAATTTATGAAAACTGAATACCGTATATAGAAGGTATGCTAATAAAATATTAAATTAAGTTGAAGATTAACTGACAGTACCATTTGAAAGAGCCCAAAAAACAAAAACAAAAAAAGAGAAAAGGGCAAGCAGCAGTCTACAATTCACAACAGAGAAAACAAAAGACTGAGCGACTAGAAGCTTTAACAACTCGTGAATGATTTCATGTGCCCCAGATGTAAACAGACTCTGTTGAAGTTGCATGTAATTTGTAACGGCATTTGCGACAGAGCATCAAATGTTCAATATGAGCAGAAGAAGCACGACAGCAACACTATAAAAACAACTAAAATGTCTGCTTTCAACGTGATGTGTGTATTTGTCATAGTGTTGGACGGACTGTTTTCGAAGCCTGTTAAGTTCTTTGAACTTTCTTTCAGTAACTACAAGCATACTAAAATACCACATGGCTTACATGATTGGCAAAATAAAGTAGTTCTTGTTCGTTCTATTAGCAAGCTTATACGTGTGACTTTTGTTAAATACTCAACTAGTATTAAAGACGGAATAGCCGCAGTGTTTGCGGTAATTTTTGCGAGATGTCGATCACGCTTCATTTGTAGGATATATATACAAGTGCGGGAAAATACCAACAAATATAGATAATAAAGTACACTGGACACTTTTAATTTGCAAAACACTCATTTGCAAATCCGCTGCCACCTCGGATTAGAGCTACAGTGTCGTGTATATATAACGAAAACGTGCGGAATTACATGGGATTCAATAATTGCATTGCTTGTCTGCTGTTATTGTAATATATATTTTGTAATTTGATTTAGAAAAACATGGGATTTCAATATCCCATGGGACAAGGCAAAAGCCCAGGGGATTGACCATTATCCCATGGAATATTGAAAATCCCATGTTGTTTTAAATTACAATATATATATAATAATCACAGCAGAAAAGCAATGAAATTATTGAATCCCATTTAATCTCGCACATTTTGGTTATATACATGACACTGTAGCTCTAATTTGAGGCGGCGGTGTATTTGCAAATGAGTGTTTTGCAAATTAAAATTGTCCAATCTTAGGACACGTTTGAACGGGAAAATTATATAAGTAATACCTTACTTAAGGAATTGTACTTGGTTTTCATATGATGATGACATAATCTTTCAACCATTTTAATTGAGGTCTTGGGCTGGCATGTCAATAACTGCTAGTAGTTCTTTGTTAATTGATGTATCATTGTCATTTTGCTCAGTTTCTTTTGTAACATATTCTGACATCGGCGATGACTCGGACATTTTTTAAACTGAGTTGTACTGTGAGTAATATTGCTTTTTTCTTTATTCTACATTGACTAGAGGTATAGATGGAGGGTTGAGATCTCTCAAAACATGTTTAACTCCGCCGCTTTTTGCGCCTGTCACAAGTCAGGAGCCTCTTGCCTTTATTAGTCTTGTATGTTTTTTTTAATTTAAGTTCAATTATATGTTTTTGAGTTCTGTATGACCTCCTTTTTCACTGAACAAGTACACATTTTTATTTAAGGACCACCTGAGGACGAATACCGGTGCGGGATTTTCTTGCTGCGTTGACGACCCATTGGTGTTTTTCGACTGTTTTCTGCTCTTAAGTCGGGTTATTGTCTCTGACATATTCCACAGTTTCATTCTCAATTTTATCATAATCTATGTTTTATTTCCAAAATGGGAAATCACGATTATGATATAAAGTATTTCAGTAAATATAACTTTTTTGATCATTTATTTTATCTATAATAAACACCTTGGTTTTTCGAATGATATTTAAGTATTTCACATCGTATATATTTGTTATCGACCAAATATTACACTCCCAGTACAATTGTCCTTGAAACAAACTGAAATGAGAAGCAAATCCTCCGCCCCCCCCCCCCTCGAAAATTTTTAATAGTAACAACCACTTTCAAAGCCCGTGAATGAGTTTATCCCGAACTTTAGAACTTTGGGTTGGTATTTCTTTATCTTTTTTAGTATTTTGTGAACCATTTTCTGTTTTTTTTTCTGATTTTATTTTCTATATGCCATGGTTCTGTTTGTTTATCTTCAATTAATGTGTTGTATTCATATTAGCTCTACTTTTCTTGTTCTGTATTTGCAGGAAATATTAGCCTCTGGGCGTTTATTAAGAAACAATCAATCAATCTCCCTTTGGTGTATATCATATACTGTTACATCTTCCAGACATAATTTGACCTTGACTTGCAATAGGTAACTGTATATGTTACCCTCAATCGGGAAAATTGTCACTGAACATAGCAACCAACAATCAATGATCAATCAATCGGGGAAAAAAGATGTTTTCTTTGTAATAGCATATCATCATATGATATAGAATGCCATTAATTTCCATCAAAATAAATTTTGCTATCATTTATTTATCAGAACATTATATAATAAATATTATTGTTCTTCTTAGCCTGCAACTGGTGGCACCACGTCAGGTTCATAGTCGCCTTCAGCACAGTTTGATCCTTCTGCATAGAACCATGTACACGGGTCGTTGCATTTCGTTCTCAGACAGACACCCCACTTTATATAACAGTCAGTTGCGTTGGTAGGAGTTACGGGAAAGAGGCAGGCATTTTTCACGTCCTTATTTTTAGGTATGTCCGGAAGTGCCTGTAAATAAATAATTAAAAATGAAATCAGCAGTGTATGGATACGCAGTCAAACAACAAAAAAAACTGCTTTCAGTAGTCGCAAGATGAAAAAAATCATTTACATTATTCATGTCGTTGGATTACCACAGTGTGTACAACTTAACATAATTCGCCTTTTCAAAATCTAAAGGATCATTGGTCGTACCCCAAAATGAAAATGACGTTACGTCATTGATTGAATTTCCATTGTTTATGACATTTCCAACCAATCACGACGTTTTGGTGTACACTTTTGAAAATATTACCCAGGATGCATTATGTTCTGAAACGGCAAAATTGGTTTAACAGGTTTAACTATCATTTATCATGTTGATAGTCACATGAATATTCAGGTATTCTTTTATAAATGATTTTCCTTTTTATTTTCCTAAATAAAATGATTTTAAATACATTGAATTATAAATTGAAACAAATTACTTATTGAACAACTGACAGATAATTTTTTTTTTTTATTAACCAATCATGGTGCCCAAAATTTGAGCTATACAATCAAATGAATTACCTAAAAAAGCACAGAAAATGATTAGAATGATTAAAGTACATTTAAACAAAAAAACACACGAATACACACGTACACTAATTAACCTGATATAAACCAAGTTATTGACAAAACATAGTTGTTATGGGTGCCATTGTGACCTGGAGAAATTACATCAATCTTTATAGTTCTAGGTCTATGGGAGACAACTCCTGATCAATTTTATTTCCTTTATATATATCTATATATATTTTTCTTCTATTTTTTTTTTTTTTCAAACAACAATATTTTCTATAATTTTCTTTCGTTCTTCAAAAAGGGAGTGCAATAAATTAGATTAGTTTGAAGTAACAAACAAATCTTCAGATGAAAGAATCCAAACAAATTTCATTTCATCAGATAATCTTGACAAATTTTTGAATTTTGAATTTAAATTAGATAGATGTTGAGATCGAGTATCTTTTAGAACAGGACATTTTGAAAGAAAATGTAGTTCGTCTTCAACTACGTTCTTACATAGCTTACACTTTCTGTCTTCAGCTTTAATTCCAATATACCTCCCTCTTTCGATTTCAAGATCATGACAGCTAGTTCTAAATCTTGTGATTATTTGCCTGTCTTTTTTTGAATTCATTTCTAAATATGGTTCAAACATAAAAATATTTTTAAAATTTTCTGTAAGTTCTTAATTTATTGCCAGATTGTAAGTTAGTACACTTCTCAGAATTGCTTTCTAAACTAGCTAACCAGCTTTCTTTAAATTTAATAGTTAAAGATGTTTTTACTTTTTTTAGAATATGGTTTTGTTTAAAGTTTGACTGGTTAACAAATAGATATTATAAGTCTAGAAATTTAAATATATGTTTAATGCTTCCTATCCAAGATTCCTGGTTATGTTTGTCCATAAAATGAGATAGATTTATGGCTTCCCTTAGAATAATATTTGAAGGTTCAATATCTTTCATAAGATGGATCCAATATTTTACCATATTCATTATTACATAATACAGATATGTTTTGTATATATGCAAGACACCTATTGTTTATAAATAATTAGATGTTAGTTTTTTGCTCGCACTAGGTTTATTTTTTTAATACTTCTCTGTTTTTACTGATTCGAACTTCATAAGGAATGGGAACTCTTAATTTTGTGTCTGCAATGACATGTATTGTATTTTTCTCTGCGCAGTGATTTATTTATTGTAAAGGCTTGTAAGGTTTATACTGGTTGTTATTTTTGGTGATTTGGATAATGTATTCGTATTTCAAGTAAAACTCTTTGAACAATTATATATATTATAATTCTGGCTAGTATTTTCCATAATGATTTATTAATATAAATAAGGAGATGTGGAAGGATTACCAATGTGACAACTATCAATTTACGTTCATAAAAGTGAATCTTAGTAACTATAGGCAACCGTGCGGCCTTCAACAATGAGAAAACCTATACCGTGAACTCTGCTAAATGAGATTGCTTGTAAACATTATACATGTACATTGTTATACCGCTTGTAGATCATTTTAATTCTTTCGATTAAATTGATCAGACCTTACAAAATGTTACACTCCTCAAGAACACTTTATTGCATTAACATATTGGTTTTGTTTTTTTCTCTCATGCTTAGTGACAGTTTTAACCATTAGATTGTTGTCGCTAGAAGTATTTAATCAGCAGGATTATTACCCAGGTGACCGTATAATTCAAAACTAAGTTCATTTTCTCTAATGGCACATATCATTGTATACCATAGCCCGTCCGTCAACTCCCGCCGTTCAGCCATTCACACCATATACATGTATATATATATAAGAAGATATGGCATGAGTGCAAAAAAGACAACTCGCCATTCAAGTCACAATTTATCAAAATAAACAATGATAGGTCTTCAACACGGAGCCTTGGCTCACACAGTACAACAAGCTACAAGTATAAAGGGCCCCAAAAATTACTAGTGTAAAACCATTAAAATGGGAAAATCAACGGTCTAATCTACATAAAAAATGAGAAACGAGAAACACTCATGAACAAGATCAGCAAACGACAACTACTGAACATAAGATTCATAACCTAGGACAGGTGCAAACAATTGCAGTGGGTTTAAACGTTTAATGGTTCAAAACCTTGAGTCCACCCTTATCTGAAACAATAGTGTTACATCACAACATAAAAACCACACTATAAATATCAACTGAAATGGCTTGATCCAATCAAAAGACATATTAACACAAGTGAACATACACTAACACATGTATGTCTACACTGTACACACAAGTGAACATACACTAACACATGTAGGTCTATACTGTACACTAACTTTTACTTTTTTGCTATTAAAATTTTCATTAAAATTGATTGGCAGTAAAAAGCTCATATTACATTTTAAAAATGTTTTCGTCTGTCGTTCCGGAGATACTGGACTTAGACAAATAAATTTAGATTTTTTTTCAGATATTGCACTCAGTAAACTCGAGTTTGCTTGAATCAATTTATTCTTAAGTGTACAATATGTTTGTGATTGATAAAAAAGCTCTAGATCTTGTTTGATTTTGACTTTTTTATTTGTCGTTCTTGAGTGAAGAGAATTAAAAATAAGAATAAAAGTAATTTTGAACATATCAAACACGCACTCAAGTATACTTGTAACAGTTTTCTTAAACCTCTACGTTGGTTTTTTTTTTTTTGGTTTTTCCCTTGTTTTGAACCTCTAGAGTTACAAGACTTTAGTTGTCAAGTTTAAAAGAATGTTTCACAAATTGAACATACATGTATATCCAAAGTCTAACATTTTAGAATACCACACAACTGTCTTATTTGCCAAAATCGTCAAGCAAAAAACAATTATACGCATGTGAATTTGCCAATCGGACAAGTATTATAATACATGTAAAATGAGCTTTTAAATAAGGCTCCGTGTTGAAGGCCGTACTTTGATCTACGCCTGGGTTACTTACTTTAACATATTATGACTTGAATGGAGAGTTGTCTCATTGACACTCATACCACATCTTCTTATATCTATTTCATAGTTTTATTCAAAAAAATACCATGGAAAGTGGTTATTAAATTGATCAGGAAACACTCGTTTTGAAATCTCCTTAGTTTTTTTGATAACACAAAACGTTTTTTTAAGGAGGGTCTCTGGTTTAAATCAGGCTTTATACAATAAAAGAATAGAATGGAAACATATGCAATTCTTATATCTTTGTTTCTCTTATTGTTCGGGTGCAGAAAATAAGTATAACTTATGTTACGAAAAGTTGAAATTGTTGGTATCAAAAGAAAATTAAAAACATATCTTGGAATTGAAATGCAAATCTTTAAAATAAAAAGAAGAAATATAGTTATACAACATTTATATACCTACCAAGCAGTGGTGTTTTCCTTTACATCCAATACTTTTTAACTTTTTGAAAACATTTTCAATCCATCGCAGTAATGTGATCGAGATTTCACCTATCTGAAATATTATGCTATGACATAAAGTGATATCATAATGACCGTCACGCAGTGTTCCTAAAGTTCCTGAAATTATAATAAACTTTTACTAATAAAAAAGAAATATCAAATGGTTTCCTTTTAGCTTTCTAATCAATTTCATCTTTACTTTGAAAATCATAATTATTGTAAAAAGACATAGCGAATAAGACAATCTTTTACACATATTTCTATCGTGTTCATTATAATATTATAATTTTGTATTCCATAATACAAATAACATGTTGTGTTCTATTAACTAGTTGGCAGTATAAAATGAAACAATAAGTGTTGCGTTATCATACATGTAAATGTATGTAGGGCTTAGATATCTTTAAATGTGAAGTAAACAGGAATAAATGTTAGCATGGAAAAGATGTCCATTTTATTTCATTATTTTGCTTCTTTTTGTTTTGTTATGAACAAAAATGAGAATCGTACATACACAGTATGTGTTCAGGCTTTCCGAACATGTATTATAAGAATGCTGAACATGTGTTATATACCTCTGTTTGGTATTTCTGTTTACCGGAAATGAAGGACATAATTGTTTATGCTATTTTACGGAACTGTATACATTCTTTTTGCTTGTCGGCGGCGAACAGTTATTGTCGTCTGTACATATGTCTTGTTGAATGGCAGTAGAATAAAATTCAATATCGAAAAGCGTGACTTCAATCTTATAGTCCCTCCAAGACAAGAAAAAGGATAGAGACCCACGACAAGGATTGAGGCCCACAACACATGTTGATAGACATCAATTCTTATAAAGAAATTGAGAATGGAATGGGAAATATGTGAAAGGGACAACAATCCAAACAAAGAGCAGTCAACAAACGATAACCACCGATGAGTCTTCAACACAGCGAGAAAATACCCCATCCGGAGGCAGATTTCATCCGTTTTCCTACTTTAATTTCGGGTAGAAAGTTTCCAATACTAAAAAAACGCATCTTTATAATTTGCAAGTATTTGAAACAATTTAATGTAATAATGTAAGGAATTATCATGATAGATGCATCATACTCCAAAACCCATTATTTAAGGAATTGATAGATTAACAAGTTTAGATCAATCTAGCTAGGTTTGAACATTTTAACTTACCAGACAAAATATATTTTGTTTGCCTCCATGCGGGAACGCACGCATCCTCGTGCGCTGTAAATTTTATAGAAGATCCTATCGGAATTTCTGTCTGTAATATTAAAAAGACAAGACATGATATAGATACCTTGATGATTAGCAGTTGTTCAATGAGCGCATGTTTCAGATGTCTTAACTATTTTGAATATATGTATTGTAGTCAAATATAACAACAAAATAAAAATAGAATGATAAATTTAATACACATTTTAAATGCTTATCGTTGTATTTTGAAATTAATGTGAATATTTAGTAAGTTACGTTCAACGATCTGACGATACCTGAGGAGCAATGATATCCCAAATTGTTAAAAAAATAGAGCTTGCAAATGTCAGAATAATACAAAACTATATTGCCACATACATATATATACATATATATATATAAGTGTGTAATATGGAATTGCTCAATGAATGCTTACAATAAAATACATGTGATTCGTCGCTTCACAGTTCAAATTAAAAATGTTGAAAATACTCCTATTCGATGCAATAAATCTCTCGTATCGTCAAAATCAAAAATGAGCATTGAGTGATAGGAAATTAACATTACAGAAATCAATTGTAAAGATCTTAGTTTTATGACAAAACTCGCTTATTATGGACTAAACAGACTGACTACGGTAATGTCCTATTTGTCAGAGTCACAATCCTGGACTTTTATCCTCGATAAATAACATTACCGATTGAGGATTTGTACTATATTGAGCAACGTGATGTTTGACATTGATGTTACAAGAAATACCTTCGGCAGCACTTGAGAACACCAACACATTTCAATCGGCTATCCTCGGGTGAATTCGGTATTCAACGGTACCGAATCGGTCGAATGTGACGAATGTAAATCGGCTATCCTCGTGTGAATCCGGTAGATAACGGTACGGTATCGGTCGAATTGAATGTCACATCTTTGTGTCAGTGTTTCTTCGAAATTTTTGCGTTTTAAGTATATTCTATCCATATTTCGATCCTTTTTTAAAACAGTACAATTTTGTAAATTTCAGTTTTGTTCAATATTTTTTTTATCTTATTTTATTACTAAATATAAAGCAATGTTTTTTTTTCTCTATTTTCTTATTTTCAAAGTTCTTTGTAGAAGACAATCAAAGTATGGTAGATGACACAGTTGTCTGTAGGAATACATTACCTCATTGCCTCGGTAAATTTTCACAACTGTACAAGTGATAATAGTATAATGAGGAGGGCCAGGAATTTGAACTATTGATACTATGATGACTACCACAACTGAAACAGACAGGTTAGTATTATCCGTCCGACTGGTATATTGAAATATTAGTTCTTTGTTAATTTAGGTATGATTGTTATTTTGCCTAATTTCTTCTGTTACCTATTATATCGATGTCGGACTCAGACTTCTTTTAAACTGAGTTTTACTGTACGTATTGTTGTGGGTTGTGTTTTCTACATTGGCTATATGTATAGGGAAAGGTAATGATTTCACAAAGTATGTTAAATCCAGCATTTTTGCGCCTGTCACAAGGCAGGAGCCTCTTGCTTTAGTTTCCTTGTCTTGTATGATCTTTAATTTAAGTTCAATAAGTTCAATTATATGTTTTGGAGTTTAGAATGGCCTTCATTATCACTGAACTAGTGAACGTTTTTGTTTAGGATCCAGTTGAAGCACGCCTTCGGGTGCGGAATTTTCTCGTTGTGTAAATGACCCATTGTTTACCTTTAGTAGTTTTTTGCTCTTTAGTCGGGATGTTGTCTGTTTGACACATTCCCCATTTCTATTCTTAATTTTATAATTTCATAACAACATTGACCCATGGATTATAAAAAATCATCAAATATATCAGGCTTATATGCAGTTACAAATTAAATACATGTATTACAATAAAAATATTGGTACCCAACCAAAATACTGACTTATGTGACATTTACACATACTATAAACAATTTGGATTTTTGTGACTTTTTGGGATCAGGTTATTAACTAGACGGCTCCTAACGTGTTTAGATCTAATTCATGTTCATCCTGAGATTGAAAATGTATGTGTTTGATGAATCTCTGTTCAGAAAAGGGCGTCGGAAATGCGACAAAAAGTTTAATTGGGATATTAAAAGGTATAACATCTTACCAATCTTTTCGTTGCAAAATATTTCCTGCAGGTGAGACGTACATATAGGGCATTTGGCAACATCTACCTGCGCGCTTACATATATCTGGTTGAGGTTGATTTGCAGGAATACAAACAGGATGCAGGTACAAACAAGCTTCATTATCCTTGCAGTTGAGTGTTATTTATCGTTTCTGAAAATGAACAAACTACTCAAATAAAAGATTATAAATTTTATATCGCTAGAAATATTTTGTTATACCATCCTATGCTTATGATTAAGCATGCGTACATCTTATTGAAAAAATATGCAAACACAGGTTTGCTAAATCAGTTAAGTTGATTTCAACATATTAGAATGTTTATGGTTGTGTCACATGAAGAATAGTTAACAAATATGTCCCATCATTTAAAAACATACATATTTTCTCATACTCATCAGCCTCCATGTTTTAGTACACATTCATGTGTTGTGTACAGGTGAATATATCTAACTCATATTAACACTTTTCATTTTACATAATAATCAAATAATTAGCATTTAATCTGTTTTGGTTTAGAATATAATCAGTATTTAAAATCTGTTTTGATTTATATAATAATCAATAAGGTGTAAACTAAACTTCAGCATAATAGGAACATTTGTTATACTCAGGAACATATAAGTTCCTAATATCAGTGGAACAAATATAATACAGAAGGAAAAAATATTCCATGACATAATTTTTGCAGAACAAATATTATTATAATATTGTTTCCTTCAAGAACAAATATTATTAGGAACAAATATACGTTGACAGATATAGTGCCATTTATTTAATTTTAAAATGTTACTAAGAACAAAAAAATCTCAAAGGTTGTGCTAAATACAGCTAAGGCAAATAGTTATTAAAGGTACCTGTATTGTAATTCAATACGCCAGACGCGCTTTTCGACTACAAAAGAATCATAAGTGACACTCAGATCAAAATAGTTATAAAGCCAAACATAATGTAAGCATTTCATGAGGTAAACATGGTAAACAAGTCTTAGTATTTAGGAGAAAATTATTTCCTAAACGGTTGATCTAAAGATATGACCATATCAACTTAAAACAAATTAATATTTCGTGTTCTGTTGCTCACCATTTTAGTTTACTCTGTTGTGTTTTGTCTACTGTTTGTCGTTTCGTCGTTTATGTTTTTTCTTTTGCATTATCAATTTGATATTGACATCTTCGACTCCGTTTTAATATCCATTTTGTATCTGTTGCTCCTCATTAAATGATACATACAGAAATTGGGTCCTGAATTAGGGGGAGGCCTTAACGACAGGCGAGGACTTTGACTGCCATTGGTATACAATGGTACTAGTTCGTTAGATAGGGAGACACTCACCATGGAAACTCAACACACAAGGACTATTCGAAGCATACCTTTAAAAAAGTCACCATAGCATTTACTGATTTAGACCTACATGTACTGTAGTATCGATATGTCACAGTATTGAGTTCTGGGCCTTAGGAGTTGCAATATGAAAAACAAATATTTAAATCTTAAACAAATTCTTGTAACATGAACTGGGCATAAATTTCTGAAAACAAAGCTATAGGCTTTTATTTCTAACTGTTAAAGAGTTAGTCAGTGAGTTCCCTCAAATTCAAAAAGGATAACTTGATTTCAATATTCTTATGATATAACAATTAATTCAGGAAAACATATTGAATTGTGTTACAGTACTTAGAATTCTGACAGCAAGATACACGGTGTCAGTGAGGACAACTCTTACAAAGAAGTGTTCTGTTCAACCGCAAAAGTTTGAACAGTGCCATTATGTTAATATGTTATGCCAGCTATTTAATTAACGTTTTGATTATCCAATAAATTGCACTGGAAAAAGATACAGAGAGTAAAACATATAATCAGAACAAATTGTAAGATGTGTTCTCCGTAAACATCAGATTCTTTAGTTTACTATTATATTTACATTTTAATGACTTATTATTGTTAAGTAATTCTTATGTTGAGAAATCCCTCAAATAATTATGCGATCAGTACCTTTTTTTATAGCCTCAACATTTTTCTTATTTAAAAAAGTGCAAAAAAAAAAAAAACATTATTTTTTAGATGAAGATATGCGTGATTAGCGCCGACGGCAACTAACATCATTAATAAATAGACCAATAATTTTGTCTTGTAAATCAGTTTACATACCGATGTAACTAAGCAGACTGAGATAATACAAACATGGTATAAGAATCCTTTCTCTTGTTGGATTTTTAACTCAAGATTAAAGTGATAAAATTCATTAAAAACCAAAATAAAACAGGTGGTATTGTCACTGTGTGTCAGTTAATTTATTCAACTTGCGCAAACATATGTGCGTATTATCTCATTGATTATTCAAACGCTATGATTGTAAGATGTGTATACTGATTTCGGATAATATTTTGTTTTATAGATTTTCAAATGTTAAGGTTCTTTTGCATCCTTGGCTTTTAAATATTCGGCATTGGGCGTTTATTAAAAAACGTTCAAAACGAATCTTGTACATGTATAATGATAAGCCATCTGTAAAAGTCTTATAAAATTTTAATTACTTTTTAACAGTTTTTGAGAACTTCAACTTGTCCATGATAAAGCTTTGAAAAGTCAAGAGAGAACATGTTCCCGCCAAAATTCCAATGGCTAATATCTCGGAAACAAGATCAAACAAGCACATTGACCCTTTATATTTTTTTGCTTTTTTGATTCCTCAATTAATCCCCCATCAATATATACTAGTGTAATGGCTATTTATTTTGAAACTGAGCAGCGAACTTCCTTAAGTGCAGTTTGAAAAAGAAAAAAAAGAAAAAAAAGAGTCAATCGATTCGATCTTGGCTTTATTTAAAGATTGGAAATCGAAAACATTTTTAAAGGTTCTGTAGTCGTTCATTATTTGAATACGAAAACATTGAACATGAACTTTGTTTCAATTTGCGGGAGAAAAACTTGTAGCAGAATGTAATCGAGATAGAAATTAATAAAACCTATGTTACATAACGTATTTCGAGTTCCATATAAAACTAAAACGTTTAAGCAAAAAGTAGAATCACAAAAATACTGAACTCCGAGGAAAATCCAACTCTAGATTTAATAGACATGACATAAAACATTAACACTGTATACACATTGAATTATGTATGAAGATTTTTGTAATTTCATGTTTTCAAGTTCATAAAGATATGTCAGAATGCAGCAATCTGGGAAAGGATTGCAAACTTGTGTTGTTAATCGTATAATTAACATATATGTAGTTCTGTGTAACAACCAAAACGAACACTATTTTGACATTAAATCAATCTGCCCATGCAATAACTTTATCTTATGTAAAGTTTATAGTTGAGGTTTTTTGGGAGAATTAAGAATTTTCGATTTGCAATACTCTATTAATACCGTCGTATAAGGCTTTTCGGTTTTAATCTTATTCGAGCGGCACCTGTGAGTCTCATTTGCACTGCACTAGCCTCTAACGACATAAATTATAAACCTGGTATCGTAAAGCGGGTTCGGGATGTAAATTATCGCTTATTTTCGCGGATAAAACAAAATCGCCGAAGCAAATTCCGCCAAATTAAAAGTTTACATGCAAAGGTATAGATAAAATATTTAAATCCGCCAAAATAATTACCCCAAAAATATTTCGTATACCTTATTCAATAAAAATCGTGATATTTTCATCCGCGAAAATAACCCGCTATACGGTATCTTTGTTGAGTCCAAATTGAAAACACATCATGTGAATGTAAACTTTTTAGTACTTTTATTCAATTTGTACAATTTACCAGTAACGTTTTTCAACAAGCTTTATTACAACCTACCGATATTTACGACGCTCAGAGAAACCTATTCTAACCCAACTTTAATTTGCATTTTGATGATTAGAAATTGTTTGTGAGAAATTTAAACAGATTTCTTTTATCTCTTAAATTAGGCACATGTTAGTCAGACTGAGTCTTCAATTTTCCGTCTTTTGATCCATATTTATATATATATTTACTAAATAGATATACCATTCTATACATGCATGCTCATACATATATATTTTTGTATTATATTGCTATAAATGTTAAATGGAGAAGACTTCATAAGTCTGTTTGACTTGTGTCTTATCCAATTTGTACTTTAACAAATAAAATATGTTTAAACTAAAACTGAGTCATAATTATTTTTTTAAATTTGAATACAAAATACCTTTACAAATCATTCAAGATTTCATATATGTCGAACATCGTAGAATATACAAATCCGTACCACTTTTATACTTTTTAATCCAAATTTGATACATTTTAATATTCATGTTATTTCTCATATTTTATATATTAAAATATATTAAATACAACTTACCTGGTTTACAAGTTCTCCTTATTTTCTATAAACTACTCTTGTTAGGGTTTGTAGTGGATATGAGATATAAGAAGGAAAATCATCGGTTTTTATTGTCATTTGAGTTTATGTACTGTTGGCAACATATGGAGCGAATGTTACGTGAATATCTTAAATTGCTTTGCTTTCAAATTTTATAGACATAATGTAGGCGTATGATTAATATCGGGGTAATCATTTTTAAAGTGCTGACAAGTCTTTGTCTTTGTGTTTAATGTTTCATTCCGTGTATAATTAGAGAAATGAGGGGCGAAAGATACCAGAGAAACAGTCAAACTCATAGATAGAGGGGCGAAAGATACCAGAGGAACAGTGAAACTCATAGATCGAGGGGCGAAGGATACTAGAGGAACAGTCAAACTCATAAATCGAGGGGAGACAAATGCCAGAAGAACAGTCAAGCTCATAAATCGAGGGGCGAAAGATTCCAGACAAACAGTCACTCATAAATCGAGGAGCGAAAGATACCAGAAGAAAAGTCAAACTCATAAATCGAGGAGCGAAAGATACCAGAAAAACAGCTAAACTCATAAATCGATGGGCGAAAGATACCAGAGGAACAGTCAAACTCATAAATCGAGGGGCGAAGACGCCAGAGGAACAGTCAAACTCTTAAATCGAGGTGCGAAAGATGCCAGGGGAACAGCTAAACTCATAAATCGGTGAGCGAAAGATACCAGAGAAACAGCCAACCTCATTAATAGAGGGGCGAAAGATACAAGAAGAACATTCAAACTCATAAATCGATGGGTGAAAGATACCAAAGGAACAGCCAAACTCATAAATCGAGGGCGAAATATACCAGAGGAACAGTTAAACTAATTAATTTAGGGGCAAAAGATACCAGAGGAACAGCTAAACTCATAAATCGAGGGGCGAAAGATACCAGAGGAATAGTCAAACTCATAAATCGAGGGGCGAAAGATACCAGAGAAACAATCAAAATGAACTGAAAACGCCATGGCTAAAAATGAAAGAGACAAACAGACAAACAATAGTACACAAGAAACAAGACAGAAAACTAAAGATTGAAAAGAGATTATCGTAGGTCATCTTAACTAGTTTTGCGAAAGTGAGAAAAACAATCGAGTTAACATCAATTCTCTGTATGCATCAACCAACAGCTGGCCACATAAAAAAAAATAATGTGATAGAAAAACTACCTCTAACAACAAGGTAGTTGCTTTATTCATAAAAATCAGATTAAAATCTTAATCATCCCAGTCCTTATTGTCAGTTGCTAAGGAACATAATTTTCCTTAGCAACCAAGGGAAATTTACCTCAAAATGACTAAATTTCAATTATGAACAGCTTATTTATTATGTCAGATAGCTTTTAATAGTTTACCATTAAATGAACAACAGAATATGCTTTATAAAGATATATTTATTAAAGTAAATCATATACGGTGAAATACAGTATAGAATGTCAGAGGTAATAGCTATTTTAGGTACTGTGGATCTTAACCAAAAATGGTCAAATTCGACCAAATTTGGTCCCTAAAATATTTTTTTTTGCAGAAATATAGCCAAAACATGACTCACTACACTTAAAGATTATGTATTTAGCTAATCAATAATGAAAAAATATCTCTGGGTAAACATATTTTAAATCAATGGCGGATAATTCAAATTGGGTCATATTAGGGGTGTAAACTGTTCATGTAGGTCAATTTTTTATATGTTTGCTATCATACCAGACTTGTTTTATAGCTTCCTTGTAAGCAGAAAATCTATATCATAGAAGTCATGAAAGGAAATGTATTATCTTGTGTATCGTTTCAACTGGAGATATATACTCCATATGCAATCTCTGTTAGATGTGCTATAAAGAAATGGAATGTTCAAAATTAAAAAGCTAAAATCATCTATTTTGACGTGAAGTTTTGTTCATAACCGACCTCTATTGTCCATTTCTATATGTAAGTCAATGTATTTAGAAAATCTTAAAAACTGGTGTCAACTGGAAGTTCAGAACGATGTTGCAGCAATCAATTATGTACTCATAAAAATTTGTCAAAATAACTCAATAATCAATCACTGACACTTAAGATAAAAGTATTCCAACTCTTGTTTTTAAATACATATTGTATCTACTTTAGATAAAAATTACAACAGTTATGTTATTTTCAAAACTGTATAGAGACTTCAAGTTACTTTAAACTGTATGTAATTAGTATATGTGTTTCAGACATCTGCAGTTGTAAATATGCTATTTTATTTGCAGATAAAACAGATCAACATCCTTCCCTTGAGCGATTTAATTATTTCACCAAACAGAAAACTTTTCATATTAACTGGAACACTTCTACCATCACACAAAAACCAAGAGGCTTCATCAATGAATCTTTTCGATTTGTGTCTGTTTGAGAGATTTTAAGGTGTTCAAAAATCATAACATTGACATTGCTAAAAATTAACTTTATTGAATTTAATATTTTTCAAAAAAAGATTTTATCTGAAATAAGATATTTGTTGTAAAAATATGATTAAACTACAGAAATGCCCAAAAAAGGCGTTATTTCCTTTCAACTTTTCACACTAGTAGTGAGTATGATATTGCCGATCAGTGGTCAAAAGTTACTGTCGGCAAGGACGTATAACTAATATACGTCCTTGCTGTCGGTTACATTTATTCGTCACACAACTATTTTTAAAGGATGATTTCACCTGGAGATATTGTGTTAATTTACACCCACTTTTTTCAATTCGAACGTTATATTTAGTAAGCTTTAACATCAAGGAGAGCATTGTTGTGAACCTTAGTTTAAATAAACAAATAACAAGTACAAACTTATTATGTTATATTAAATCAATATGTATGTAAAAAAGACCAGTGAAAACAGCAAATCTAAAAAACGCATCTTTACCTGGGAAATTGTTATCCATTCGTTTGATGTGATTTTTATTTTGCCATTTGATAAAGGACTTTCCATTCTGAATTTTCCGTGTTTCTTTTGTTTTGTTGTTGTTGTTGTTATTTTTTTTTGTATATACACTCTTTTATTTTTATCAAAGAACCACTTCATAGTGTACGCCTGTCTGACTATATCAACTGCTCAAATATATGGTTAAATACTATTAAAGAAACCCTAAATCTATAGGTGTAATACCACAATTGATTTTCCTCTATTAGTCTTTGTTAAATGTGCATTTTTCAAAAAAATTATGGTTGTTTCAAATAAATAAATACTGGGCATGAGTTAAGTTTTTTCCCTGTCCAGTTCTATAGAGAACAAAATTCACATAATATTTCATTGCATATAAGAAAATAACCATCACTGGGGGTTAACTAATCAAATTTTCATTTTTTTTCTTCCTGCAAAATTGAGTAACCATGGAACCTCAACTTTTCAAAATATTCTACAGAAACAGCAAATGAAAAAATAATGGTGCTTTGAAACACGTAAAATATATGTCTATGACACAGATTGTTACTGCAAAATTGTAGGGCTAAATTTCCTACAACTGTGAAATTCAACGTGAAAAGAAATGTGAAGTACTATGATTTGGTGGTATGACATCTATATAAGCATAATTAAATGCCTAAAACAATCCATAAAATTTGTATATCGAATATTAAAAAGGGAAAAAGGAAACAACTTGTGTCTGGTAAACAATCCAACGGTTACCTTCGTTTGCCTGATGAAAGTTATCGATTATACTGATATTGTTCAATTATTGTGTTTGGAGTTTTTTGGGGGGTTATTTTACATCGATTTGCCTATTTAAAACAAAACAAATAAAAAATGTGTTTCTTTGTTTAAAATTATTTTAGTTAGCAGTTAACAATTGCTTTAATGAACGTGTTTTCTCAGGAAATAAACTGGAATGGAGACACTCTAACTCATAAATTGAAGACAAGCTGACAACACCATGACAAAAACACGAAAAACAATATACCAAAACTATTGACCACCGGAAGAATTCCTTTTTTAAAATGTTTTCTTCTTCATATCTTGTATTTGCACAGATAAACTTTATAGTATTTTCCTTAATGTACAATACATGGTAATTAAGTTTCACTGAATTATGTACGCATACAAATTCGTAAAATTACTCATTTGCTCACTCACTGAAAAGGATGGAAAAAGTATTCCATATGTTGTACAGAACATCTACTTATTCAAAGATTGTAATTTTCAGCAATTAGTTTTTTGTGTTTTTTTTTGTTTTTTTTTTTATAATACTGTATAACTTAATAAAGTTTTAAATTGCCTACAATGTTTAAGTTTTTCTAATAATTTTTGCAGTTGTAAAAATATTGTTTTATTTTAAGAAAAGGCAAATTAACATCAACCCTTAAATGATTTTATGTTACCAAACAGAAAACTTTCAATAACCAATAAGTCAACAAATCTTATCAATATTCGCATGTTTACAGGATGTCTGGATGTTTAATAATTGTAATATTTTGTAACATCATTAGAATATCATTTATATCGAAAATATGACTCCACCTGCAGAAATAAATAAAGGCGTTATTTCCTTGCCAGTTTTTTTTCACAGATGTAGTATTTATAATAAAGTAAATGTCATCAAAAAAACCAATTCAGTTTGAAAGTTTTATTCCATCTGCAGTTCGTGTTAATTTACACCCACATTTGTAATTCAAACTGTATATCCAATAGGCTAATTAATAAGATGACGTGTTGTCTTTAGATTTCTGTTAAGAGTACAAAAGGCAAAGTTCATCGAGTACAAAAGGCAAAGTTCATCGAGTACAAATTTATATTAACATAGAGGGTTGAGTTAGAAAAAAAATTTAAACAAAAGTGAAGATTTCAATTGTGAACTTTTCATTTTACTGTAGCAGTATTCCAGCAGCGCCTGCATATGGAGTATATACATTTGTATATCCTATTTGATACGGTTTTACAGAGCTAGAAACTAATATCATGATTTCCTTGACCGAGGGATGCTGATAACAAGGAAGCTATAGAACTCGGAGTACAGAGCGATGAAGTTGCAATCGTCCATTCTAAAAATTTACGTACGCAATCACGAATTAGTTGACCGATATGGATTATACGTTTCACAGATGACGACAGATATGTTTCAATTGTCATAACAACAATCCTGTCCTCTTTTTCTCGAATGTCGAATCAATGGGTTTGTACTTACATAAGCAATAAGACGGATGCCACATGTGGAACAGGATACTATTACTGTTTTCTACCTCAGGAATAGATTACCTAAGCTTTATTTGGCAAAAATTTTATGAATTTTTGGTCCTCAATGCTCTTCAACCTCGTACTTTATTTGACATTTTTAACATTTTTTTATTCAAACGTCACTGATGAGTCTTTTGTAGACGAAACGCGCGTCTGCCGTAAATATTAAATTTCAATCCTGGTATATATGATGAGTTTATTTACAACACAGGGTCGATGCCACTGCTGGTGGAGATTTATTTCCCCGAAGGTATCACCAGCCCAGTAGTCAGCACTTCTGTGTTGACTTGAGTTATCATTGATATATTATGTTCATAATTATAAATTAACTGTTAACAAAACTTTCATTTTTTTAAATACTAAGGCTTTTCTACCTCAGGAATAGATTACCTTAGCTGTATTTGGCAAAACATTTATGAAGTTTTGGTCCTCAATACTCTTCAACTTCGTACTTTACTTAGCATTTTAAACATTTTTTGATTCAAGCGTCACTGATGAGTCTTTTGTAGACGAACGCGCGTCTGACGATCAATGCATTTGAATGGGGACATATAGTTGGAACACCCCCTGTTATTGGCCGATCAATGCATTTGAATGGAGACATATAGTTGGAACCCCCCCCTTTTTTTGTCCTGGGTTGGGACCCCCCCCCTTTAAATGGCTGGATACGCCCTTGCTGGTATCTATGATGAGTTTATTTACCCTACCGGAACATTTGTGGCATTTGTGATTCATCACGGTTTTTTGGTGGGAGTTGTATTGCTCAGTCTTCAGTGGTTTGTGTTGTGTGAGGAATACTGATATTTGTCTTCTTGTGTTTATCAATGGCATTGTCAAGATTGCTTTCGAGTTTTGCGAGTTATGGACTCCAGTCCGTCTGAATATAAGAATATCAAAAATACATTGAGTATACAATTATATATTATCAAATCAGAATTTCAGTAAAAAAAAATACCTTTAGACAAAAACCAGCAGTCAATTTCATCAATGAATGTTTGTACATCTCTCAATGTTTAATTAATTATGCTTTTTCTTGTCTTCGTACCTAGACATTGTTGTTTTAAACTATATTGAAACCACTGCAGTTTAGTATTTTTGTAACAAGAAAAGGTAATTTGAAAATTTGCCCCTTTTAATTTTCATCTGAAATTAAAATTCCATCTTCTTTTTCTTACCCTTTCGACTATATTTGTTTCTAATTAATAGTGAAAAAAGTTCTTAAGTTTCCCTCGATCTTTTTTTTTAAATCTTGGCAAATGAAGGATAAAATTGAATGGATACTTTCCAATTATCAAACACATAGCATTTACAGCAGAAATTATGCCATTATATATCTTATTACTATTGTTAATATTAAATCTGGCTTCTAGCTGTTTCAAAGCTGAGAATTTTTCAATCATCTGATACAGTGTCATTAGAATACACCTTTATTGAACATGTTGTTTTAAAATTAAATTGTAGTGCTGGCTAATTCTCTATTTTCATACTTTTGTTCATTCACGATGGACAGGACTTGACAAAAAATATTCCAACATTTACAACAATAATGTACCATGCATGGAAAACATCATGCCAACATCTATTTTACATATTATAGTTGATTTATGATAAATAGAACCATTACCACATCTTTATGTTATTTTAGTTTTTAAATTAGTTAAAATTAAAAATAGACTCAATTTATACATCAATCAAAACTGGCATACAGTTTCTAGAGAGCTATATCAATTAATTTGAGTATATATATCTCCTAATGATACGAAAGTGTGAGATGTTTTTATTGTAAAGTTAAAGTCATTCTTTCAAAAGTCTTATGGATACCATCATAAATTGATTGGGCGTTATGAAATGGTTCATTCTCAGACGCAAGGGTTTTATAAAATTTATGTTTTCTGCACAATTTGTTTGTGAACTACCGGTATTGTGTCTCTTAACATTTTTTGTTTGTCGTGGTAATAATGATGAACGTCTTTCGTGACTTTTAATTGGTATCATGTTATATTAGATAATTTTAATATTTGATAGGGATAATTGAGCATGTAAAAACGAATCTTGTTTAAATAGCAGTCTGGCTAAGAATCATGCAAAATGATGAAATAGTGATACACACTGTATCACAGAAATCAACAATACTTTTTGTGTTGAAAGGTCTTGATAAGTAAGAAATAAATTTGTAATATTAAACCATTGAACACATAGACGGATAACAATTGCTTGTTTATTTTTAGCAAGTATTAGTAATTCCGATTGAGTGTGCTATTCTGATCACTGATTTTTTTTCCTTACGCTATTCCTGTTATTGAAGGTGAGTACTTCATTGTACATTGCAGATATGGTCCTTTTACAGTTATAAAGTAGTTTATTGCTCAACATCATTAGTGCTCTGCACAAAACAGACTTGAAATTTTGAACAATTCCTGCAGATATTTTGACAGTGAAATCTCTGTATATGATACAGGTGTTTCTAAGTATATACATGGCATTAACAGACTTTGACTTTCACTTTTCAAATCCAACAGTAATACTGAGCATAGATCATTTTAAGACCTTGATATTAAAGTGTCATGGAATTTAATCTCCATACTAAAAGTAGTAAACATCCACTCCTTATAAATATTGTCTTTTCTTATTTAAATGTGATGGTAACCTTTACTTCACCTTGGAAATTGTACTTTTTCATAGTTTTGATATGCACATGTTAGTAGTTTTGTTTGAGAATTCAATAGCTGTAATATTTTCCTTATCAATTTTTTTCCTAAAATTAAATTTAACAATTAATTTTTCAAAAACTAGTAAAGTTGAATGAAAATTAAATGATTTCCACCTGCATATTATAACCATTTTTTTATTTGCAAGACTTATCTAAGATAAAATGTATTTAAGAACCTGATGTTCAGTGGTTGTCATTTGTTGATGTGGTTCATAAGTGTCTCCTTTCTTGTTTTTTCTTACATAGATTAGAGTCATCAGACCATTGGTTTTCTTGTTTGAATGGTTTTACACTAGTAATTTTTGGACCCTTGATAGCTGGCTGTTTGGTTTGTGGCAAGGCTCTGTGTTGAAGACTGCACTTTAACCTATAATGGTTTACTTTTACATATTGTGACTTGGATGGAGAGTTGTCTCAATGGTACTCATACCACATCTTATTACAACTATTTATTAATTGTTAGTTGCAAAACAAACGAAAAACTTAATAGATCTTTGTGCAATATATCATTATTAATATACAAAACCCATTCATTATTCCAAGTATTCACTCAAGGTAAGCATGAAGCTAGTCTGACAGCATGAAATTGAGAATGGAAATGGGGAATGTGTCAAAGAGACAACAACCAAACCATAAACAACAGCTGAAGGCCATCAATGGGTCTTCAATGCAGCCAGAAATTCCCGCACCAAGAGGAGTCCTTCAGCTGGCCCCTAAACAAATATTTTACTAGTTCAGTGATAATGGACGTATATTCATGAGCCAGATGTAATAAGAGGCCAGATTTGAATCGTCTTAAGTTAGTTTTTTTTTCAAGCAGTCTCTGAACCATAAAAACAAGATCAAGGACAATAGACTTCTGACAGACCGAAACTTTATAAAAGAAGGTTTCTGCTTAAAAGGAATGTGGAGTCTTTGTCTTCTTCCTTCTAAAAATTAAAGTTTGAGACAGATAGTTTACATTGCCATCACCAGATGGTAATACCTATATCTTGTATACTGCAACTTTCCTCTTTGTCTCAGCCGGGACAAAAACTTCTGGAAATTCAGAAATTACTACCATGTTTTTATTATTGCAGAAAATCCACATTTTAATTTTTGTATATGAATTAAACGGGAATTTTCTCAATATCACAACAATTTAAATTGCATTTTAGTCTAAAAAAGCAAAATCACAATAATAGATGCATCAATAATTTCTGAATTTACAGCAAGTTCTCAACTCTGTATGGCAAAGGAGTAGGCGCATTAAGGCCTGGTTTTGGACCAAGAAAATAAAATGTTTGATAACTTTTTCAAATTGGCACATAATCTTTAGAATTGCATAGGGTCAAGAAATATAAATGAAAAACATTAAGATACTTATGTGAGGACGTCACAATTACGTCATAATATGTACTGTTTTCACAAAAACGATAAAGTTCAGAATTTATGCAGTTTTCCATCTTTATTTCTGTTGTGGAAACATCGTGCGCAGCCAAGAAACAACAAAATAATTTAACTGAAGCTTTATTATTACTATTGACAAAATCTCACCAAATATAAAGTTGTTTCTTGGGTGCGCACATACTTTTCCAATCGAAAATATACTGAAAAATTTGATGAAAAACAAGAAAAATCACAAAATTTTACAAAATATGCAAATTAAGGCATGATTTGTTGCCATGATAACTTGTTCAATGTCAAAAACTGTTTTGTTTTTCTGAATTCCTTCTACCTGAGATACTTTTCAGTAATTTAAAAATATGTATGATAACTTTTAAATTTGCAGTAAATTTTGGGCCAAATAAGGGCCTTATTGCCCCTACTCCTTTCAACTTTGACTATTTGTATAAACCCTTATAGTTTTTACATTCTCAGAATTTATATTTTAGCTTTTCAAGTTCTTGGACTATAAAATGTATCCATAACATTAAATTTTACTCTCAACAAATATATCAATAACATTAAAAGACATCAAAAGACTGAAAAGAAATTGGATTATTTTAATGAATTAATCATATGTTAGCTAGGTTGATCTTCTGATTTATCTTTAGTGTCATTAGGAGGTCCAGAATCTTCTGATTTGTCTGAATCTGAGCTGGAATCCGAGTCAGATTCTGATCCTGAATCTGAAGAATCAGAAGAAGAATCTGATTGGTCTTCATCATCTGCCAATTTCTTTTGTTCATTATTCCTATCTTCTGAATCTTCAGAAGCAGCCATGTTACTTTCTACTGATGATGAAATATCTACTGGGGAGGCCATTGCATCCTCCAAGGTATCCATATCTGTACTTGTTGAATTAGACAAAAGTTTAGATTTCTCTTCTGATTCTTTTGCTAGATTATGGTATTCACTATAGTCATAATGTCTTTGTTTAAGGGGCATCTGTATAAAACCTGAAAAATAAATATTGGCGCACAAAAATTTTATAAACATATAAGAAACAATGACCTTTCAATCAAAAATTTGGGATAGGTTGAGGTAAAGTGGTGAACAAAACGAAACAGGGTATAGCACTATTGCACAAAGTTCATTTATTTTCAGTCATTTTGAAAGATTACAATTTGTTTCAGAAAAATGTTTGTACCAATGTCATCAGGTCTTTCAGGTGAGCTATTCTTTTATATTGCAACTAGATATTTCATCAAATCATATTTACAACTTATATTTTACATTTTTATTCAAACATAAAACATTTATCACATCAATTTTTCTTAAGAACTTAACATTTATCCTTTAGTTTCTGCATAAAGCAGGTTTTACAGTCTGGGAAAACATATGTTAGTTAAAATTGGCTTTGAACAAGCTTTTAATAAATGTGTACTTTGTGTCTTTTTGTCTTCTCTTTGGTTGCTGTAAAATCTAATGATTTAAACCCTTTCTAACTGATTTTTTAGGAGTTATTCTTATGTTGTGCAATAAAAAACAATTTCCCTGTTTAGAGTACGGTTGATATGAACATGTTTGACGCTACTTAATGTGTCTGTTCCAATTAGAGAGCCAATAATTCAAAGGTTGTTGTTGGTTGCTTTTATTGTTTTTAGTCCAAATTTCTTTATGAATGTTTAATATTGTCAAGCTGGGGCCTGATCTACTTTTTATAGCTGACTATATATATGCATAGGTTTTCCTCATTTTTGAAAGCTTTACAGTAACCCAGTTATTCCGATGCTTATCCCTTGGTACTTGGTGATTTTTTGTCTGATTGGGAATCATACCAAATCTCAACATTTTGATATTGACCTCATTTCAAGTGATCCTGTATGTTTGTGGATTAATTAAGTAGCTTGGAAATTATGAATTATAGGTAGTAAATGTTTTAGAAGGCACCATAATATTAGCCCATGTTCATGAAAACAATTGCTTTTCAATTTTGTTTTATAAAAAATGAAACCATTTGAATAAAAATGTATACAATTCCATGCGATCATGGTGGTGTTTTCCTTCAAAACTGTACAGCATTTTCAAGTGTTTTATAAAAAGGGGTCAAAAGTTAAATTTGTATTATTTCATACAAAATTTCATTTGAGTCAAATGTAAAATTAGTTAAAATATCTACTGTGGATTCATTTTTATCTGTGGAATACCAATTTTCGTAGGTTTCATGGGTCACAGCGAAGAATAATCCCGAGAAATGTGTATGGAGTCTGATGTTTATTTCCGGTTATGTTATGCAGTTCTAGTATAGTGTTGACTAGCGATAAACATGGTAACATAACACGCGTTTTTTATTGAAAGAAGATACAAGTATTTCAATTAAATCAATAATAAATATATCGAATATCAGTGATACTTTACTTTTTAAAACAGATTAAAACTGTTCATGGAAAATAACTGCAAGTTATTAATTACCGTGCCTCAGTTTGGTTTACTAGTGATTAAAAATCAATATGATTAAGTACGGGGATATAGTTTATGACAGGAACATTTTTTTCACACCTTTTACTTACATGATTGTTCATTATATCGTGATTAGGGAAATGAGCTTTTTGAAGTTTTGAATGCCTTATACAATTCCGACAATAATTTATAATTTATAAAACAAACAAATAATTAGGTGTTTCTGTCCATTATTGTAATAGTTTTCAATGAACACTTTAACCTAGAATGACCAAGCGAGGATTTTGACAATTCAAAACTTTTTCAATGAATACCTTCTTTTTTGTTTGCTTTATTAGTGATCAAACCAAGGAGGTTATATGACTTCCTAAATCAAAAAGATATCCACAAATTATGTATCTGAATTTTTTTTGTTTTACGTATACCCGAAACGTCTTTTTTCCTCTGTCCACGAAAAATTGATAACCACGAAAATAAATGAATCCACAGTATTTATAATGACTTTTCAAGTCAGATATATTGATTGAGATGATTTACCATAGTCTATAGCCTTTAATCTTTGTATCTGTAATTCCTTCAATCTTTGTTGACAAACTCCGGTCTTTAATGAAGGCAAAACATCACCAGTAAATGGATTTAAAAATTGTCTCAGTAATTTAATATTCTACAATAAAAAGACTTTTCACATTAGCTCTATATTCCGGTTATTAATAAAACACATGTTTTTGTTCAAAAACTCTTGATATAAGTTGAACTGTATTAGAAAAAATCATCATAGTCATACACGTGTCAAGTTCAATCTCATCAAAAGGTTTAAAACATTAATTGAAGTAATTTTCAACTATTTCCCTATACATATATTCCAAAACTGCTCTTCATCTTCATATACATCTTACAATAATTTCCAATGCCAAATAAAGTTGACCTATTGCTTATAGTATCTGAGAAACAGACCTCACCAGGAAAACATAACAATGAATCGGAATAGCTTATTAAACTCATTTATAAATCAAAGCATCCTAGTGAAATTTGAATCAAGTAGGATAACCTGTACTTTAGTTCCATCGCGAGAGCAGAGTAGTTAATCAATTTATCTTAAGTAGTAAATCGATTAATATGCACATAAGTTGACTGACTAACAGGTGGACAGGTTGAACCTAGAAAGGTCGACAAGTGTTTTTTTTTTTAAACTGTGATTTGTTTTCATTTGACCATGGGTTGTGCATTTATATTCATATTTTACCTTCCCTGTTGCTTGGAATCAAACTATTGAATTTAAATGCCCAACCCATGGTTAAATGAAAACAAATCTACAGCTGCCATCAATTATTTCTTAATGTAAAATATATATCTACATAATTGGTGCCAGTAATTTTGACTTACTCTATAATCCACAGTTAAGTATTCATCTCGACAAAGAGGACATGGACTTGCTAAACCAATTTTTCCTTGTCTCTGAAATAAAACCTCTCAATTAGTCTGGCTTAACATTAAAACAATAATCAAACAATTCCATAAATCAGATGCAAAACTTCAATATGTTTATAATCTACCTGTCAGACTGTGCAGCTTAAAAGCTGTCGGAGTCGATTACACAAAATAGATGCTGTATTTTGATAGTTTTGCTTAAAATCATAGTTCAATAGTCTGAAAAAGTGAATAAAAGAGACAGCTAACTTTTATTTAAATTGTAAAATTCATCTTAAAAATGCATCTATGTCATCAGATTGTCTAAACTACATCAAATTTAGCACCTAGTTTTAGTTGTGATTGTGTCAGAAAGATTTGTCGCATTTAAAACCATTTTTATAAGTAAACATACATTGCAAATTCTTCAAGAACTGATCATGCTTAATTTTGAGATTAGTTATATGTATATACAATTTAAGCCATTGTAAGCTATGGTTTCAAGTTGCAAAATATAGCATATAAATTTAAAACAGGGTTTAAAAAAATCTTTCCCCTCTGACTCTGTTTTTAAGATAGCAGTTTAATAACCTATTTCTGATTTCATGTACTTGTAAAAGACAGTGTTTTAGTTATACCACTGATAACCTTTATGCATGTTTTTAGAAATGATTCCATTCATTATGCAGTGGAAACTAACATTGCATTGTATACTTCAATTCTGCACAAAGGAAGATAATTCAAATTTTGTATATTACTTGAACAATTTCA